>NC_138291.1:107275000-107542500 GCF_965601325.2 Salmo salar | reverse complement strand
GAGCCAGCTGGCTGAGCGGGCGCTAGTGGAGCCAGCTGGCTGAGCGGGCCCTAGTGGAGCCAGCTGGCTGAGTTTGCCCTAGTGGAGCCAGCTGGCTAAGCGGGCGCTAGTGGAGCCAGCTGGCTGAGCGGGCCCTATGTGAGCCAGCTAGCGTAGCGGGCGCTAGTGGAGCCAGCTGGCTGAGCGGGCCCTAGTGGAGCCAGCTGGCTGAGCGGGCCATAGTGGAGCCGCTGGCTGAGCGGGCGCTAGTGGAGCCAGCTGGCTGAGCGGGCCCGAGTGGAGCCAGCTGGCTGAGCGGGCCCGAGTGGAGCCAGCTGGCTGAGCGGGCCCTAGTGGAGCCAGCTGGCTGAGCGGGCCCTTGTGGAGCCAGCTGGCTGAGCGGGCCGTAGTGGAGCCAGCTGGCTGAGCGGGCCCGAGTGGAGCCAGCTGGCTGAGCGGGCCCGAGTGGAGCCAGCTGGCTGAGCGGGCGCTAGTGGAGCCAGCTGGCTGAGCGGGCCCTAGTGGAGCCAGCTGGCTGAGCGGGCCCTAATGGAACCAGCTGGCTGAGTTCGCCCTAGTGGAGCCAGCTGGCTGAGCGGGCCATAGTAGAGCCAGCTGGCTGAGTTTTCCCTAGTGGAGCCAGCTGGCTGAGCGGGCCATAGTGGAGCCAGCTGGCTGAGCGGGCCCTAGTGGAGCGGGCCCTAGTGGAGCCAGCTGGCTGAGCGGGCCATAGTAGAGCCAGCTGGCTCAGCGGGCCCTAGTGGAGCCAGCTGGCTCAGCGGGCGCTAGTGGAGCCAGCTGGCTGAGCGGGCGCTAGTGGAGCCAGCTGGCTGAGCGGGCCCTAGTGGAGCCAGCTGGCTGAGCGGGCCCTAGTGGAGCCAGCTGGCTAAGCGGGCGCTAGTGGAGCCAGCTGGCTGAGCGGGCCCTAGTGGAGCCAGCTGGCTGAGCGGGCCCTAGTGGAGACAGCTGGCTGAGCGGGCCCTAGTGGAGCCAGCTGGCTGAGCGGACCCTAGTGGAGCCAGCTGGCTGAGCGGGCCGTAGTAGAGCCAGCTGGCTGAGCGGGCCATAGTAGAGCCAGCTGGCTGAGCGGGCCCTAGTGGAGCCAGCTGGCTCAGCGGGCCGTAGTGGAGCCAGCTGACAGAGTTTGCCCTAGTGGAGCCAGCTGGCTGAGCGGGCCATAGTAGAGCCAGCTGGCTGAGCGGGCCGTAGTGGAGCCAGCTGGCTGAGCGGGCCCGAGTGGAGCCAGCTGGCTGAGCGGGCCCGAGTGGAGCCAGCTGGCTGAGCGGGCGCGAGTGGAGCCAGCTGGCTGAGCGGGCGCTAGTGGAGCCAGCTGGCTGAGCGGGCCCTAGTGGAGCCAGCTGGCTGAGCGGGCCCTAATGGAGCCAGCTGGCTGAGTTTGCCCTAGTGGAGCCAGCTGGCTGAGCGGGCCATAGTAGAGCCAGCTGGCTGAGTTTTCCCTAGTGGAGCCAGCTGGCTGAGCGGGCCATAGTAGAGCCAGCTGGCTGAGCGGGCCCTAGTGGAGCAGGCCCTAGTGGAGCCAGCTGGCTGAGCGGGCCCTAGTGGAGCCAGCTGGCTGAGTTTTCCCTAGTGGAGCCAGCTGGCTGTGGCTGAGCGGGCCATAGTGGAGCCAGCTGGCTGAGCGGGCCCGAGTGGAGCCAGCTGGCTGAGCGGGCCCGAGTGGAGCCAGCTGGCTGAGCGGGCCCTAGTGGAGCCAGCTGGCTGAGCGGGCCCTAGTGGAGCCAGCTGGCTGAGCGGGCCGTAGTGGAGCCAGCTGGCTGAGCGGGCCGTAGTGGAGCCAGCTGGCTGAGCGGGCCCGCGTGGAGCTAGCTAGTTCTGTAAGGTGTGAGTAGTTGAATTGGTCTGTGGGCTATTTTATCTTCATTTATAGGCCATTTTATATATTATTTTGTTGAGGGTATAGACCGACGGCCTGTACAGGTCCGGACCGATACACTTATTTTGTGTTTGTTTTCATACATAGTTAATAATTTAACATTTCTAACATCTTTCTCTTTTGAAACTTTTGTGTTTAATGTTAACTGTTTTTTTGTGATAGTTTATTTCACCTGCTTTGGCAATGTTAGCATATGTTTCCATATGCACCTTTGAATTGAATTGAGCTTAACTTGAATTGACCAATGACTTACAGGTGAGTGACCTCAACAGCACTATGTGAGAACAGGAAACCCATGGAACACCAACAGCCGGTCACAGTTCTGTCCTGGGCCTGAGTTCTGCATCAGAGCAGCGTTACGTTGACCTGTTTCTGTATATGTTTTATTGTTATACAAAGTAAACAACGCATAGAATAGAATATAACTTTATTTGTCCTCGAGCAGGAATTTATCCTGCACATTTAAAAACATTAGCAATACAAAAACGGATGTACATAGTATATACACATTCCAAACAAAGACAAGACATACTTGTATGTGTAAAGGTCATGAAGAGGTCAACCTGACCTGGGTTGAGGTAAAATGTACATACAGAGTACAGGTTTCTTAACAACATAATACCCCATGTCAATTAGCTTGATGTAACTGTCCTATTGACTCTGGGAAGAGGAAACAGGATTCTAGTTTCTATTGTTCAGCAGGTGGATGTTTGGTCCTCTTCATGTTTCTATTGTTCAGCAGGTGGATGTTTGGTCCTCTTCAAGTTTCTATTGTTCAGCAGGTGGATGTTTGGTCCTCTTCAAGTTTCTATTGTTCAGCAGGTGGATGTTTGGTCCTCTTCATGTTTCTATTGTTCAGCAGGTGGATGTTTGGTCCTCTTCAAGTTTCTATTGTTCAGCAGGTGGATGTTTGGTCCTCTTCATGTTTCTATTGTTCAGCAGGTGGATGTTTGGTCCTCTTCAAGTTTCTATTGTTCAGCAGGTGGATGTTTGGTCCTCTTCATGTTTCTATTGTTCAGCAGGTGGATGTTTGGTCCTCTTCAAGTTTCTATTGTTCAGCAGGTGGATGTTTGATCCTCTTCAACTTTCTATTGTTCAGCAGGTGGATGTTTGGTCCTCTTCAAGTTTCTATTGTTCAGCAGGTGGATGTTTGGTCCTCTTCAAGTTTCTATTGTTCAGCAGGTGGATGTTTGATCCTCTTCAACTTTCTATTGTTCAGCAGGTGGATGTTTGGTCCTCTTCAAGTTTCTATTGTTCAGCAGGTGCCACTGATCAGTTGTGGTGGAGGTTACGCCAGTATGTTACTAATTACAGAAGTTGAAACTGAAGGTTGGATTAGAACCATGTCACTGGGTTTAATCAAACAGTGTTTCAGTACATTTTGGATATTCCTGTGTGGGAGCGAGATGATCAAGACGTCAATTACTCAGTATTTCAACGGGCGGAAACCCCCAGCCACAACAACCACCCACCCGCCTAACAAACCAACCACCCACCCAACAAACCAACCAAGCAAAAAAACAGAGAGACACACACACAGAGACAGAGACAGAGAGAGAGAGACAGAGAGAGAGAGAGCGCATATGTACCAGATAATCAGCATGCTCTACTAACTATTGGTCCAAACCGAAACCACACAAATAACAGTATGGACCACAACGCTTTTACTATCTCGTCCTCAGTGGAGGCTGCTGAGGGGAGGATGGCTCATAATAATGGTTGGACTGGAGTCAATGGAATGGTATCAACCACATGGATGTGTTTGATTCCATTGACTCCATTCCAGCCATTATGATGAGCTGTCCTCCCCTCAGCAGCCTCCATTGCTCATCCTGGAATCGACAATGTCTGAGGTCATCTGTTTTTGGCCTAAAGAGCAGGAACCCAGACTTCACCAAAGAAATCATGAATACAGACATTATCATCCTGCAAGAAACATGGCATAGAGGACATGGATCCACTGGTTGCCCTCTAGGTTACAGAGAGCTGGTAGTCCCATCCACCAAACTACCAGGTGTGAAACAGGCAAGAGACTAAGGGGGTATGCTAATTGTGAATAGATCACACTTAACCCACCCCATTAAATGAATCAAAACAGGAACATTTTACATTTGTCTAGAAATTCTAAAGGAAATTATCTCAACAAGAGAAAAATGTCCTCCTGTGTGATACGTACAGTGCATTTGGAAGATATTCCGACCCTTTGACTTTTTACGTTACAGCCTTATTCTAAAATGTATTAAATCGTTTTTTCCCCTCATCAATCTGTACACAATAACCCATAATGACAAAGCAAAAACCATTTTTTAGACATTTTCGCAAATGTTTTTTTTTTTAACAATTGAAATATCAAATTTACATAAGTGTTTAATAATTTGTTGAAGAACCTTTGGCAGCAATTACAGCATAGAGTCTTCTTGGGTATGACGCGACAAGCTTGGCACACCTGTATTTGGGGAGTTTCTCCCATTCTTCTCTGCAGATCCTCTCTGCTCTGTCAGGTTGGATGGGGATTGTCGCTGAACAGCTATTTTCAGGTCTCTCCAGAGATGTTTGATCGGGTATCAAGTCCGGGCTCTGGCTGGGCCTCTCAAGGACATTCAGAGACTTTTCCCGAAGCCACCCCTGCATTGTCTTGTCTGTGTGCTTAGGGTCGTTGTCCTGCTGGAAGGTGAACCTTTGCCCTAGTCTGACATCCTGAGCTTTTCATCAAGGTTCTCTCTGTACTTTGCTCTGTTCATCTTTCCCTCGATCCTGACTAGTCTCCCAGTCCCTGCCACTAAAAAACATCCCAACAGCATGATGCTGCCACCACCATGCGTCACCGTAGGGATGGTGCCAGGTTTCCTCCAGACGTGACGCTTAGCATTTTGGCCAAAGAGTTCAATCTTGGTTTCATCAGACCAGAGAATCTTGTTTCACATGGTCTGAGAGTCTTTAGGTGCCTTTTGGCAAACTCCAAGTGGCTGTCATGTGCCTTTGACTGAGGAGTGGCTTGCGTCTGGCAAATCTACCATAAAGGCCTGATTGGTAGAGTGCTGCAGAGATTTTTGTCCTTCTGGAAGGTTCTCCCATCTCCACAGAGGAACTCTGGAGCTCTGTCAGAGTGACCATCAGGTCCTTGGTCACCTCCCTGACCAAGGCCCTTATCCCCAGATTACTCAGTTTGGCCGGGCGGCCAGCTCTAGGAAGAGTCTTGGTGGTTCCAAACTTCTTCCATTTCAGAATGATGGAGGCCACTGTGTTCTTGGGGACCTTCAAGGCTACAGACATTTTTTGGAACCCTTCCCCAGATCTGTACCTTGACACAATCCTGTCTCTGAGCTCTATGGACAATTCCTTTGACCTCATGGCTTGGTTTTTGCTCTGACATGCACGGTCAACTGTGGGGCCTTATATAGACAGGTGTGTACCTTTCCAAATCATGTCCAATCAATTGAATTTACCACAGGTGGACTCCAATAACATTGTAGAAACATCTCAAGGATGATCAATGGAAACAGGATACACCTGAGCTCAATTTCGAGTCACATAGGAAAGAGTCTGAATACTTATGTAAATAAGGTATATCTAATTTTTATTTTTATAAAACTTGCTAAAGAAATCTAAAAACCTGTTTTCTCTTTGTCATTATGTTGTATTGTGTGTAGATTGATGAAGAAAATAAGTCTGTAACCTAACAGAATGTGGAAAAAGGGAAGGGGTCTGAAAACTTCACGAATGCACTGTATATCTCCCAACTAGAATCCACATACTTTAATGATGACAACTCTCTAGAGGGGGAGATCATTTCCAGGCCCAGGGGCAAGTACTAGTCTGTGAGGACCTAAATGCCAGAACTGGACAAGAACCCAATATTCTCAGCGTAAGTATATTTTAAATTAAAATAAATACACAAAGCAGAGGACTAAAGGTCAAGAGGGAATTAACGATCAATGGAAGTAGTATTTTTCTGTAATAGGGAATGAATGATTAATGGAAGTTGTTTTTCTGTAACAGGGAATTAATGATTAATGCGTCAGAGACACGGGGGGAATTTCAGTCTGTGTAAAAATGGGTCACAAACTGCATACTATTAAGAAATGCTATAAATGTAAGATGGCGCCGGAGCAGAAAGCAGACGTTTTACATGCCCTGCAACCGATTGTGTTTTTGTTTGTATATATGCGTTGTTTGTGACATCATTTTTTAACTCATTTTATACATAATGTTGCCTCTACCGTCTCTTATGACCGAAAATAACTTCTAGACATCAGGACTGCGATTACTCACCAGACTAGCAGAATCCTTTTTCTTCTTTCACGACTCTGATGAGCCCGAGGCGGAGGATATACGCTCCCTCGGGAACAGGCCCCGACCCCAGTGATCTGCATGAAGAGGATGCAGAGAAAGAGAGGTCAGAGAGCGGTCTGCCTTCTGAGAAGTTGGAGGCAATCGAATAAACCCCCACTTCCCTCCATTCTGCTAGTAAATGTGGAATCTTTGGACAATAAAATGGACGAGTTAAGGGGAAGATTAACCTACCAACGGGACATTAAAAACTGTAACATCTTATGCTTCACGGAGTCGTGGCTGAACGACGACAACATCAACATACAGCTGGCTGGTTATACGATGTACAGGCAGATTAGAACAGCGGCGTCTGGTAAGACAAGGGGCGGCGGTCTATGTATTTTTTTAAACAACAGCTGGTGCACGATATCTAACGAATTATTGAGCTATTGCTCGCCTGAGGTAGAGTTTCTCATGATAAGCTGTAGACCACACTACCTACCGAGATAGTTTTCATCTGTATTCTTTGTAGCTGTTTACATACCACCACAGTCAGAGGCTGGCACTAAAATAGCATTGAATGAGCTGTATTCCTCCATAAGCAAACAAGAAAACGCTCACACAGAGGCAGCGCTCCGACTTTAATGCAGGGAAACTTAAATCAGTTTACCAAATTTCTATCAGCATGTTAAATGTGCAACCAGAGGGAAAATACCTCTGGACCACCTATACTCCACACACAGAGATGCATACAAAGCTCTCCCTCACCCACCATTTGGCAAATCTGACCATAATTCCATACTCCTGATTCCTGCTTACAAGAAAAAATTAAAGCAGGAAGCACCAGTGACTAGATCAATAAAAAAGTGGTCAGAGGAAGCAGATGCTAAGCTACAGGACTGGTTTGCTAGCACAGACTAGAATATGTTCCGGGATTCCTCCAATGGCATTGAGGAGTACACCACATCTGTCATTGGCTTCATCAATAAGTGCATTCATGACGTCGTCCCCACAGTGACCGTACGTACGTATCCCAACCAGAAGCCATGGATTACAGGCAGCATATGCACTGAGCTAAAGGCTAGAGATGCCGCTTTCAAGGAGCGGGACTCTAACCCGGAAGCTTATAAGAAATCTCGCTATGCCCTCCGACGAACCATCAAACAGGCAAAGCATCTATACAGGACTAAGATCGAGTCATACTACACCGGCTCTGATGCTCGTCGGATGTGGCAGACTACAAAGGGAAGCACAGCCGAAAGCTGCCCAGTGACACGAGCCTACCGGATGAGCTATACTACGTCTATGCTCGCTTCAAAGCAAATAACACTGAAACATGCATGAGAGCAGCAGCTATACCGGAAGACTGTGTGATCACTCTCTCCGCAGCCGATGTGAGTAAGACCTTTAGACAGGTCAACATTCACAAGGCCGCAGGGCCTGACAGACTACCAGGACGAGTACTACGAGCTGACCAACTATCAAGTGTCTTCACTGACATTTTCAACCTCTCCCTGTCCGAGTCTGTAATACCAACATGTTTTAAGCAGACCACCATGGTGCCTGTGCACAAGAACACTAAGGTAACCTGCCTAAATGACTACAGACCTGCAGTACTCATGTCTGTAGCCATGAAGTGCTTTGAAAGGCTGGTCATGGCTCACATCAACACCATCATCCCAGAAACACTAGACCCACTCCAATTTGCATACTGCCCCAACAGATCCACAGATGATGCACTCTCTATTGCACTCCACACTGCCCTTTCCCACCTGGACAAAAGGAACACCTATGTGAGAATGCTGTTCATTGACTTACAGCTCAGCGTTCAACACCATAGTGCCCTCAAAGCTCATCAATAAGCTAAGGACCCTGGGACTAAACACCTCCCTCTGCAACTGGATCCTGGACTTCCTGACGGACCGACACCCAGGTGGTAAGGGTAGGTAACAACACATATGCCACGCTGATCCTCAACACAGGGGCCCCTCGGGGGTGCGTGCTCAGTCCCCTCTTGTACTCCCTGTTCACTCATGACTGCACGGCCAGGCACGACACCAACACCATCATTAAGTTTGCCGATGATACAACAGTGGTAGGCCTGATCACCGACAACAATGAGACAGCCTATAGGGAGGAGGTCAGAGACCTAGCCGTGTGGTGCCAGGACAACAACCTCTCCCTCAACGTGATCAAGACTAAGGAGATGATTGTGGACTACAGGAAAAAGAGGACCGAGCACGCCCCCAATCTCATCGACGGGGCTGTAGTGGAGCAGGTTGAGAGCTTCAAGTTCCTTGGTGTCCAAATCACCAACAAACTAACATGGTCCAAGCACACCAAGACAGTCGTGAAGCGGGCACAACAAAACCTATTCCCCCTCAGGAGACTGAAAAGATTTGTCATGGGTCCTCAGATCCTCAAATGGCTTTACAGCTGCACCATCGAGAGCATCCTGACTTGTTGCATCACTGCCTGGTTTGGCAACTTCTCAGCCTCCGACCGCAAGGCACCAAAGAAGGTAGTGCAACCAGCCCAGTACATCACTGGGGCCCTAAAAATTGTCAAAGACTCCAGCCACCCTAGTCAGAGACTGTTCTCTCTGCTACCACATGGCATGCGGAACCAGAGCGCCAAGTCTTGGTCCAAGAGGCTTCTAAACAGCTTCTACCCCCAAGCCATAAGACTCCTGAACAGCTAATCAAATGGCTACCAGACTATTTGCATTGCCCCCCCCCCCCCCCCCCCCCCCCTCCACACCACTGCCACTCTCTGTTGTCATCTATGCATAGTCACTTTAACTCTACCTACAATACATGCTTCCTCAACTAACTGGTGCCCTCGCACATTGACTGTGTACCGGCACCCCCCTGTATATATTGTTATTTTTTACTGCTGCTCTTTAATTACTTGTTACTTTTATCACTTTTTTCTTATCAGTATTTTTTGAAACTGCACTGTTGGTTAGTGGCTTGTAAGTAAGCATTTCACTGTTAGGTCTACACCTGTTGTATTCGGCGCATGTCACTAATAAAATTTGGTTTGATTTGATTTGAGATGGCAGGAAAGTAGTGTAGAAACCTACCAAAAAACTGTTGGGCAACAACAAATCCAATACCTTTTAGACAACTTCCTGGACAAAATGTTTCACTGGAATTGTGAAAGCAGTAATTGACTATTCAGCTTCTCCATCTAATCTAAACATTTCAAGCAGACAACATAAGAAAATTAATAACAATGACAAATGGTTTGACAAATAATGCAAAACCCTAAGAAAGGAATTGAGGAACCTATCCAACCAAAAACTAAAACACAGAGACCCAGAAAACTTCAGCCTCCTCCTTCACTATGGTGTTACACTAAAACAGTTCAGAAATACACTAAGATCAATGCAAATCCAACATATAGAAAACAAATTCCAATTGGCTATACTAAAACTCTTTAATATCATCCTTAGCTCTGGCATCTTCCCCAATATTTGGAACCAAGGACTGATCCCCCCCCCCCCCATCCACAAAAGTGGAGACAAATTTGACACCAATAACTACCGTGGGGTATGCGTCAACAACAACCTTGGGAAAATCCTCTGCATTATCATTAACAGCAGACTCGTACATTTCCTCAGTGAAAACAATGTCCTAAGCATATGTCAAATTGTCTTCTTACCAATATACCATGCGACAGACCACGTATACACACTGCACACCCTTATTGACAAACAAACAAATAAACAAAACAAAAACATTCTTCTCATGCTTTGTGAACTTAAAAAAAGCATTTGACAACATTTCTAATCAAATCAAATGTTATTTGTCGCATACAAACATTTAGCAGATGTTATTGTGGGTGTAGCGAAATAGTTGTGTTCCTATCTCCAACAGTGCAGTAACAAAAAAGTTGCTTAGGAGCTAGAAACAGAGCGACCACCTTTGGCATGAGGGTCTGATATAGAAATTGATGGAAAGTGGTGTTGGGGAAAAAACATATACATTTTTGAAATCAATGTACACAAACAACAAGTGTGCAGTTAAAATAAACACACATATTCCCTAAGGGCCGTGAGGTGAGACAGGGATAAAGCTTGAGCCCCCCCCCCCCCCCCTTCAACATATAAATCAATAAATTGACGAGGGCACTACAACAGTTTGCAGCAGCTGGCCTCACCCTACTGGACTCAGAAATAAAGTGTCTACTGTTTACAGATAATCTGGTG
The DNA here is from genome assembly GCF_965601325.2 of Salmo salar. Lineage (NCBI taxonomy): Eukaryota > Metazoa > Chordata > Actinopteri > Salmoniformes > Salmonidae > Salmo > Salmo salar. Next base: position 107,532,142 of record NC_138291.1, on the reverse strand, counting down.
CTTCTGTCCCCAACCAAGGAGGGCCTATAGCAGCACCTAGATATTTTGCACAGATTCTGTCAGACCTGGGCCCTGGCAGTGAATCTCAGTAAAACAGAAATAATGGTGTTCCAAAAAAGGTCCAGTAGCCAGGGCAACAAATATAAATTATATCTAGACATTGTCCTAGAGCACACAAAAAACGATACATACCTCGGCCTAAATATCAACACCACAGGTAATTTTCACAAGTCTGTGAACAAATTGAGAGACAAGGCAAGAAGGGCTTTTTATGCCATCAAAAGGAACATAAAATTCGACATCCCAATTAAGATCTGGCTAAAAATACTTAAACCGTTATAGAATCTATTCCCCTCTATGGTTGTGAGGTCTGGGATCCACTCACCAACCAAAAATTAACAAAATGGGACAAACACTCAATTGAGACTCTCTATGCAGAATTCTGCAAAAATGTACTTTGTGTACAACACAAAACCCCAAACAATGCAGGCAGAGCAGAATTGAGACTATAGCGAAAACTGCAACCAGCGTAACACAAACAACATTGTAAATACCACCAATATTTACCTGTTTGTCTTCCCCTACTATTCGTACTACAACTATTTGCACATTGCTAAAACAACTGTACATAGCTGATAATATAACACTTGAAATGTCTTTATCTTTTTGAAACCTTTTTCAGTGCAATATTTACTGTTTAATTCAAATAGTTTTTTGTTGATGTTGTTTTGTGTCTTCTCACTTTAAGCTATTGTTCATTTTACTTGCTGTCGCAATTTAAAACATATTTCCCATGCCAATAAAGCCTCTTTGAGTTGAATTGAGAGAGAGAGACCAGAGAAAGGGAGAAACAGAGAGAGAGAGAGAGACCAGAGAAAGGGAGAAACAGAGAGAGAGAGAGACCAGAGAAAGGGAGAAACAGAGAGAGAGAGAGACCAGAGAAAGGGAGAAACAGAGAGAGAGAGAGACCAGAGAAAGGGAGAAACAGAGAGAGAGAGAGAGACCAGAGAAAGGGAGAAACAGAGAGAGAGAGAGACCAGAGAAAGGGAGAAACAGAGAGAGAGAGAGACTAGAGAAAGGGAGAAACAGAGAGAGAGAGAGACTAGAGAAAGGGAGAAACAGAGAGAGAGAGAGAGACCAGAGAAAGGGAGAAACAGAGAGAGAGAGAGACCAGAGAAAGGGAGAAACAGAGAGAGAGAGAGAGACCAGAGAAAGGGAGAAACAGAGAGAGAGAGAGACCAGAGAAAGGGAGAAACAGAGAGAGAGAGAGACCAGAGAAAGGGAGAAACAGAGAGAGAGAGAGACCAGAGAAAGGGAGAAACAGAGAGAGAGAGAGAGACCAGAGAAAGGGAGAAACAGAGAGAGAGAGAGACCAGAGAAAGGGAGAAACAGAGAGAGAGAGAGACCAGAGAAAGGGAGAAACAGAGAGAGAGAGAGACTAGAGAAAGGGAGAAACAGAGAGAGAGAGAGACTAGAGAAAGGGAGAAACAGAGAGAGAGAGAGAGACCAGAGAAAGGGAGAAACAGAGAGAGAGAGAGACCAGAGAAAGGGAGAAACAGAGAGAGAGAGAGAGACCAGAGAAAGGGAGAAACAGAGAGAGAGAGAGACCAGAGAAAGGGAGAAACAGAGAGAGAGAGAGACTAGAGAAAGGGAGAAACAGAGAGAGAGAGAGACCAGAGAAAGGGAGAAACAGAGAGAGAGAGAGACTAGAGAAAGGGAGAAACAGAGAGAGAGAGACCAGAGAAAGGGAGAAACAGAGAGAGAGAGACCAGAGAAAGGGAGAAACAGAGAGAGAGAGAGAGACTAGAGAAAGGGAGAAACAGAGAGAGAGAGAGACCAGAGAAAGGGAGAAACAGAGAGAGAGAGAGACTAGAGAAAGGGAGAAACAGAGAGAGAGAGAGACTAGAGAAAGGGAGAAACAGAGAGAGAGAGAGACTAGAGAAAGGGAGAAACAGAGAGAGAGAGAGAGACCAGAGAAAGGGAGAAACAGAGAGAGAGAGAGACTAGAGAAAGGGAGAAACAGAGAGAGAGAGAGACCAGAGAAAGGGAGAAACCGAGAGAAAGAGAGAGACGTTCTGTCATTGCAGTCATTAAATCTATGTTGTTTCTCTCTGATCTAATTGTAGATAATGGTAATATGGTAAAGCGGATTCCTTCCTCAATAACAGACAGCCTTATCTTAATGAGAGAGAGAGAGAGAGAGAGAGAGAGAGAGAGAGAGAGAGAGAGAGAGAGAGAGAGAGAGAGAGAGAGAGAGAGAGAGAAAGAATGAGTATGAAAGAGAGAATGAGTATGAAAGAGAGAAAGAGAGAATGAGTATGAAAGAGAGAGAGAGAGAATGAGTATGAAAGAGAGAATGAGTATGAAGAGAGAATGAGTATGAAGAGAGAATGAGTATGAAAGAGAGAAAGAGAGAATGAGTATGAAAGAGAGAGAGAGAGAATGAGTATGAAAGAGAGAATGAGTATGAGAGAGAATGAGAATGAGTATGAGAGAGAGAATGAGTATGAAAGAGAGAATGAGTATGAAAGAGAGAATGAGTATGAAAGAGAGAGAGAGAGAATGAGTATGAAAGAGAGAGAGAGAATGAGTATGAAAGAGAGAAAGAGAGAGAATGAGTATGAGAGAGAGAATGAGTATGAGAGAGAATGAGAATGAGTATGAGAGAGAGAATGAGTATGAAAGAGAGAATGAGTATGAAAGAGAGAATGAGTATGAAAGAGAGAGAGAGAGAATGAGTATGAAAGAGAGAGAGAGAGAATGAGTATGAAAGAGAGAGAGAGAGAATGAGTATGAAAGAGAGAATGAGTATGAAAGAGAGAATGAGTATGAAAGAGAGAATGAGTATGAAAGAGAGAGAGAGAGAATGAGTATGAAAGAGAGAAAGAGAGAGAATGAGTATGAGAGAGAGAATGAGTATGAGAGAGAATGAGTATGAGAGAGAGAATGAGTATGAAAGAGAGAATGAGTATGAAAGAGAGAATGAGTATGAAAGAGAGAGAGAGAGAATGAGTATGAAAGAGAGAGAGAGAATGAGTATGAAAGAGAGAAAGAGAGAGAATGAGTATGAAAGAGAGAAAGAGAGAGAATGAGTATGAAAGAGAGAAAGAGAGAGAATGAGTATGAAAGAGAGAGAGAGAGAATGAGTATGAAAGAGAGAGAGAGAGAGAATGAGTATGAAAGAGAGAAAGAAAGAGAAATTCTACCTAAAAGGAAGCAATTCCCAAACTTTCCATAACAAAGCCATCACCTACAGAGAGATGAACCTGGAGAGGAGTCCCCTTAGCAAGCTGGACCTGGGGCTCTGTTCACAAACACACCCCACAGAGTCATCACCTACAGAGAGATGAACCTGGAGAAGAGCCCCCTAAGCAAGCTGGTCCTGGGGCTCTGTTCACAAACACAAACACACCCCACAGAGTCATCACCTACAGAGAGATGAACCTGGAGAAGACTCCCCTTAGCAAGCTGGTCCTGGGGCTCTGTTCACAAACACACCCCACAGAGTCATCACCTACATAGAGATGAACCTGGAGAAGACTCCCCTTAGCAAGCTGGTCCTGGGGCTCTGTTCACAAACACACCCCACAGAGTCATCACCTACAGAGAGATGAACCTGGAGAAGAGCCCCCTAAGCAAGCTGGTCCTGGGGCTCTGTTCACAAACACAAACACACCCCACAGAGCCCCAGGACAGCAACACAATTAGACCCAACAAAATCATGAAAAAACAAATATATAATTACTTCACACATTGGAAAGAATTCCTGACCACTATGACTGATCCAAAATTAAGGAAAGCTTTGACTATGTACAGACTCAGTGAGCATAGCCTTGCTATTGAGAAAGGTCACCGTAGGCAGACCTGGCTCTCAAGAGAAGACAGGCTATGTGTACACTGCCTACAAAATGAGGTGGAAACTGAGCTGCACTTCCTAACCTCCTGCCAAATGTATGACCATATTAGAGACACATATTTCCCTCAGATTACACAGATCCATGAAGAATTTGAAAACAAATCCAATTTTGATAAACTCCCATAAATACTGGGTGAAATACCACAGTGTGCCATCACAGCATTAAGATGTGTGACTTGTTGACACAAGAAAAGGGTAACTAGTGAAGAACAAACACCATTGTAAATACAACCTATATTTGTATTCATTTATTTTCCTTTTTGCACTTTAACTATTTGCACATCGTTACTGTACATAGACATAATATTACATTTTACATTTCTTTATTCTTTTGGAACTTTTGTGAGTGTAATGTTTACTGTTCATGTTTTATTCTTTTGGAACTTATGTTTATCTATTTCACTTGCTTTGGCAATGCAAGCATATGTTTCCCATGCCAAAAAAAGCCCTTAAGTTGACAAATAGACAGAGAGGAGGGGGGTAGGGAGAAAGGGAGGGAGAGAGAGAGAGGAGGGGCCCGGGAGAGAGAGGAGGGGGAGAAAGGGAGACAGAGAGAGGAGAGGGCAGGGCAGGGCAGGGAGGAAGGGAGAGAGAGAGAGGAGGGGGCAGGGAGGAAGGGGGAGAGAGAGAGAGATAGAGAGAGAGGAGGGGCAGGGAGAAAGGGGGGGGGGGGGAGAGAGAGAGAGAGAGAGAGAGAGGAGGGGGCAGGGAGGAAGGGAGAGAGAGAGAGAGAGAGGAGGGGGTCAGGGAGAAAGGGAGGGGAGAAAGAGGAGGAGGCAGGAGAGAGAGAGAGAGAGAAGAGGGGGGCAGGAGAAAGGAAGGAGGAGAGAGAGAGAATAGGTGATGTGGTGGTGATATAATCATATGTAGGATATCATCTAATTGACTGTATCTTCCCACTGGCTCCAAGTCCACCAGTTGATCAGCTGATGAAACAAAACCGCTCCCAGGGCTACCACACACACACACACACACACACACACACACACACACACACACACACACACACACACACACACACACACACACACACACACACACACACACACACACACACACACACACACACCTGTGTTTCAAGGTTAGGTAACGGTCAACCCTCCTGACCAGGCCAGTTAATGAGTCGACTGCCTCTGGCAGTTTTTGTTGTGTGTGTCAAATCAATCTAATGTTATTGGTCATATGATTCCTATACAACAGATGAAGACTAACAGTGAAACGTTTACTGAAGGGTTATTTTCCAACAATGCAGAGTAAAGATTAAAGATTTTTTTTAAATGTAAATTGTGACACAAGGAATAAATACATGGTGTATAATGAATAACAAGTAATAATAACATGGCTATATACAGGAAGTACCAGATAATAACATGGCTATATACAGGAAGTACCAGGTAATAACGTGGATGTATACAGGAAGTGCCAGGTAATAACGTGGATGTATACAGAAAGCACCAGGTATTAGCATGGCTATATACAGGAAGTACCAGGTAATAACGTGGATGTATACAGGAAGTACCAGGTAATAACATGGATATATACAGGAAGTACATAGACAGTAACAGCAGTATACTGTAGGTAGGGGTAAAGGATAGATAATATACAGTAACAGCAGTATAATGTAGGTAGGGGTAAAGGATAGATAATAGACAGTAACAGCAGTATACTGTAGGTAGGGGTAAAGGATAGATAATAGACAGTAACAGCAATATACTGTAGGTAGGGTAAAGTGATTAGACAACAGGATAGATAATAGACAGTAACAGCAGTATACTGTAGGTAGGGGTAAAGGATAGATAATAGACAGTAACAGCGGTATACTGTAGGTAGGGGTAAAGGATAGATAGTAGACAGTAACAGCAGTATACTGTAGGTAGGGGTAAATGATAGATAATAGACAGTAACAGCAGTATACTGTAGGTAGGGGTAAAGGATAGATAATAGACAGTAACAGCAGTATACTGTAGGTAGGGGTAAAGGATAGATAATATACAGTAACAGCAATATACTGTAGGTAGGGTAAAGTGACTAGACAACAGGATAGATAATAGACAGTAACAGCAGTATACTGTAGGTAGGGGTAAAGGATAGATAATAGACAGTAACAGCAGTATACTGTAGGTAGGGGTAAAGGATAGATAATAGACAGTAACAGCAGTATACTGTAGGTAGGAGTAAAGGATAGATAATATACAGTAACAGCAGTATACTGTAGGTAGGGGTAAAGTGACTAGACAACAGGATAGATAATCTGGGTACTGGTACTGCAGGCCATGCGGTAGCAGAGAGAACAGTCTGTAGCTCGGGTGGCTGGAGGTTTTGAACATGTTTTGAACCTTCCTCTGATTGTGCCTGGTATGAGGTCCTGGATGTGTGCGTGTGTGTGTGTGTGTGTGTGTGTGTGTGTGTGTGTGTGTGTGTGTGTGTGTGTGTGTGTGTGTGTGTGTGTGTGTGTGTGTGTGTGTGTGTGTGTGTGTGTGTGTGTGTGTGTGTGTGTGTTCGTGCTTGTGTGGGTGTTGAATAACAGGATACCTGATCTGAGGTGCATTTGCCTGTATCCGGTGATGGACACACAATGGCCCTGTGTCCTGACTCTGCTACGCCCAGCGACCCCTGTGTGACAGCAGAGACCTCTGTGTCCTGACTCTGCTACGCCCAGCGACCCCTGTGTGACAGCAGAGACCTCTGTGTCCTGACTCTGCTACGCCCAGCGACCCCTGTGTGACAGCAGAGACCTCTGTGTCCTGACTCTGCTACGCCCAGCGACCCCTGTGTGACAGCAGAGACCTCTGTGTCCTGACTCTGTTAAGGCCAGCGACCCCTGTGTGACAGCAGAGACCTCTGTGTCCTGACTCTGTTAAGGCCAGCGACCCCTGTGTGACAGCAGAGACCTGGCGACCAGAGAGGGGTCAGTTTACAGTATACAGAGAGCTTTCAATCATTCTGGAATACAGGATCCCTCCACACACACACACACACACACACACACACACACACACACACACACACACACACACACACACACACACACACACACACACACACACACACACACACACACACACACACACACACACACACACACACACACACACTTCATCCCCACCCCCTTCCCTGACGCCCTAACTACTACTCAACTTCGGTATGACAGCGTCCCTATACTATACACACTGTCTCCCTGGCAACTGATTATCCAACCTGTATATGAAACGACTTTTACAATGCAAATATCAACAGACTTTTTTACATCTGCATCAGGGCTATAACCAAATGTTTCCTCAGGCTGGAGGATGTGTGTGTGTGTGTGTGTGTGTGTGTGTGTGTGTGTGTGTGTGTGTGTGTGGAGGGTCCTCAGAGGAGGAAGGGTAGAACCATTCTACTCAGTGAATTTCTGAAAAATTTAAAATAATGAACAATTAAAAAATGTTATTTTTCAATAATAATAAATACTTTTTCAACGTTTATAGCGCTATTCATTATGTAAAGAAATCTCAAAGCGTTGTAAATTAGATAGATTTAGATCATTATTGCTGTTTACTTTTAGATAAAACTGTAAAACGAAATATATTCACCTGATTATGTAACGAATGTGCACTGAGAGTCGGGGAAGCAAGTACAGGGAGTGAATATTTAACAAATGAACAGAACATAATACAGAACAAGAAACACTAACAGCAGACAGACATGGCCCACATCAGATTCAAGCTTTTGGGAAAAAGTCGCATTGATCATGTAAATGGACGAAGGTTCAAGCTGATTCAAACGGCGCAATACAACGAGAAGGTCAGAAGAAACAGGGATTCTGCATTTTTGGGGCATGTAAGAAGTTGGCTTTTAAGGGGGAACATTGCAATAAAGAGTGGGTCTTTGCGGGACAAAGCAAGGGATCACAATGTGAGGGAAAGTTCCAGTACCAAGGGTAACTACAAGCAGCATGCAGAGTAATTGCACGTTACGATGCGTTACTTGCTGAGCATATGGACGCCTCTATTGTCTTCTCTGGGATGTTCGAAATCAAGTTATAGCTTCCATCACACCATCCATTAAAAGTTAGATTAACAGAGAGGTTGATTAGATTAACAGAGAGGTTTATGCAGACCCCTTCTTTCACATTGGACAAATGGATGAACACCACAGACATCAGCTGTCGCTCGCAGTTGTTGGTTATCGTCAGGTATGTCGACGATCAGGGCTTTATTCCGGAGCGTTTCTTGGGATACTTTGATGTGTCAATTGGGCGAGATGTATTTGACTCTGTGATTTCTGAGATGTCGGAGTTTAAAACATGTTGTTGACTCTGTGATTTCTGGGATAATGGAGTTTAAAACATGTTGTTGACTCTATGATTTCTGGGATGTCGGAGTTTAAAACATGTTGTTGACTCTGTGATTTCTGGGATAATGGAGTTTAAAACATGTTGTTGACTGTGATTTCTGGGATAATGGACTTTAAAACATGTTGTTTACTCTATGATTTCTGGGATGTCGGAGTTTAAAACATGTTGTTGACTCTGTGATTTCTGGAATGTCGGAGTTTAAAACATGTTGTTGACTCTGTGATTTCTGAGATGTCGGAGTTTAAAACATGTTGTTGACTCTGTGATTTCTGGGATGTCGGAGTTTAAAACATGTTGTTGACTCTGTGATTTCTGGGATGTCGGAGTTTAAAACATGTTGTTGACTCTGTGATTTCTGGGATGTCGGAGTTTAAAACATGTTGTTGACTCTGTGATTTCTCAGATGTCGGAGTTTAAAACATGTTGCCCAAACCTACGATGGCACTGCTGTAATTGAAGGTATCTGCTATTTTGTATTTACAGCTTAGTCCCCTCCTGTTCCCTGATTAAGAGGGGATTACCAATCCACTACCAATGTCAACTCTCTCCTGATATGAACTGAAGCTACGTCGCATGTGCCCTCTCAGCCACTGGCACATTGAATGTTTCCTCTCCAAGCAACTGAGAAGCCCTGTCAATGTTCTCTGTAGAGTCAATATCATACAGTACACAAACACAATCACATTATTACACATGTGTTCTTGCTTGGACTAACTCATTCTTAGCTCTTTTGTCTAACTGTGTTGTGTTCTTGTTTTTTGTCTTCCCAGTCAACTTCTGACCTGTCTTCAGTGGTAGAGTTGAGCTATTCTCCAACCCCATCCATCCATGATGAGCCTGACCTATCTTCAGTGGTAGAGTTGAGCTATTCTCCAACCCCATCCATCCATGATGAGACCGACCTGTCTTCAGTGGTAGAGTTGAGCTATTCTCCAACCCCATCCATCCATGATGAGCCTGACCTGTCTTCAGTGGTAGAGTTGAGCTATTCTCCAACCCCATCCATCCATGTTGAGCTTGTCTAGCACTGAAGTCATGTCATTCCAATTCCTCATAATATTTTACTATAAATGTCTTTGATAAATGTTTTAGGTTACATTTATTTTGTCTTTAACGGTTTTTGAAACATGCTTTGCCGTCTCCGTGCGGTCCACACCCCCAAATCAAGAGACTGTGAATCTCACCCTGTGTCACGTCCTGACCAGCAGATGGAGCTAGTGTTTTAGTTTTGGGGTCAGGACGTGGCATGTTTGTATTGGTTAAATGTTGGGTGGATGATTGGGACTTCCAATTGAAGGCAGGTGTGTATAGTTGCCTTTGATTGGAAGTCCTATATAGGTGTGTGTGTTTTTCTTTGGGGTTGTGGGTGGTTGTTTTTTGCACTGCGTTTCTAGCCTGCAGAACTATAGCTGTTGTCACTTTGTTTGAATTGTTAAGTGGATGCTCTACTCCTTTATTTTAATTAAAGATGAGTATTCACATACCTGCTGCGCCTTGGTCCATTTCTACAGAAGACAGCCGTTACACCCTGCATCATTACCCTGAGTAGTGACATATCGTAACGCTGCACCCCTCTGATGACTTTGGTCCGAGTAAAGCATTATTTTCCCTGAAATTCAGAGTTCATTGCATTGTTACAAAGCACTTCCTTATAGCCTTGTTAATGAATAGGCCAGACATGGTGACTGAATAACTGTCAGAGTGTTTTAATGTTCTGAGTTAAGGGTCTATCTATCCGTCGATGGTTCCTCTTCGCTGTCTCCTTGTGACACAGTCTTGTGATGTCGTGTTGCTTCAGTCTTGTGATGCCGTGTTGCTTCAGTCTTGTGTTGTCGTGTTGCTTCAGTCTTGTGATGTCGTGTTGCTTCAGTCTTGTGTTGTCGTGTTGCTTCAGTCTTGTGTTGTCATGTTGCATCAAATCAAATGTTATTTGTCACATGCGCCGAATACAACAGGTGTAGACCTTACAGTGAAATGCTTACTTACAAGCCCTTAACCAACAATGCAGTTTTAAGAAAAAAGTAAGAGATAAGAATAACAAATAATTAAAGAGCAGCAGTAAATAACAATAGCGGGGCTATATACAGGGGAACCGGTACAGAGTCAATGTGTCAATGTGCGGGGGCACCGGTGTCAAGGTAATTGAGGTAATTATGTACATGTAGGTAGAGTTATTAAAGTGGCTATGCATAGATAATAACAGAGAGTAGCAGCAGCGTGGGGGGGGGGGGGGCAATGCAAATAGTCTAGGTAGCTATTTGATTAGCTGTTCAGGAGTCTTATGGCTTGGGGGTAGAAGCTGTTTAGAAGCCTCTTGGACCTAGACTTGACGCTCCGGTACCGCTTGCCTTGCGGTAGCAGAGAGAACAGTCTATGACTGGGGTGGCTGGAGTCTTTGACAATTTTTAGGGCCTTCCTCTGACACCGCCTGGTATAGAGGTCCTGGATGGCAAGAGGCTTGGCCCCGGTGACGTACTGGGCCGTAGGCACTACCCTCTGTAGTGCCTTGCGGTCGGAGGCCGAGCAGTTGCCAAACCAGGCAGTGATGCAACCCGTCAGGATGCTCTCGATGGTGCAGCTGTAAAACCATTTGAGGATCTGAGGACCCATGACAAATCTTTTCAGTCTCCTGAGGGGAAATAGACTTAGTTGTGCCCTCTTCATGACTGTCTCGGTGTGTTTCGACCATGTAAGTTTGTTGGCGATGTGGACGCCAAGGAACTTGAAGCTCTCAACTTGCTCCACTACAGCCCCGTCGATGAGAATGGGGGTGTGCTCGGTCCTCCTTTTCCTGTAGTCCACAATCATCTCCTTTGTCTTGATCACGTTGAGGGGGAGGTTGTTGTCCCCCTTGACCTCCTCCCTGTAGGCTGTCTCATCATTGTCGGTGATCAGGCCTACCACTGTTGTGTCATCATCAAACTTAATGATGGTGTTGGAGTTGTGCCTGGCCATGCAGTCATGAGTGAACAGGGAGTACAGGAGGGGACTGAGCACACACCCCTGAGGGGCCCCTGTGCTGAGGATCAGCGTGGCGGAAGTCCAGGATCCAGTTGCAGAGGGAAATGTTTAGTCCCAGGGTCCTTAGCTTAGTGATGAGCTTTGAGGTCACTGTGGTGTTGAACACTGAGCTGTAGTTAATGAATAGTATTCTCACATAGGTGTTCCTTTTGTCCAGGTGGGAAAGGGCAGTGTGGCGTGCAATAGAGACTGCATCATCTGTGGATCTGTTGGTGCGGTATGCAAATTGGAGTGGGTCTAGAGTTTCTGGGAAAATGGTGTTGATGTGAGCCATGACCAGCCTTTCAAAACACTTCATGGCTACAGACATGAGTGCTACGGGTTGGTAGTCATTTAAGCAGGTTACCTTAGTGTTCTTGGGCACAGGGACTATGGTGGTCTGCTTGAAACATGTAGGTATTACAGACTGGGTCAGGGAGAGGTTGAAAATGTCAGTGAAGACACTTGTCAGCTTTCTGCCCCACTTATTGCAGAATCATTAACCAAATCAAATCAAATGTATTTATATAGCCCTTCTTACATCAGCTGATGTCAGAAAGTGCTGTACAGAAACCCAGCCTAAAACCCCAAACAGCAAGCAATGCAGGTGTAGAAGCATGGTGGCTAGGAAAAACTCCCTAGAAAGGCCAAAACCTAGGAAGAAACCTAGAGAGGAACCAGGCTATGAGGGGTAGCCAGTCCTCTTCTGGCTGTGCCAGGTGGAGATTATAACAGAACATGGCCAAGATGTTCAAATGTTCATAAATGACCAGCATGGTCAAATAATAATCACAGTAGTTGTCGAGGGTACAACAGGTCAGCACCTCAGGAGTAAATGTCAGTTGGCTTTTCATAGCCGATCATTGAGAGTATCTCTACCGCTCCTGCTGTCTCTAGAGAGTTGAAAACAGCAGGTCTGGGACAGGTAGCACGTCCGGTGAACAGGTCAGGGTTCCATAGCCGCAGGCAGAACAGTTGAAACTGGAGCAGCAGCATGGCCAGGTGGATTGGGTACAGCAAGGAGTCATCATGCCAGGTAGTCCTGAGGCATGGTCCTAGGGCTCAGGTCGAGAGAGAGAGAGAGAGAGAGAGAGAGAGAGAGAGAGAGAGAGAGAGAGAGAGAGAGAGAGAGAGAGAGAGAGAGAGAGAGAGAACTTAAATTCACACAGGACACTGGAGAAATACTCCAGATATAACACACTGACCCTAGCCCCCCGACACATAAACTACTGCAGCATAAATACTGGAGGCTGAGACAGGAGGGGTCAGGAGACACTGTGGCCCCATCCGATAATACCCCCGGACAGGGCCAAACAGGCAGGACATAACCCCACGCACTTTACCAAAGCACAGCCCCCACACCACTAGAGGGACCTATATTTGTAACTTGACAGTTGTTTCTGGGGTTATCGCTAAGTGTCACGTATAAGGTTAATTGGTATTGTAGTTTGGTCAGGACGTGGCAGAGGGTATTCGTTTTATGTGGTTCGGGGTGGTGTGTTTTGTTGAAGGGGCATTTGGTTTAAGTTTTCCGGGGTTTTTGGGCACTGTTTGGTTTTCAGGTATTCTATGATTTTGTCTAGTATGTCTGTTTCTATGTTTGGTTAATTGGGGTTGGGACTCTCAGTTGAAGGCAGGTGTTGTCTATCTGCCTTTGATTGAGAGTCCCATATATGAGGGTGTGTTTGTGGTTGTTATTTGTGGGTGATTGTTCTGTGTTGAGCCTATGCTTTGCCAGACTGTTGGTTGTTCGTTCATTCTCGTGGTTTGTTATTTTGGCATTCATTTTGAAAATAAATAAACGTCAAGATGAGCCTGCACTTACCTGCTGCGTTTTGGTCCTCCTTCACCGAAGACAACCGTGACACTAAGATCTGGAAAATGACACAAGTCCTCCCCTTACACAAAGGAGGAGATCCTTCTGACTTGGATAAATACCGTCAAATTTCCAAGTTATCTTGCCTTGCCAAAGTTCTAGAGTCCCTGGCCAAATGTCAGTTTAGAACTTTTTAAACTTCTGGTGTTAGACTCGTGTTGTGTCTGGTGTTAGACTGGTGTTAAACTGGTGTTGTGTCTGGTGTTGTGTCTGGTGTTAGACTGGTGTTGTGTCTGGTGTTAGACTGGTGTTGTGTCTGGTGTTAGATTGGTGTTAGACTGGTGTTGTGTCTGGTGTTGTGTCTGGTGTTAGACTGGTGTTGTGTCTGGTGTTAGACTGGTGTTGTGTCTGGTGTTAGACTGGTGTTAGACTGGTGTTGTTAGACCTGGACATAGCACTGTTTCAGCAGCTACACTGGTCGTAGACGATGTGCTATGAAGTTTAGATGATAGAAATCATTGTGCTGCCTTATTTATTGACCTGTCAAAAGGCTTTTGATACAGTTGACCATTTCTTACTTGTTCAAAGGTTGTTTGAAATAAGCTTAGATCAGGAATCAACAATTATCTAATGGACAGGACACAATGTGTGCTTACTGACGGTATAAAATGTACTTTCCTCAATATAAGGGAAGGTATGCAGCAGGGGTGGATTTTGGTCGCTGTTCTCTTCACTATTGATATAGATAATATTGGTCTATCTGTTAACCTGTAACATACATCTCTACGCTATTCACTCCGATGGCCGCTCAGTACAGCAGCCCATTCATCACCTTCAACATGGTTTTGACTCAATTCAAAAATCGCTTACTGATCTTAAACTAGTGCTAAACGCTAATACAACCAAATGTATTTTGTTCTCTAGGTCTAGTAATATTGACCCTGAGCACTTGCGTGTTTGACCATTGAAGGGCCCAAATTGTGCAAGTTCCCCATTCTAAGTACTATTGGATTCTTGTGTAAACTTTGAACATGGTTATACTCAGAGTATAGGAACATTAATTATAAATGAGACATGAGGGGTGCCATAATGCAGCTTGGGAGGGGCTGAGTGCAGAGAACATGATCATTTGGGACAGTACTGATAAGGGGAGAAACCATTGATGGCTCATATCACTTAGTTCCCTGCTTAGAGTGGGGTATGAATACTAACACGGGGAAGCCATGTCTGTGTCCGAATTACAGCTGTATCGACCCTTTGGGAAGAATGAAACTTGGTTAAGCTTCTCTAGTGTCCGTGAGTTATTTCCTCTGAAAGATTAGAACCTAACAGTACTTTTTGGGGGGAGGTTTGATGACAAGCTGTCTTTTAAAACACACAGTGAAAAACGGACAGAGATAGCAGAGAATTAGGATTGGTTTCTTTTATAGAAAGTAGAAGGAAGATCGTTCAAGCAACACTTCACCCAGTTATGGTGATATTATCTACATACATGAGACCTTTAGATTCAGACAGTCTATCACTCAGCACTGTGCTTTATCACTGGGGACAATTTCCATACACATCACTGCATTTTGTATAGTTCTGTTGGCTGGGAGTCTCTGACTACCAGAAGGGCCCAGCATTGGCTACTTTTTGTATACAAAACGGTTCTTCAGAGACTCCCCCTACTACCTCAGCTCATGTATTAACTGGAGATTCAGCCATTTTCAGACCCGCTCTCTGAACTGGCTGGTTCTGGAGGTCCCGCGGGTCTCCACTGAGGTGGGGGGGGGGGACAGATAGTTGTGTTTGATTTGATGAATCTGGTTGTGTTTATTGTGTTGAGGGTGCTAATATGTTTTATTCAGTTGTGTGTTCATGTTCAAAGGGCTCCCTTGAGAATGACGCCCTGGTCTCAATGGTGACCCTCCTGTCTAAATAAACATTCAATAAAAATATATATGTATATTTAAAAAAAACATAAGAAATAAAAACGTCTGCCTTGGTCTGGTGGTCATCATGTCTGGCTGTACTCTGGTAAGAGAAACTGTTGAGAAACAACGTTTGAATCATTCGTTTTAAATGACAGTTATTTCTCAACTCAGAAGTCCTGGGTTTTTCAGTGGGTGACACCAACTGTTTGGCTCAGTTGGTAAAGCATGGTGCTTACAACATCAGGATGAGGGGGTGGATTCCTGCTAGAGCAAATCATTAAAGGCATACCGTGTATATACAGTTGTATAGTTTGACAAAGCTAATTACAAGATAGAATGTCCACCCTTAGCTGGAACTGAAACACTTCACTGGCCCCTGCGTTAGTCAAAGGAGACCCCAATAAACTGGTAACAGTGAGATCATGGGAGGAATGACCCTGCCTGCTCACACCACAGAGGATATGTAGATGGCTGGACCTTTAGGGTCATAACCCGATTTGACGCCTTGGTAGAGGTACGTTTCCTTCACACACACAGACCAATAATGGTCTATAAACAAAGACAGACAGATATAAATAAAAAGGGCTGTCAAGGATGTCCAATTTTATGGGAGGATATTCCCTATCTGGTCAGCAGTTTTATTGTTCTTCTGGCAGAGTGGATATTCCTATTCTAAACACACCCCATAAACACACACATGGTGACAGAGTATTCATGCTGAATTCAGAGACCTTGTGATGTTACCGGTGGCAACAAAGGATCTGCAGGAACTCTGAGTTCCATATGAGACACAAATTCAACCACTTCAGAGAGAGAGAGATGTGTTTCACCAGTTCGGCTTCTAGCCATCTGACCAACATCTCAGAAGGGGTAATAGTTGTTAAGAGTTTGATGTACTGGTGCCCGAGTTCACCACCCTCTGTAGCGCCTTCTGGGTCGGTTGCCTTGCAGTTGCCGTACCAAGCGGTGATGCAGCCAGTCAAGATGCTCTCAGTGGTGCAGCCAGTCAAGATGCTCTCAGTGGTGCAGCTGTAGAACTTTTAGAGAATCTAAGGGCCCACACCAAGAACAGAATATGAGTTGGCCTACTGTATGTTATCTGGCAATGCTCCATCTCATAGGCTGTAGGCTTGTTTAGCTGACAAGTTATGATTTCAAGTCCCATGCCATTATTTTATTTTATTTGATATGATTTTATAGTAAGAAGAATATAATTGAACTTAGCTGAATAAAATAGAAATTATATTTTTCCGTTCTTGAGCGAGTGTGCATATGAAGTGTCTATGTTTAGTGTAAAAGTGATAATTTGAAACTGGTCCTACATGCTAGATTTAGAGTTATTTGGCAACTTTAGATGTGACTGATACAAACCTTAGAATGTCTTAGAAATCAGAACATATATGGGCTGCATGATGTGAATATAGTCTGTTGATGATTTGAGAAAGTAGAACACACAAAAAGATTGTGTTCTGTTCCTTGCCTCTCAGGCTGCAACAGCTGTTCTCTCATCAAGTGGTCATATTTTAACCCTTCAGACTATTCTCAATGTACCTTGTCTTTACTAATGTGTAAAATTAGTTTCGATTTAGAATGGTCCATTATTAAATGGGGAGGAACAAGGGCAGGGGGAAAATACATGTCCTCTGAATCCCCTCGATCAGCAAACGCGGCAGGTAGCCTAGTGGTTAGAGCGTTGGACCAGTAACCAGCAGGTAGCCTAGTGGTTAGAGCGTTGGGCCAGTAACCAGCAGGTAGCCTAGTGGTTAGAGCATTGGACCAGTAACCAGCAGGTAGCCTAGTGGTTAGAGCGTTGGACCAGTAACCAGCAGGTAGCCTAGTGGTTAGAGCATTGGGCCAGTAACCAGCAGGTAGCCTAGTGGTTAGAGCGTTGGACCAGTAACCAGCAGGTAGCCTAGTGGTTAGAGTGTTGGGCCAGTAACCAGCAGGTAGCCTAGTGGTTAGAGCGTTGGACCAGTAACCAGCAGGAAGCCTAGTGGTTAGAGCGTTGGACCAGTAACCAGCAGGTAGCCTAGTGGTTAGAGAGTTGGGCCAGTAACCAGCAGGTAGCCTAGTGGTTAGAGCGTTGGACCAGTAACCAGCAGGAAGCCTAGTGGTTAGAGCGTTGGACCAGTAACCAGCAGGTAGCCTAGTGGTTAGAGCGTTGGACCAGTAACCAGCAGGTAGCCTAGTGGTTAGAGCGTTGGGGCAGTAACCAGCAGGTAGCCTAGTGGTTAGAGTGTTGGGCCAGTAACCAGCAGGTAGCCTAGTGGTTAGAGCATGGGTGTCAAACTCTGGCCCGTGGGGTAATTATATTTGGCCCACGAGACAATACCAAATTACTACTAGAGCTGGCCCGCCGGTATTATTCAGCGCATTCACCGCTAATACTACGAATCCCATAATGCTCTGCTGTTGTTTTCGCGCGCCAATCAGGACAGGACCCAGAAACGCCCTCTCCTCTGTGACAGTAGTCATAGCAACATAGACGCTACAACTGTAGCGCTATCCCTTCCCAAAAATGGCGAAAAGAAAGGCAGAAAACAGGAGCTTTCTGGACAAGTGGGAGGCAGAATATCTGTTTACATATGTAAAAGACAAACCTGTTTGTCTTGTTTGTGGAGTCAAAGTGGCTGTAAGTAAGGAGTACAACATTAGACGACACTATGAAACGAAACACCATGACAAATACAAGGACCTGGACATGACTCAAAGGAGCCAGAAAGTAGAGGAGATGAAAAGAAGTTTGGTTTCACAACAGAATATGTTCAAAAAAGCCACATCACAAAGTGAGGCTGCTGTAAAGGCTAGTTATATAGTGGCAGCAGAGATCGCAAAATCAGCCCGGCCCTTTAATGAGGGAGAGTTCGTGAAAAAGTGCATGATGAAAGTTTGTGACCTCGTATGCCCAGAGAAAAAGCATTTTCAAACGTGAGCCTGAGCAGGAACACAGTAGCTGATCGCACATGTGATCTTGCCACCAGTCTGTATGACCAGCTGATGGAAAAGGGAAAAGATTTCGTTGCGTTCTCCCTCGCTGTGCATGAGAGCTGCGACGCATCTGATACTGCTCAGCTGTCAGTCTTCATCCGTGGAGTGGACTCAAATCTGTGTGTTACGGAGGAGCTATTGGGATTCAAATCAATGCATGGCACAACCACAGGAAAGTAAATCTTTGAGGAGGTTTCCAAATGTGTAACTGAAATAAAGCTGCCGTGGGATAAACTCGTTGGATTAACGACAGATGGTGCGCCAGCGATGTGCGGTAAAAAGAGTGGACTGGTGGGCATGGTTCGGGAGAAGATGCGGGAAGAGAACTGTGCAGGTGAGCTAACTGTTTACCACTGCATCATACATCAGGAATCACTGTGTGCCAAAGCCCTAAAGATGGAACATGTTATGACCACAGTAACACAGGTAGTTAACTTTATAAGAGCCAAAGGTCTGAATCACCGCAAGTTTAAATTTTTTCTAGAGGAGTGTGGTTCGGAATACGCAGACGTGCCGTATCACACAGAGGTGAGATGGCTAAGCAGAGGAAAAGTACTGAACAGATGTTTCGAGCTGCGTGAGGAAATATGTCAATTCCTGGAAACCAAAGGGAAGGATAC
Source organism: Salmo salar (assembly GCF_965601325.2). Classification (NCBI taxonomy): domain Eukaryota; kingdom Metazoa; phylum Chordata; class Actinopteri; order Salmoniformes; family Salmonidae; genus Salmo; species Salmo salar. The sequence goes on along the minus strand of NC_138291.1, from coordinate 107,513,550 downwards.
AGCAGAGCTCCGGGAGCAAAAGTTTCTGTGTGAGCTGGCCTTTCTCTGTGACATCTCGAGCCATCTCGATGCGCTGAACCTGCAGCTTCAGGGGCGGGGCGCATCATCACAGACATGTACGCTGCAGTGAGGGCCTTTAAAACTAAACTGTGCCTGTGGGAGAATCAGATGCTGCAAGGAAACCCTTGCCATTTTCCCTGCTGCCAAACCATAAAAGCGCAGATCTCTACCGCCGTGTTCCCATGCGCACAGTTTGCTGAAAAACTCAGTGTTCTCGCCGCTGAGTTTAGCCGGCGATTTGCCGACTTCGATGTCCAGAAATGTAGGTTTGAACTGCTTAGTAATCCCTTCGCAGTTGATGTGGAAAATGCACCAACCAACATCCAAATGGAGCTGATTGAACTCCAGTGCAACGACACGCTGAAGTCAAAGTATGATGCTGTGGGCGCCGCACAGTTTCCATGGTTCATCCCTGACACAATGCCTCAGCTCCGCACCCAAGCTGCTCAGATGCTCTCCATGTTCGGCAGCACTTATCAATGCGAGCAACTTTTCTCCTTGATGAAGATGACCAAAACAACTCACAGGAGACGTCTGACTGATGAACACCTTCGCTCAATACTGAGGATTTCTTCAGCTCAGAGCCTGAGCCCAGACATTGATGAACTAGCATCCAAGAAGAGATGCCAGGTATCTGGCTTGGGAACATCAGATTAGATCAGTGTGCAATAATTAACGTTTTCTTTGTGCACTTTTTCTTGCTACAAGGCATGGGCTTGAATGGTTGATTGATTTATTATCATTTTATTTGTAAAATTATTAGCCAGTGGAAAAAGTTTATTTTGGTATTTAAATCAGAAGGCTGCAAATGAATGCCATTGATGTGTTTTTTCATTTGAAATTCGATTTTGCATGTCTCCACTATTAAATTATATATTGTATGGTAATAAGCGATGCTTGTTCCATATTCAATGTTAAAGCAAAACTTGTTTGGGTCCATATTAAAAGGTTAATTTGTTCAATGTTGGCCCGCGACTTTGTTCAGGTTTTACATTTTGGCCCACTGGGTATTTGAGTTTGACACGCCTGGGTTAGAGCGTTGGGCCAGTAACCAGCAGGTAGCCTAGTGGTTAGAGTGTTGGGCCAGTAACCAGCAGGTAGCCTAGTGGTTAGAGCGTTGGGCCAGTAACCAGCAGGTAGCCTAGTGGTTAGAGTGTTGGGCCAGTAACCAGCAGGTAGCCTAGTGGTTAGAGCGTTGGGCCAGTAACCAGCAGGTAGCCTAGTGGTTAGAGCGTTGGGCCAGTAACCAGCAGGTAGCCTAGAGGTTAGAGCGTTGGGCCAGTAAACTAAAGGTTGCAAGATCGAATCCCCTGAGCTGACAAGGTAAAAAATCTGTCATTCTGCCCCTGTACAGTTAACCCACTGTTCAATGGTAGACTGTCATTGAAACTAAGAATTTGTTCTTAACTGACTAGTGTCATGACGTTGGCCTCTTTTGGTACAATTTTGTGATACTCAGAAGAGGCAATATAGCCATATTACCATAAAACTGTTTATATAATAGACTCAGTTTAAGACTTGCCTCATATGGGTGTATGGAATGTATTAATAAGGATAAAGCTTTTGTAAGACATTGAGATGCTATGTACTGATGTAATGTGATAGAATTGTATTTCTGTAACCAAATCTAACTCAGTCATAGGCACGCCCCAGGGACATATACAGGACCAGGCGTCATTTGACCAGCCTGTTCGATGGGCACTATAAAACACTCCCTGATTTACATTTCTCCAGACCAGGCCTACACTCCATTGGCCAAATAGGTTCTACCATCTAATTCCTCTACTGAAAGTGAACCATACCACGTGGTTAACTTTTAGACTATTGATACTGACAGAATAAGAACAAGTCTTTGATATTAATTATTAGTCTGCAGCTAAGTAAATGATATCATTGAACGCGAAGACCAACGAAGCAACCATTCGATGACGACATTAATGAAGGTCGCTCTGAAAGATCCATTCTAACCGAGAGAGAGAGAGAACGCGGACAAAACTCCCCAACAGAACTACTCTCCAACAAGAATCAGAACGACACACTGAGCGTAAATATATATATTGATTGCAATTGTTCCCGAATGAGTGAGCCTTCAATTGTCAATTGTTAATGAACTCTGTGTAAACTTCTCAGCTGACCATTTATGACCCATTGTTCAACAGGCCGACCAGCCTGTTTAGCCCACAAGGGCACATTCCGATACCAATCCTTTGTTGACGATAATTACTGTTTGTATGTTTTTCTGTCAATTACTTAGTGTAGTAAATAAATGATTTTAAGACAATTGATGTATGGATGATTTTAGTAAAGACTGGGTTCGTGCAGATACAACAATTTACAACGTTTTGGAATGAGACTGGACTAGAGGTAAATCCACCATTTAAACTTAGAAGATAATCGACCTATACTATAATAGAATATAATATTATAGTACAGGAAAGTTATATTAGGAAAATTATAGCTTTGTAATCTGAATATTCTCCTTGGTGCCCCGACCTCCTAGTTAATTACAATTAAACGATTAATCAGTTTAATCGCGTGATAATAATTACAGGGAGCTAATTGATAAACATATCTTCAGTTTAATGGTACCCCCAAAGACACTCTAGAAAAAAGAAACGCACACCTTTAAAGGCGAGGTGCTGGCTAGCGGAGTAGAACACTAGAAAATAAAGGAAAGCCGCACACTCTAAGAGCTCAGATGCAAAAATTTAATAACCAACGTTTCGACAGCGAAGCTGTCTTCATCAGGGTATCATCAAACACTGCGAGATGAGTCATTTATATAGTGTCAAGAGACACACAGGTGTTTGTAATCATGGCCAAGTATGGCCTAATATCATTGGTTAACTCAAATATTTAAAAAAATGGCATACAAAGAACATACAAAAAGACAAACAAATGGATAGCATACGATCATAGCATTTGTAGTCTAAATTAACCTCCTAGTTAATTACAATTAAACGATTAATCAGTTTAATCGCGTGATAATAATTACAGGGAGCTAATTGATAAACATATCTTCAGTTTAATGGTACCCCCAAAGACACGACATATTGGAGCCCCCGTGCGAGGAATCTAAGATAGAATTGGACTTTGCTGTGAAATTCTATATATCAATTGTGCAAACAGAATTGTACAAACAGCCTGCTATGTAAACAAAGTGATTGTGCATTTTCCATTGAGAGAAGCTATTTAGAATAGCTCCGGTCTTATGTCGATAGCAGGGAGGGATAAATTCCAGATTTAGTCCGTTAGGCCAAACGGTACTATTTCTGTCGGTAAATATTAACTTCTAGAGTAAGGTTAGAAATTAGAAATTAACTGTCCGGGAACCGAGCCGAATAATTTGCCTACCGCACTAAGAAAGTGTGGGCAGACCGTATGCGTATTTGTAGTTAAGTACCGTGTCGCTCCGGTCAGCATAAACGCTAGCAGAATATGCTGAATGGGGTTAAGGTGAGACGTCACTAGAAAACCCACCCTTTCCTATTTTGGTGCTTGGAAGGATACTCCTGAACCAAGTAGCAATAGCTTAGCATTACGGGTAAGCTAACAGAGAGGGAACATTTTACCCTCCACCGTAACACGTTTAAAATTTCTCCGCTAGCGCGACGGAAGTCCGACCTTTGTACTTCCGTTTAAATTTCAGCATTCTGCACCCTGGTGGTGAAGAATTGCCAGTACATCTCTAGGGGAAATTCAAACGTGGAGCACGTCTCATTCAATTTAACTAACAAGTGAAATTGCCAGATTTACCTTTTCAAGTGGATCTTTCAAATAATATCCAAAATTGATTGGGCGTCTACAATGAGACATGATTATCTTTTTCCAAACTTAACTTAGATGAAGCAATGCTCTCAGGTTAATTGAAAGTTAATTCCCAGATAGCCTATACAGGTTTGATATATCATAAATAGATTAATCAGTAAAACCCATTAAGGGAAAGTATAGTGGTGAAGGGTCCCAACATTTGAACTACGGTTTACACTTATGATATCCAATCAATGGAGATTGTATGGATTATCGTCTCATTCAATTTAATAAGTTAAATTGTCGAACATACCTTTCTAGGTTCTTCCAATTAAATGAGACAACTTAAACTTTGCATATTAACCTGGATGAAGCAACCTCTCAGGTAATTCAAGTTTAATAGCCAGATAGCCTACCCAGGTAGGACTAATCATTGGCATTGATTAATTCAATTTGCTTTTACAAATTCATTCACGTCCAACTTCCACAGTACTGTACAGTACTGATGGTTCATTAACGTCTATAAATAGATTAAAATCGTCTTTGCAGCTCCCCACATTCCAAAATTTTGGAAAAGTAGGAAAAACATTTTTTCCTTTCAAATGTTCTAATAATGTGCAGGCTATCAGAGGGGGTGGTCCCCACTCGCCCGCTAATTAGTGAACCTCCACCCGTAAATGGATTGATCTCTGACCTCAGCAGCGATAACAACCTTAATTATGCCATTAGTGGAAAAGCAGACAACAATGTTTTCCAAAATCAACCATCGGGCGCAGGCCTCGTAAAGGTTCTCTCCAGTCTAGCTCTGATGTCTTGCCATCCGAGATTGCCATCTGTCCAATACCGCAGTGCACAGCTGAAGCACGAGCAGGTAACGGTAGACATAAAGGGACAGGTGGAGAGAACCGGGAAACCAATGACAAATGCAGAAAAGGGAAAAATTCTGCTAGCTATGGAACTGCGTTCGAAAACTGAACAATTAAATGTAATTGCAAAAACGTATGACGATGAACAAGCACAAGCTCTTCAACAAAATCGTTTTCTACAGGAACAACTCGATTTAGCCAAAACTAAATACGATGATGTCCACGCCAAACTAGATAAATCCGAAGAGTTATCTACAAACAGGAGCGCTCAACTTGACAACATGCATGCTGTTTTGTTGAATGTTACTCAAAATAACACGGTGCTCCTCAAAGCGCTGCAAACCAAAGACGATCAGTTAATGAACACAATGACAAAGTTGGATGATAAATCAGCACAACTTATTGAAGTCGCTGACCAAATGAATGATGAGAGAACTCAGGTGATGAGGTTGGAAATATTGACTTCTAAGCAAGCAGAGGAAATCTCATCACTGAATCTCTCGCTCCGTACTCAAGACCTCTATCTGCAAACCATGACAGATAAGTTTGAGATCGAAAGGAGCAGGTGTGACACTCACGTGTCCAAAATCAGTACTCTAAGCGCTCAAGTGGACTCTGCAATGCAGCAGAATTCCACCCTTAGGTACCATCTGGAGGAAATCCAGAATGGTCACGCTCTACAGCGCGACTTCCCATCCAAGCAACCGGAGCCCTGTACTCACAGGAGTGAAGACAATAGGTTTCAGACCTTGCCTCCCTCATGTGTCCCTCAGTCTTCTCCTCTTGGCCCTTCGGCACTGAGTAATATGGCGCCTCTTGGCCAACAACAACAAGGCTTGGCTTCTTCTCTTGGCCTTTCGGCCCCAATCTCTCCACAGGATGAAGCCAACCCTCTCCGCCCGCTTGGCGCAGAATACCTTGACAAACTCGTCAAGAATTTCCCCACCTTTGACCCCGTTCCAGGTCAGCCAAACGATACTGAGACGTTCCTAGCTGACATAGAGGACGCGTTGGGTGGCTACCCGAACGCTACGGGTTCTGACAGGGTTTACCTGTTGAAGCGAACGTCGAATAGACACGTGACGAGGTTCATTCGTCTACAACAGCAACACGTGCTAAATGACTATGCTAAACTTGCCACAGCTTTGAAATTAGAATTCAGTGGTTCTGCGACTCGCAAACACGATAGCTCACTGGCTAACACCGTCAAACAAGCTCGGAACGAACACCCACAAGCTTTCTATCATAGGCTTCGTTCAGCTTACTTTGGCCTACTCACAGAAACAGGAATGGAAGAGCTGTTACCATTCAAACAAATGTTTCTGTCGAACATGTATCCCACCTTCATTACCTACTTGGGCCCTGCAGCCCACGTTGGCTTGCCTATCTTACAACTCAGAGAGCTTGCAAGCACAGCTTTTGAGGCATCAAAAGTTCACAACGCTAAGAGCCCTGACCACTCACTTTTGAAGTTTAACCAGGAGCACTCACTCCAGTTAGAGGGTGCATTAACAGGTATTGGAGCGTCGAGAGATGACGCACAACAACAGTTTCTACCACGAAACCCTGATTCCAATAACCTCCGCGGTCGAAATAACTGTAAAATACGTAGCCATCAACATGACTACCGCTACAATCGACCCGTTCGCTACGTTCCTGCACCCAACCCACCAAAAGTGTCAGAGCACAAGGGTAACAAAGGGTTGAAGGACGATCAAAACGTAGACCAATGTTCTCCAGAAGTCCCACTACGGGAAGAACTTAAGCGAGAACAATTTGATAAAAGGGTAAAAGATAAGTCACAAGGACTAGACGGGGAATTACCGGACACCAGGTCCGCAGGAATTAACCTGTTAGGGCTAGGGGGCAGTATTGACACGGCTGGATAAAAAACATACCCGATTTAATCTGGTTACCACTCCTACCCAGTAACTAGAATATGCATATACTTATTACATATGGATAGAAAACACCCTAAAGTTTCTAAAACTGTTTGAATGGTGTCTGTGAGTATAACAGAACTCAAATGGCAGGTCAAAACCTGAGAGATTCCTTTACAGGAAGTGGCCTGTCTGACCATTTCTTGAACTTCTTTTCCATCTCTATCTTTTACTAAGGATCTCTGCTCTAACGTGACACTTCCTACGTCGTCCATAGGCGCTCAGAGCCCGGGAAAAACCTGAATGTCGTCATCCCAGCCCCAGGCTGAAACACATTATCGCCTTTCTCAAGTGGCCGATCAAGGGACTCTGGGCTTAGGCGCGTGACCTGACCGCCCCCGTCTTTGTGATTTTTTCCTCTGTTTGCCGAAAAGGAGATTCCCGGTCGGAATATTATCGCTTTTCTACGAGAAAAATGGCATAAAAATTGATTTTAAACAGCGGTTGACATGCTTCGAAGTACGGTAATGGAATATTTAGAATTTTTTTGTCATGAATTGCGCCATGCGCACGACCCTTCTTTACCATTTCGGATAGTGTCTGGAACACACGAACAAAACGCCGCTATTCGGATATAACGATGGATTATTTTGGACCAAACCAACATTTGTTATTGAAGTAGCAGTCCTGGGAGTGCATTCTGACGAAGACAACAAAAGGTAATCAAACTTTTATAATAGTAAATATGATTATGGTGAGTGCTAAACTTGCCGGGGGTCTAAATAGCTAGCCCGTGATGCCTGGGCTATGTACTTAGAATATTGCAAAATGTGCTTTCACCAAAAAGCTATTTTAAAATCGGACATATCGAGTGCATAGAGGAGGTCTGTATCTATAATTCTTAAAATAATTGTTATGCTTTTTGTGAACGTTTATCGTGAGTAATTTAGTAAAATGTTAGCGAATTCCCCGGAAGTTTGCGGGGGGTATGCTAGTTCTGAACGTCACATGCTAATGTAAAAAGCTGGTTTTTTATATAAATATGAACTTGATTGAACAAAACATGCATGTATTGTATAACATAATGTCCTAGGGTTGTCATCTGATGAAGATCATCAAAGGTCAGTGCTGCATTTAGCTGTCTTCTGGGTTTTTGTGACATTATATGCTAGCTTGAAAAATGGGTGTCTGATTATTTCTGGCTTGGTACTCTGCTGACATAATCTAATGTTTTGCTTTCGTTGTAAAGCCTTTTTGAAATCGGACAGTGTGGTTAGATTAACGAGAGTCTTGTCTTTAAATAGCTGTAAAATAGTCATATGTTTGAGAAATTGAAGTAATAGGATTTTTAAGGTTTTGAAAATCGCGCCACAGGCTTCAAGTGGCTGTTACGTAGGTGGGACGAATTCGTCCCGCCTAGCCCAGAGAGGTTCACCCATAGCATGGACGTTAAAGTTCAAATTTCTCCCGCTCTCATTCAAGACCCTATCCAGGGCCCGCTTGATCAAGAAACAAGCCCCCGGGCTCTGTCCATAGACTCTGATACAAAAGTTGCGAAGAAAAAGGTCAAACGCTTCGTTAAAGCCAAGCCCACTCAAAATCAGAAAAGTCAATATGCTTCCATCTTGAACAGACATGGCACATCACGTCGTTGCGAACGACCACTCCACTTTGTGGGGAATATGTCCACTAACCACGAATCTAAACGGCCATACCTGGAAACAGTCCTGGAGGACTGCTTAGCTTGTCATGCGCTAATTGATTCGGGTGCGACAATATCACTCATCTCTCAAACATTGTTTGATGATCTCAAAAGGGCTTTGAAACCAACTAAACGTTGGTTAAAAGTGGAACGATGCGAAACTAAACTTCGAGGGGTCACTCAGACTACCTCGCCTCTCACATTGAGAGTCATGCTGAAACTACACTTCCAGGACGTATCACTCGTTCACCCTGTGTATGTTACCAGCCTCGAAACTGTAACCCTGCTACTTGGAGCAGACTTGATGGATCGGTTACTCCCATTGATGGATTGGAAAACCAACCAGGTATGGTCACAGGCCACAGTGCCTTCTCCACTGACCACACCGTCTTCCCCTAACGCTAGCTGCAACGCAGTCCTTCACGAGGGGTATCTGTCGAAAGCACCCCTTGAGAAAAAGACGTTTAGAAACCTCTTGGTACAAAATCCGATCCACGGAGATAGTACGATATCTCAACACATTCCATCAGCCAACCTGATTGACCATTCTTTTCATGATTTCGAGCCAGCTGTCTCTGTGAATAAGCAACTTCCCTCCTACTTGCAGTCATGTAATACGGTAGTTGAGATGAACTTTTCTTTCCCTTTGGACACTTCCGCAAGCACTGCGGCCGTCCCAGCAAGAAAAACATTGATGCGCAGAGTATACTCTGCTTCCGATGATACACCTTCCGCTTTGTTGGGGACTGTCACCCCTTACAATGACACTAATGGTGTCAGTCCAGCAACTGACCCGATGACTCCCACTTGTGAAACACTTTGCGATATCACAGACCGATATCCTCGTCTCAGTTCACAGGTAATGAAGAGGTTGCCACACGCGGACGCGGTGGTGACTGACATGCCTCGACAGCCACTGAGCGTTTTGAAGCACAAGCACCAGGAGATTTGGTTGAAAGGTTACAGCCACTCTCATAAAAACGCGGCCGCTGACAACTCGTACATAGGGTCCGACCTTTTCATTTGCGCATCGGACACCAACACCACCCGCTGGTGGGGGGGTCCCGAGGCACAAAGGGGGGGAATAGTAGCCCAGACCCATGATGAGCCTCATCGAGGCCGGTGGGGGGGGGTCGAGGCTACGGACAACACCGTACGAGGCCGCAAGAGCATAAATCAAATCTAGTTGTAAACTCTCCTATGAGAACAGTGAGGAGCAGACAGGTCCCTAGACGGGGATTATCTTAGAAGACATCTAAGATAGTACTGAGGTGTACCACACTGGTCGTAAAGGAAGTCCAGTGGACTTGTCCACCTCCAAAACTAATGGCATCAATAATCATTCTTTGCCATGCGTAGGTTCAACTACAATACAACTAGTAAAATGCTCCAATCATGTGTTCCGGTAGATAATATTTCAGAATAAATCGGTAGGATAACTGGTCCCCTTGAGTACCAGTACCAATACCAGCTACAATCAGTAAGAAGGTTAGAGACTTAACAAATCAAATTACCATTGACAACAGCGACATAGGAGTCACTCAGAGTGCAACACGTGGAGGGGAATCTCCAGTGCCCTCTTCCAATGGTTAACACACATGTCACTAATAAATAGGACCCTCCATTCAGGAGTAAAATTATTAGAAGTCATGAACCATGATCACACCACGTATGACTGGTCCAATACTTAAAGAGTACTTCCGTCGTGAGGTTAGCTCCTCTGTGGATAACATAGCTATGAAATAGACTTCATACCTATCGCCACTACAATAGTGGAAGACAGTGACTTGTAGAAAACTACTACAGACTCCCTTGACACCAATTCTGACTGACCTCCAGGCATTGACCTGAAAATTACCTGACTACATCAGACTCATTCTGAACAATTTGTAATCTGCCCGGATACTTGGTTTTCTTCCCTTGACATGCGCGCTTGTGTAAGCATAAACGCACATGCACAACGGAACATCCAATTAGGATTTATGCTAGGACCACTTAAGGGCCCAAGCAATATACCAGCCTTAGTAAAGTTGAACATTTACTTCTAGGCCTTTGACTCTACAGCACTCACCAGTTTTCTTCCCAGAAGTCCGTAGGTCATACCTGTAGACTGCCCAAAACTAGTGCATTACAGCTGTAGACTTATCATATAGTTATCAACTTAGGATAGCGCCTAAGCAACACACCAAGTAGGAAAACCCTAGATATGGCATTAGAGACAATGCCATGATAATCATTTTGCCAGAACATTGGACGTATATAGAATACAGTCCAATTAGATGATTTTTTTGTGTGAACTATATTTTGTATATTTTTGTTTTGTTTATGCTTTCATTCCTTTTCGGTTCAGTTCCTTTGACACTTAGGAAGTGATAGAGCCATAAACAAAGTCCCCATACAACCATCACTTAGTGCCACAACGCCGCTCATTGGGGAATGAATGTAATTATATATATTTCATGAGTGTGTGTGCGTTGTTAACATCTGCCTAAGTTACTGCCCAGATCTTCCAGTCTGGACGACGGGTCCGGAACGGCGACCCCAAATCCGGACACCCACAGCCTATCCTTGTGGCGGCATGCCCGCTGTCAGAGAGCCTACCAAGGTAAACCACCAGAGGGGGGGACCGCAACGGCGATCACCAACCAGGACATCCCCTGGCCCTTCCTGGGGTACTTTACAGCTTCCAGGGAACCTACCAAGGTACACCAATTGAGGAGACCGCAACGGCGATCACCAACCGGACATCAACTGCCCATCCTTGTGGTGGACGGCTCCGCTTTCAGAGAGCCTACCAAGTTCAACCACCAGAGAGGTCTGCAACGATGATCTACCAATGGGACATCACGTGGTCATGATTTTATGTTGATTTGTAACTTGCAGGATAAACAAGATCCAAACCACCAGGGGGGGTATGTCATGACGTTGGCCTCTTTTGGTACAATTTTGTGATACTCAGAAGAGACAATATAGCCATATTACCATAAAACTGTTTATATAATAGACTCAGTTGAAGACTTGCCTCATATGGGTGTATGGAATGTATTAATAAGGATAAAGCTTTTGTAAGACATTTACATTTACATTTAAGTCATTTAGCAGACGCTCTTATCCAGAGCGACTTACAAATTGGATTGAGATGCTATGTACTGATGTAATGTGATAGAATTGTATTTCTGTAACCAAATCTAACTCAGTCATAGGCACGCCCCAGGGACATATACAGGACCAGGTGTCATTTGACCAGCCTGTTCGATGGGCACTATAAAACACTCCCTGATTTACATTTCTCCAGACCAGGCCTACACTCCGTTGGCCAAATAGGTTCTACCATCTAATTCCTCTACTGAAAGTGAACCATACCACGTGGTTAACTTTTAGACTATCGATACTGACAGAATAAGAACAAGTCTTTGATATTAATTATTAGTCTGCAGCTAAGTAAATTATATCATTGAACGCGAAGACCAACGAAGCAACCATTCGATGACGACATTAATGAAGGTCGCTCTGAAAGATCCATTCTAACCGAGAGAGAGAGAGAGAACGCGGACAAAACTCCCCAACAGAACTACTCTCCAACAAGAATCAGAACGACACACTGAGCGTAAATATATATATTGATTGCAATTGTTCCCGAATGAGTGAGCCTTCAATTGTCAATTGTTAATGAACTCTGTGTAAACTTCTCAGCTGACCATTTATGACCCATTGTTCAACAGGCCGACCAGCCTGTTTAGCCCACAAGGGCACATTCCGATACCAATCCTTTGTTGACGATAATTACTGTTTGTATGTTTTTCTGTTAATTACTTAGTGTAGTAAATAAATGATTTTAAGACAATTGATGTATGGATGATTTTAGTAAAGACTGGGTTCGTGCAGATACAACAATTTACGACGTTTTGGAATGAGACTGGACTAGAGGTAAATCCACCATTTAAACTTAGAAGATAATCAACCTATACTATAATAGAATATAATATTATAGTACAGGAAAGTTATATTAGGAAAATTATAGCTTTGTAATCTGAATATTCTCCTTGGTGCCCCGACCTCCTAGTTAATTACAATTAAACGATTAATCAGTTTAATCGCGTGATAATAATTACAGGGAGCTAATTGATAAACATATCTTCAGTTTAATGGTACCCCCAAAGACACGACACTAGCCTAGTTAAATAAAAAATATATAAGCGGAGACCTTGCACTTTCCCACTGGTTGGTGTTTCGATGATGGGTAGGCTACTTCGGTTTTATAGCGGAGCATCTGCTAAGAAATAAATATAGGAACACACTCCACGCATGGACCATTGTTTGAGGAGCATGTTCTTGCTGCGCGACAGGTGATATTCTTCCCAAACTCTGTGTACCATGGGGTCTCCGATCCTTTTCCTGCAGCTACTGTACCAAGCGCTTAATTTGGGAAACCAAGTGTGACCATCGATAGTAACATACGCATGAGGTGTTCTGACTGAATCATCATCTTAGTAAGCACTGTCCATTTGGTTGTGTTCGGCTTTAAAACAACATCCACAATGACCATGTTTTACACTCAGTTGCAACCTGCTGTTGAACTTCTTTCTTCAAATTGATCATCACAGCGAGGTGAGTTGTAAAATAATGATTTTGATGTTTTGATGATCAGTGTTTGATGTGATTTTAGAATGCATTTGCATTGATGTCAGAGTGATCAGGGGAACAATAGAGCCCTGAGTACCAGGCCATTAGGACCTGATAGAGGGACAATAGAGCCCTGAGTACCAGGCCATTAGGACCTGATAGAGGGACAATAGAGCCCTGAGTACCAGGCCATTAGGACCTGATGCAGGGACAATAGAGCCCTGAGTACCAGGTCATTAGGACCTGATGGAGGGACAATAGAGCCCTGAGTACCAAGTCATTAGGACCTGATGACGGGACAATAGAGCCCTGAGTACCAGGCCATTAGGACCTGATGGAGGGACAATAGAGCCCTGTGTACCAGGCCATTAGGACCTGATGGAGGGACAATAGAGCCCTGTGTACCAGGCCATTAGGACCTGATGGAGGGACAATAGAGCCCTGAGTACCAGGCCATTAGGACATAATGGAGGGACAATAGAGCCCTGAGTACAAGGCCATTAGGACCTGAAGGAGGGACAATAGAGCCCTGTGTACCAGGCCATTAGGACCTGATGGAGGGACAATAGAGCCCTGAGTACCAGGCCATTAGGACATAATGGAGGGACAATAGAGCCCTGAGTACAAGGCCATTAGGACCTGAAGGAGGGACAATAGAGCCCTGTGTACCAGGCCATTAGGACCTGATGGTAGTTAGCAATTTGGATTCTACCAAAGCATGTCCAGAGTGCATAACAGGAGATTACAGTGACGTGGAATTTTACTGCTGTCTTGACTCATGACTAATATGGTCACTACAACAGCCCTAATACAAGTTTCATTTACTAAACAATTTAAGAAAAATAGAAACTCTATCTCACTTCTTCAAACAAAGTCAATCAGGTGATTTATAATGTTAACATAAAATCTTACTGTTTACCACTGAAGAGAGGATCATCAGCATTCTAAACGTCTGAGTCACTTCCTTGTAGTCAGGGGTACTTCTCTGAAACTGAAAGTTTGACGGTTTTCCCAGAAGCTAAAAACTCCATAACAAGTTATCACATGTTGCCACAATAGTTACTTATTCTCCTAGCAATCCCCATTTGCAAACACACACAAAATACACTCCATTTAATCACATCTGATTTTGTGTGGAAACAACCCTTTTAAAAACTTTTTTTAAGCATGCTTAATTGTGTAATATATAACATTTAGCTGACACTTTTATACAAAGCAACTTTCCTGCATATATTTTCGATATGGGTGGTCCTTGCTGGAATCGAACCCACAATGCTGGCATTGCAAGCGATGTACAATTGTGTGTGTATATCAGATGACTTAAAAGTATTCATGAAGAGACGTGGGAAGTACTTGATCCAGAGTTATTGACTGTATAAACCTAATGTCTGTCAGACTGATACAGGCCCTGGGGTTCTGTTTAATGTCCCAGGATCAAGGTTTCCTGTGAAGCCATAACGTGACCAAGAGGCTTTCGTGGGGAAAACGGACACAAAGGGTGTGTGTGTGTGTGTGTGTTTGTGTGAGGTGGGCTGGGCTGCAGCTGGTAGGTTCACACACAGCTGCTCTCTGTGTCTGGTTCTTTCTCTGTCTGTCAGCTAATCACCAACAACATGCAGTGTCACACACACACACACACACACACACACACACACACACACACACACACACACACACACACACACACACGCACACAACACACACACCTCATAATTACCCAATCAGCAGCCCCTGTTCACATATCATCCTTCCAGACCACGTACACACAGCCACAATTAGGCTTACCCCTCAGTATCCTATGTCCACACACACACACACACACACACACACACACACACACACACACACACACACACACACACACACACACACACACACACACACACACACACACACACACACACACACACCTGAGTCCTGGCACTCCGTCTACCCTTGTCCACCCAGGACGAGGCCCATTGTCTCGCCGACCCGTCTTGTTAGATTCCTTCAACCAAACAAACGTACAGATCACGTCAGAGATCACGTCATCAGAGTTCACAGCTGAACATGGTATGCTGGAAACACTAGGTTTGTTGTTTTTCTTGTTGTTGAAAAAAAAAAAAAAAAAAAAACTTCGTAAGATATAAATACAGAACTTTTTTTTGCATTGATTCCGCAACATGGTTAGCTTTTAACAGTCCCGGGATCCCACTTAACAGACGCTTTCTGGACAGCGTCCCCGCTAGTTAAGCTGCTAGCCATCAAGCTAACGAAATTAGTCCCAGATGAGTTTTTCAATGGAGCCCTTTTTGTCTGGAGAAGTAAATGAACGGTTCCAGTGCTGTATCTACTGTGCTTTGTTTTGGGACAAACTGGATCACTCTGAGTTCCAGCGCTGTAGGAGCTGTATCTACTGTGCTTTGTTTTGGGACAAACTGGATCACTCTGAGTTCCAGCGCTGTAGGAGCTGTATCTACTGTGCTTTGTTTTGGGACAAACTGGATCACTCTGCGTTCCAATGCTGCAATTGCTTGTTTGCCGAGGATTATAGGATTTAAGTGGCTTCCTTGATCAAGCAGGTCACCAGTCTACTTAAGAAACTGTGGAAAACGCAGAGTGGAATGTTTACCTTTTCTACGCCAGTGGCTGGACAGCATTCGCGCTTGTTGGATGCATCTCCTCCTTGCCGTTTGTCGTTGTCCAACTGGCCAGTGTTGCCCAGAGTTCGTTCACCAGGGGAGCCATCTCCTGCCTCTCCTCCCTCATCTGATAGTGGAGTCAAAGGAGCACAGCAAGAAGAGCATGCTAATCAACGATGGTCGCATGTCACGAGCAGTGGAAGCCGAAGACAGCGGCCTCCCACAAAGCAGGCTACACTCCCAACGAGCGGCCCGGACCAGATACAAACAACGAATAGTTTCGCTGCCCTGGAGCCTGATCTTCCTGCACCTTCATTGATGGGGGTACCTGTGTCTGCGGCTGCTGTGCCTACTCCTTCCCCTATGATTTCAAAGTCAACGTCGGCAACCTTCTGTCTCTGCTCTGGATTGAGTGGGGCTTCTCCATCTGTCGGACGCCTGCACCAGGCGCTGGGAGATACGGGCTCAAGCTATCCTGCCGCTCGCCCGTCCTTAAAGGGTTCTTCGAATCCTGTGAAGTGTGGGAGTGGGCAGATTTTCTTGTCCTTCTCACCAGCCGTGATTTTGGGCAGCTCCATGGTAAGAAATGTCACTGTTCCTGGTGCAAAAACACTGTCCTATCCCGGAGCTCGAGTAAATTACATTACTAAGCTGTTCCCAAACGTTCTACGCCAGGACATGTAAATCGATTCTATTGTAGTCCATGTGGGTTTTAATGACATTATGAAGGGCAGCTCTGAACAGTTAAAACTGGATTTTAAAGAGCTGATTGATTCTCTGCTAGAAACTAATAAAATACCCATCATATCTGGCCCTGTGCCATCTCTGAATCGCATTGAACGCTTTAGCAGGATGATTCTTTCTCTTCACCATGGCTACGTGATTATTGCAGCTTAATTGGTGTAACTTTTGTTGACAATTTCGATACCTTTTGGAAACAAAACACATTTTAGGAGGATGGGATCAACCCGAATAATTTGGATTCCTGGATCCTTTCACAACATTATAAGGCTGCGTTGAGACAATGACTTATCAATGATCCAAGCCCAGCTCAGTTACTCCATATCATTGTGTCACTGAGTTGTCATAATGCTTCAGCAAATGTACATTATCCCAGGGGCATTGGTAGACACAATGTAAGTAACCTAAATTATGTCCCTCTACCTGCCCTGAATGCCTCTGCTGATCCCACAGCTATTGTATACAGTATCAAGTGCCTATGAACCAGCGTTATACTGTTAGCACTGAGGCGGTGTGCCCTAATAGGAAGTCCACTGTGTGCAGCTCACCCCGCACTAACATAAATAACATGAGCATGTCTACTTCTGCTAAGCTTCCAAGTAAAGCAATGAAAACAATCAAGCATCCCAGAAAAGTGCAAAAAAATTGTCCACAATCAATAACTTGCTAGTAACAGATGACATTCATATTTTGACAATCTCTGAAACTCAGTTAGATGAATACCTTTGATATAGTGGTAGCAATACCTGGTTATAACATCTACAGAAAATACAGAAATACCAATGGTGGAGGTGTTACTGTTTTTATTCAGGACCACATTCCTGTAACGTTTAGAGAGGATCTCATGTTATTCAATACTGTTGAAGTAATATGGCTTCAGGTTCATCTGGCTCACCTAAAGCCCATACTTGTGGGAAGACGCAATAGACCACCAAGTGCTAACAGTCAGTATCTGGATAACATGTGTGAAATGCTTGAAAATGTATGTGATATCAACAGAGAGGTATATTTTGTGGGTGATTTAAATATTGACTGGCTTTCATCAAGCTGCACACAAGAAAAAGCTTCAAACTGTAACCAGTGCCTGCAACCTGGTTCAGTCAACCTACCAGGGTAGTTACAAACAGCACAGGAATTAAATCATCAACATGTATTGATCACATCTTTACTAATTCTGCAAAAATGTGCTTTAAAGCAGTATCCAAATCCATCAGATGTAGTGATCACAATATAGTAGCCATATCTAGGAAAACCAAAGGCTCTGCTTAATATTGTCACGCCCACCCCCACTCTCCCTCTCTGGCACTTGAGGGCGCCAGGCTGCCCTTCATTACGCACACCTGTCACCATCATTACGTGCAGCTGCGCAATATTGGACTCACCTGGACTCCATTACTTTGTTGATTACCCCCCCTATTACTGTCTGCTCCTCAGTTTGTTCCCTGTGTCAGCATTGATGTCGTTATGTTTCATTAAATGTTCACTCCCTGTACCAGCTTCTCGTCTCCAGCGTCGATCCTTACAGAATGCTGACACCACGAAAGGAAGCATCAGGGAGTTTTTGTTTTTGGTTGGTGACGTCGGGTCCGGGTGCCATCGCCGATGGAACCGGGGATGCCTCAGTTAGCTCGTCGGGCTTCCACGCCTTAGCTGGCTCGAGAGGTCTTCTTGCCTCGGTGGGCTTGGCAGGCGCCCACCCCACATCATGCTTCAGCCGGCCCATCAAGGCTCCAACGCCTCAGCCGGCTCGTCAGGCTCCCACGCCTCTGCCGGCCCGCCAGGCTCCCACGCCTCTGCCGGCTTGTCTGGCTTCTACGCCTCAGCCGGCTTGTCCACGCCCATGCCTCAGCCGGCCCGTCAGGCTCACCCAGGTGGGACGCTGGGTGGCGCCCCTAGAGGAGGGGGTACTGTCACGCCTGCTCCCGCTCTCCCTCTCTGGTGCTCGAGGGCGCCAGGCTTCCCTTCAATTCGCACACCTGTCACCATCATTACGCGCAGCTGGCAATATTGGACTCACCTTGACAACATTACTTTGTTGATTACCACCCCTATTTCTGTCTGCTCCTCAGTTTGTTCCCTGTGTCAGAATTGATGTCGTTATTTTTCCCCTGTCCAGACGCTGTTCCTGTTCTGTTTCATGTCCGTGTTTCATTAAATGTTCACTCCCTGTACCTTCTTCTCATCTCCAGCATTGATCCTTACAAATATAGTGAATAAGAGGTCATACAATAAGTTTTGTAGTGATTCCTATGTTGTTGATGTAAAAAAGATTCATCACAAAACCCACTGATATTGCCAATTACTTTAATTATTTTTCATTGACAAGATTAGAAAACTTAGGCATAACACGGCAGCAGCAAACGCTGACACTACACATCCAAGTATAACTGATCAAATTATGGAAGACAAGTATTATACTTTTGAATTCCGTAAAGTGGAGTGTGGAAGAAGTGAATAAATGATTGTTGTCTATCAACAATGACAAGCCACGTGGTCTGACAACTTGAATGGAAAATTACTGAGGATAATAGTGGATGATATTGCCACTCCTATTTTCCATATATTCAATCTAAGCCTACTAGAAAATGTGTGCCCTCAGGCCTGGAGGGAAGCAAAAGTAATTCCGCTACCAAAGAATAGTAAAGCCCCCTTTACTGGCTCAAATAGCCGACCAATCAGCCTGTTACCAACCCTTAGTAAACTTTGGGAAAGAATTGTGTTTGATCAGATACAATGCTATTTTACTGTAAACAAATTGACAACAGACTTTCAGCACTCTTATAGGGAAAGACATTCAACAAGGAAGGCACTTACACAAATGACTGGCTGAGATAAATTGATAATAAAAAGGTTGTGGGAGCTGTTTTGTTAGACTTCAGTGCGGCTTTTGACATTATCGATCATAATGTTCTGCTAGAAAAACGTATGTGTTATGGCTTTACATCCCCTGCTATATTGTGGATAAAGAGTTACCTGTCTAACAGAACACAGAGGGTGTTCTTAATGGAAGCCTCTCCAACATAATCCAGGAAAAATCAGGAATTCCCCAGGGCAGCTGTCTAGGCCCTTTACTTTTTAAAATCTTTACTAATGACAAGCCACTGGCTTTAAGTAAAGTCAGTGTGTCTATGTATGCGGATGACTCAACACTATACACGTCAGCTACTACAGCGGGTGAAATCACTGCATTACTTAACAAAGAGCTGCAGTTAGTTTCAGAATGGATGGCAAGGAATAAAAGTCCTAAATATTCCAAAAACTAAAATCCTTGTATATGTATAATATATAATCATTCACTAAACCCTAAACCTCAACTAAATCTTGTAATAAATCATGTGGAAATTGAGCAAGTTGAGGTGACTAAACTGCTTGGAGTAACCCTGGATTGTAAACTGTCATGGTCAAAACATGTTGATACAACAGTAGCTAAGATGGGGAGAAGTCTGTCCATAATAAAGCCCTGCTCTGCCTTCTTAACAACTCTATCAACAAGGCAGGTCCTACAAGCCATAGTTTGGTCACACCTGGACTCCAGGTGCCACAAAGAGGGACCTCAGAAAATTACAATTGGCTCAGAACAGGCCAGCACGGCTGGCCACTAAATATACACTGAGAGCGAACATGAATAATATGCATGTAAATCTCTCATGGCTCAGAGTGGAGGAGAGATTGGCTTCATCACTACTTGTGATGAAGTGTTGACATGCTGAATGCACCTTGGTATCTGTTTAAACTACTCGCACGCAGCTCTGACACCCATGCATAGCCCACAAGACATGCCACCAGAGGTTTCTTCACAATCCCCAAGTCCAGAACAGACTATGGGAGGCGCACAGTAATACATAGAGCCATGACTACATGGAACTCTATTCCACATCAGGTAACTGATGCAAGCAGTAGAATCAGATTTAAAAAACAGATAAAAATACACCTTATGGAACAAGTGATACACACACAGGCACAGACACACACGTACATATGGATTTTGTATTGTAGATATGTGGTAGTAGAGTAGTGGCCTGTGGGACACAAGTAAAGTGTTGTGAAAAGTGTTATGAAATGTAATGTCATGTAATATTTTTTATTGTATATAACTGCCTTAATGTTGCTGGGCCCCAGGAAGAGTAGCTGCTGCCTTGGCAGGAACTCATGGGGAACCATAATAAAACCCAGGAAGAGTAGCTGCTGCCTTGGCATGAACTACTGGGGATCCATAATAAACCCCAGGAAGAGTAGCTGCTGCCTTGGCAGGAACTACTGGGGATCCATAATAAACCCCAGGAAGAGTAGCTGCTGCCTTGGCAGGAACTACTGGGGATCCATAATAAACCCCAGGAAGAGTAGCTGCTGCCTTGGCAGGAACTACTGGGGATCCATAATAAACCCCAGGAAGAGGAGCTGCTGCCTTGGCAGGAACTAATGGGGATCCATAATAAACCCCAGGAAGAGTAGCTGCTGCCTTGGCAGGAACTACTGGGGATCCATAATAAACCCCAGGAAGAGTAGCTGCTGCCTTGGCAGGAACTACTGGGGATCCATAATAAACCCCAGGAAGAGGAGCTGCTGCCTTGGCAGGAACTAATGGGGATCCATAATAAACCCCAGGAAGAAGTTTTGAGAATGACACAAATATTAATTTCCACAAAGTTTGCTACTTCAGTGTCTTTAGATATTTTTGGCAGATGTTACTCTGGAATACTGAAGTATAATTACAAGCATTTCATAAGTGCCAAAGGCTTTTATTGACAATTACATGAAGTTGATGCAAAGAGTCAATATTTGCAGTGTTGACCCTTCTTTTTTAAGACCTCTGCAATCCGCCCTAGCATGCTGTCAATTAACTTCTGGGCCACATCCTGACTGATGGCAGCCCATTCTTGCATAATCAATGCTTGGAGTTTGTCAGAATTTGTGGGGTTTTGTTTGTCCACCCGCCTCTTGAGGATTGACCACAAGTTCTCAATGGGATTAAGGTCTGGGGAGTTTCCTGGCCATGGACCCAAAATATCGATGTTTTGTTCCCCGAGCCACTTAGTTATCATTTTTGCCCATTTGGCAAGGTGTTCCATCATGCTGGAAAAGGCATTGTTCGTCACCAAATTGTTCCTGGATGGTTGGGAAAAGTTGCTCTCGGAAGATGTGTTGGTACCATTCTTTATTCATGGCTGTGTTCTTAGGCAAAATTGTGAGTTAGCCCACTCCCTTGGCTGAGAAGCAACCCCACATATGAATGCTCTCAGGATGCTTTACTGTTGGCATGACACAGGACTGATGGTAGCGTTCATCTTGTCTTCTCCGGACAAGCTTTTTTCCGGATGCCCCAAACAATCGGAAAGGAGATTCATCAGAGAAAATGACTTTACCCCAGTCCTCAGCAGTCCAATCCCTGTACCTTTTGCAGAATATCAGTCTGTCCCTGATGTTTTTCCTGGAGAGAAGTGGCTTCTTTGCTGCCCTTCTTGACACCAGGCCATCCTCCAAAAGTCTTCGCCTCACTGTGCATGCAGATGCACTCACAACTGCCTGCTGCCATTCCTGAGCAAGCTCTGTACTGGTGGGGCCCCGATCCCGCAGCTGAATCAACTTTAGGAGACGGTCCTGGCACTTGCTGGACTTTCTTGGGCGCCCTGAAGCCTTCTTCACAACAATTGAACCACTCTCCTTGAAGTCCTAGATGATCTGATAAATGGTTGATTAACGTGCAATCTTACCGGAAGCAATATCCTTGCCTGTGAATCCTTTTTTGTGCAAAGCAATGATGATGGTACGTTTTCCTTGCAGGTAACCATGGTTGGCTGAGGAAGAACAATGATTCCAAGCACCACCCTCCTTTTGAAGCTTCCAGTCTGTTATTCGAACTCAATCAGCATGACAGAGTGATCTCCAGCCTTGTCCTCGTCAACACTCACACCTGTATTAACGAGAGAATCACTGACATGATGTCAGCTGGTCCTTTTGTGGCAGGACTGAAATGCAGTGGATTTTTTTTGGGGGGGATTTAGTTCATTTGCATGGCAAAGAGGAACTTTGCAATTAATTGCAATTCATCTGATCACTCTTCATAACATTCTGGAGTACCGTAATTTCCAGACTATTGAGCGCACCTGAATATAAGCCGCACCCATTGAATTAAATTTGTTTTATTATTTTGAACATAAATAAGCCGCACATGTCTATAAGCCGCAGGTGCCTACCGGTACATTGAAACAATTTAACTTTACACAGGCTTTAACGAAACACGGCTTGTAACAAAAATAAATAGGCTTTAACGAAGCACGGCTTGTAACAAAAATAAATAGGCTTTAACGATACACGGCTTGTAACAAAAATAAAAAATTAGCAGTAAACAGTAGCCTACCAAGAAAGTCATTGGTCACTATCTTCCTCCTCCTGTGCACTGAAACCACTGAAGTCATCGGTGTCGGAGTTGAATAGCCTCAGAATTGCTTCATCCGATATTGGATCGTTTTCATTGTCGCTCTCGTCACTGTTTGACCTTAACCCGTTCGGCAATTTCATTGGTCTAATGAAAGCTTCAAGCCGGCAAAAAACTGAGCACGTCACAGAATGTGTTTTTTTGGAAGAATTTTTTTTTAAAGCGGGAATAATCCATATATTAGCCGCGTCATTGTTTAAGCCGCGAGGTTCAAAGCGTGGGAAAAAAGTTGCGGCTTATAGTCCAGAATTTACGGTATATGCAAATTGCTATCATACAAACTGAGGCAGCAGACTTTGTGAAAATTAATATTTGTGTAATTCTCAAAACTTTTGGCCACGACTGTACACTTCCCTCTCCCATCTGGACTAGAGGAACACCTAGTGTTGTGCCCCCCTGTGGTGTGGACGGGGAATGACACTTTGAGGCGTCAGCCACGGCCCACAACCAGCATATTTAGGCGGCAGCAAGCTAGGCTGCAGTGCCTCGCCCCGCACCTGAAGCCACTCAGCCTTGTTAGGCTGCAGTGCCACGCCTCACACCTGAAGGCGCTCAGCATTGTTAGGCTGCAGTGCCACACCCCACACCTGAAGCCACTCAGCCTTGTTTGGCTGCAGTGCCACACCCCACACCTGAAGCCACTCAGCCTTGTTTGGCAGCAGTGCCACACCCCACACCTGAAGCCACTCAGCCTTGTTAGGTTGCAGTGCCACACCCCACACCTGAAGCCACTCAGCCTTGTTAGGCTGCAGTGCCACACCTCGCACCTGAAGCCACTCAGCCTTGTTAGGCTGCAACACACCTGGGGCTTATAAGGGGATGTTTCAGTTCAGCACAGGAGAAGCTCTTGGCTAGATGCTGAGCTTGCCTGACATTTGGCGGAAGCCCACGGGCATGAACTTATGACTGCAGAAAAGCCCGAAAGGACAATTGGTTGGATATCAGCCCAGCTATTTAGTCTTTTAAGTTAAGTTCCAGCCTAAGTTAAGTTTATCCCCTGTGTGTGGGAGTGTTTCGATTGACAGTTTTTTTTATCATCCTTGTTTTAAACCCTTTTATTTGTATAAATAAGGCAGCCTAGCTTGGTTTAAGATGTGGTTCTGTGTTGAACCTCTTGTCATTGTTCACAAAGATTGTCTATCATATTGACAAGATGGTCAAGTGACCGCTCTAACAATGGAAATGCATGTCCTCAAAGATGGAAGGGAAGAGGTGGGATCATTCTAGCCAATGTGAGGGCAGATGTTCATGTAGACAGGCCATAGAGATGGCGGATTCATCTTTGTATCTGTGCCATTATAGTGTCTGACAGCATGGGCAGTGTCATTAGAGGCCATCTCCAATTTTAAAGTAGTACATTTTCTTCATTGGTTGATTGCTCCCAACTCAGGAATCTCCACCCAGTTGACTACTTTAAAATGGTGGAAGCCCTCTATGGCAATGTCCATGTTAAAACAGGTTGTATCTATGAGTCCTCAATCTCTATGATAACCGACACTCTGATAGTCTTTTAAAAAGTTGCTAAAATGCCATGTGTCCACTTATATCAGTGCATTTGTAACAACTTTATATTCGATCAAATAAGCCTCACGTAGCAAATCTGTGAGTAAATAGAGCCGAATATATAAAAAGTAATCTTGTCCAAGAGAGATTGGCATAGTTATCAAAATGTCACAACAGAGTAAGCCTATACCAAACACTGTACTTATTTTAAGGGGGCAGACCTTACCGTGAGGGACGGGGGCAGACCTTACCGTGAGGGACGGGGGCAGACCTTACCGTGAGGGACGGGGGCAAACCTTACCGTGAGGGACGGGGGCAGACCTTACCGTGAGGGACGGGGGCAGACCATACCGTGAGGGACGGGGGCAGACCTTACCGTGAGGGACGGGGGCAGACCTTACCGTGAGGGACGGGGGCAGACCTTACCGTGAGGGACGGGGGCAGACCTTAGCGTGAGGGACGGGGGCAGACCTTAGCGTGAGGGCCGGGGGCAGACCTTACCGTGAGGGACGGGGGCAGACCTTACCGTGAGGGCCGGGGGCAGACCTTACCGTGAGGGCCGGGGGCAGACCTTACCGTGAGGGCCGGGGGCAGACCTTACCGTGAGGGCCGGGGGCAGACCTTACCGTGAGGGACGGGGGCAGACCTTACCATGAGTGGTCTTGAGCTTTATCCAAAGTATTTGCTTTCTATTTTGCAACTGATAATGTTTTTGTTGTGAAAACAACACAGGATGAGATGATAGTTCAACAGTCTTGGCGTAAATAAATAACTAAATAGACAATTAGAGTTTGTGCATATTGTCGAAATATGTTGTTTAATATAAGGCCTTGAGAAATTGAAAAGGATATCTTTAAAAAACTGTGCTTAAAAACTTGACTGAAATTGAAAAGCGTAAAATCCTTGGAGAGATTTGTCTCTGAAATGAAAGACAGTAGTGAAAATTCACAAGAAAGGTCTGTTGTTGCACTCGTGTTGTGCAGCTGTGGCTCAGAGACCCAGAAGGGAGTATGCCCTCAGCACAGACTTCTTCCCCCAGAAGGTGCTCTCTGATTGGGGAAGCAGAGCGGGGGTTCCCCCCCTGCTGTGGGCCTGCCTACTACCCATGATGAATGAGAGAGAGAGAGAGAGAGAGACCCATCTGCCTAAAGGAAAAACCCATCTGCCTCAAGGAGAAACTCCCTCAAAACACACACACACACACACACACACACACACACACACACACACACACACACACACACACACACACACACACACACACACACACACACACACGACACACACACACACGAGTACTGAGAGTAGGCGTAGGCCTACTGTAAATACACAACTAATACAAACAGCCACACATAGAGGGTTGGTTGTTTAGCAACAAAACCGCCGCCTGTGTAACTTTGGGGCAAACCAGACGGGGTTGGCTTAGACTGCTGACAACATGTCAACTATATTTAGTCTCCTATGTTTATTGAAAACATAAATCAAGTTGCACAATGAGCACTTGTTGTCTCTCAAATACATCGTTACAATTGTTGGTTAGCTAGCTAGCGAATTTTAGCCATTAATCAAACCACCTCAAAACAAGATGGGGCTGCAGCTAGTCTAGTGGTTAGAACGTTGGGCCAGTAACCGAAAGGTTACTAGATCGAATCCCTGAGCTGAGAAGGTAAAAATCTGTCGTTCTGCCCCTGAACAAGGCAGTTAACCCACTGTTCCTAGGCTGTCATTGTAAATAAGAATTTGTTCTTAACTGACTTGCCTAGTTAAATAAATGTTAAATGAAGAACATGATAAAACTAGCTGAATCGAGCCACTTACGATTCCCCACATGCCACTTTCTTGTCATTGTTGCTAGCTGTCTGGCCATTTAGAATTACAACACCACACGGCAACACCACATTTACATTTGTCTTTTTTTAAATGACTTGAAAGTGTCATTTCGATGTTAATGAGGCACCGAACTAATCAGGGACATTTGCATGATGGATGAGCATGTCATTGAGCTGGTATCACTGTAAATCTTTAGGCTATTGTCAATGTACAATATAGCTACTGGTCCTGGAATAAAACACACACAGGACTGCACGTTTTCTACCTGTATTTTTCATCTGTATGTCCTTGTATATGTTAGATGATGTGTATTTATGTGTGCACAGAGCCACAACCAACATTTCCCCACAGGGATAATAAAGGCATTGTATTTTTTATAGACACATTCAAAACTGTCTAGTAGAGAGATATGGTCTTCCAATCAGTCAGTGTGGTTTTGACAGAGGTGTTGTCTAACTGAAAATAACACCTACTTACTTTTCATATAGCAGTACACCAGAGGGTTATGACTGCTTCTCAAATGGCACCCTATTCCCTAATTAGTGCACTACTTTTGACCAGAGCCCTATGGCACCCTATTCCCTAATTAGTGCACTACTTTTGACATGAGCCCTATGTGACCTGGTCAAAGGTAGTGCACTATATAGGGAGCCACGACCCACATGTTCCCCCCACCACCACATTAGCATGACAGAGATAGTCATCGTAGCACACTGAGCATAGTGAGCACAGCCACGTGAATTTCAACATGTCCCTGTTCAGAGAGAGAGAGAGAGAGAGAGAGAGAGAAAGGGGGGAGGGGTGAAAAGAGAGCGAAAGGGAGAGAGAGAGAGTGAGAGAGGGGGAGAGAGAGAGGGAGGAGGGAGGGAGTGAGAAAGAGAGAGGGGGGAGAGTGGGCGGAGAAAGAGAGGGGAGGGAGGAGAGAGAGGGGGGGAGAGGGCGAGGTGGGGGGGAGAGGGAGGGAAGAAGTGGGGGGGAGAGGGAGGAGAAAGAGGGGAGGGAGGAGAGAGAGGGGGGAGGAGGAGAGAGAGAGGGGGGGAGAGGTGGGGGGGAGAGAGAGGAGAAAGAGAGAGAGGGGGAGAGGTGGGGGGAGGGAGGAGAAAGAGAGGGGAGGGAGGAGAGAGGGAGGAGAAAGAGAGGGGAGGGAGGAGAGAGAGGGGAGAGGAAGAGGTGGGGAGGAGAAAGAGAGGGGTGGCCTACAACTTTATTTGGTGCTGTTCTAAAATCCCAGTGTGTTGCATGCTTTGGATTTGTTCTACCTGGGCATTACTTTGCGGTGAGGTACATGTAGTAAAACCACAGAACAAGTTGCTCGTGTGTAGCTTCGTTCTTTTTGTTGTGATGCCGGCTATGGAGTGTGAATACTAACGCCTCGATCACACCTACAGTGTCCTTGCGTTTTGGTATACCAGAAGTACATTCATTTCCAATGGAACGCTGTGTTAGCCTTGCAGCGTTGCAATGCAGAGGCAGTTGCAGTGCTTTCTGTGAGGTGCATACATTGGATTTATCTAACGTATGCATCAAATTGTGTGCTAGACAGCTTGACAGAAATGGTAGCAGAAGGTGAATGTTGAACCTTTGTTGCCCACATATCCAGATGACGCTGCATACCATTTTGCGCAACAACACTGTCGGTGTGATCAAGGTGTATGTAAAATGTCGTTTATGACGATAACCTGTGTGAATGCAGCATTAGCCTACCACATATGTCCCTATAACAAATTATTACATCAAGGTATTTTTACTAAAACTCACTCCATCATTTTTGTTTTACTGCCTTTTGAATAAAAAAAAAACAGTTTTTTTCCAACTCCTGAGGAGGTAAATAGGCCGAACAAAGGCAACGTCATACCTTTATTTAGGAGGAGTCTGGTTTTCCAGCAGTCAATCAGCAAATCTGTGTCACTGGTGCGAGTAGGAAGGGTAAGGAACTTCCGATCACACAATCTAAACTCGAAATTGGAATAAACATCGTTTGTCCTCAAGGTATTAGTGAACATTTCGCTTAAAATGTGAAGTAATCAACGGCGGGCTTGTAGCCTATTAATCATTGGACGATACGTCTACGGAAAGTTTGAACGCTACCTTTTACAGCACGGATGTCAGATGCGCCATCTCCATGCGCTACAGGGTTGCAGTTTTATGAAGAAGTGAGAAGGAGAGTTCGTTTTTTGGGGGGGCGACTTGGAGACAATTCACTTCATGATGAGAGAACGAACCTGGGTTTAGGATTCAAAGACAAGGTAGCTATGATTGTTTACGATTATTAATGTGATTTATCAGCCATATTGAGAGTTTACTAATGTAGTTTCTCCAATATCCAGTCTGAACATTTAGTTTTTGTCAAACGTATTTCTGATCGCTTGACGCACGTCTTTGCTCTCTCCGTCCATTTCTGTTGAAAACCCGGAGTTCGCTTGTGCGTTGTGGTTGCAACTCAAACATATGCTATCTGGGGAAATCAGTCATATGGCCAAATATTTTCCTAAATTAATACGCAGAAGTCTCGTTGACTTCATGGGCGTATTGTAAGTTTATTCTACTAAGTACGATAAAGAGGAGGAGCATAATGAAACCCGTAGTGGAAATTCCCTGCCTACAATAAGTAGTCTACGCTTCTAAAATACTGTCGAAACCGGCTGTAGAGTGAGTGGATTATCAACAGTCACTCACCAGATGGACAGTTCAGAGGGCAGCGAGTAGGACACAGATCGCTCACATAGAAAACCAACGTACAGAACCGCTCTATACATAAACAACAGGAGAGACCAGACAGACGGCTCTATAGGCTACATTTCTATCGTCAGAATGTTGCATCCCACACAATAAGCAGCAGTAGTTTCGAGAGTTCAGAATCATGAAATGACGTTACTGTAGTAGACTGAGTGTCTTTGGTGCAGTGACTACAGAACTAAGATAATGTTGTTGTTGTATAAACAGGCACAGTTCTATACATATCATCTCCTAAAATGTGCACCCCGTTGCCACAGTTTAACACCCAAATTGTCTGTTTTTTATTTTCTGTATAGGTTTCAATGGGGAATATCCCTTTTAGAGATAATATAGCATTGTCTTTTGGTGCCATTTTTAGGACCAAGGTCATTTTGTAACGTTTCAGTCAACCATTACAACTGGAAGGGCCTGGTCGTTTGGGGGAGTGTCTTGCATAAGTATCCAGGTTGGAATAGACTTGACACATATGTACCTAGTTACAAACCCAGAGTGTAAGTCCACTAGAGTGGATGTGCTGCATGAAGGGTGCTGTGTATACTGGTAGACAGAGACAGACTGATCTGCTACAGAGGTAGAGACGGAGACAGACTGATCTGCTACAGAGGTAGAGACGGAGACAGACTGATCTGCTACAGAGGTAGAGACGGAGACAGACTGATCTGCTACAGAGGTAGAGACGGAGACAGACTGATCTGCTACAGAGGTAGAGACGGAGACAGACTGATCTGCTACAGAGGTAGAGACGGAGACAGACTGATCTGCTACAGAGGTAGAGACGGAGACAGACTGATCTGCTACAGAGGTAGAGACGGAGACAGACTGATCTGCTACAGAGGTAGAGACGGAGACAGACTGATCTGCTACAGAGGTAGAGACGGAGACAGACTGATCTGCTACAGAGGTAGAGACGGAGACAGACTGATCTGCTACAGAGGTAGAGACGGAGACAGACTGATCTGCTACAGAGGTAGAGACGGAGACAGACTGATCTGCTACAGAGGTAGAGACGGAGACAGACTGATCTGCTACAGAGGTAGAGACGGAGACAGACTGATCTGCTACAGAGGTAGAGGGAGGAAGACTGATCTGCTACAGAGGTAGAGGGAGGAAGACTGAAGCTAACACAAGCTGTGAACCAGGGTTCCTAAACAAGGATAACCTGGGAAGACCCACATACGCTGAAGGTGAAACCAACGTCATAGTGCTGCTAACAGCTTCACTTCCTCAACTGTCTCCCTTAGTGGGATCAAACCAGTAGTTCTCTGACTGCCCTCCTTCACAACGTAGCAACATGTCATGCTATAGAAAAGGACCCAATTTGCTAGTTCCGTTAGCAACATTTCTAGTTAGCTGTGAAGTGGTCTGACAGCATGTTCTTATCTCCGTTCCAAAGGCAGACCCAGGTATATGTAGCGGTGATGTAGTAGTCTGGTGTGTTTAGGGCTGAAGAGACACCCTGACTGACACAGTGTGTCAGTGACGGGCTGACAGCAGCCGGGGACAGGTAGTTCCAACAGCCCTTGTGTCCTCATGCAGCTGGAATAGTGCCTTTTAGGGCGGGGCAGCTGGCTGCACTTCCATGGTCAACTGACTCAAATTCAGGAATTCAACATGATGAAGCAAAGGCAATTAACACCTGACAGAGAGAATATTGTCACGGTTCTGTCTCTCTCACACACACACGCGTTATGTTCTTCTATCCTCGTGGGGACCTCAAATATATTTCCATTCCAAATCCTATTTTCCCTTAACCTAACTCCTAAACCTAACTCTTAAACCTAACCCCTGGGAAATGTCAGCACGAGGGTTAATTTTCCTTATTTTACTATCCTTGTGGGGACGTTGGGGGATTTTATGTCCCAGAACCAGCAGACACACACACACCTCCTTTTGTAGAGACTACTGACCTAGTGTCTGAAGTGTTGTCCAGTAGAGGTGCAGGTATCTGTGTAAAACACCACAGTAGGACTTTGGTCAGACGTTTTTAATCCAAAGATACTTCAAATAGAGTAGTGAGTGTGTCCATTTTTATTATGTGATCACCTGAGGGAATTGAACCCTTGACCTTTGGCTGCTAGCGCCACTCAGAACCACATGAGTACCACCAATGGGGCTGGGCGATATGGCCCAAATATCAGATTTGTATATTTGTCTTTATTTTGACTGTGGCGGTATGTTACTCTGTTCTATGTTTCTGAGTTAGTTTTATGACTAGTGCATGGACCCTAGAAGGGAAACAAATGAATTATACGTGTTTTTAAATGGTATTTCTCCATGCTGATGGGTTTTCCACTCAACCACGCTAGGACAGAACTGACAGTTAAGTAGTCCAATTAGTTGAACTTTTCAGATATTTACCACTGTATAAAAATACCATTTTCTAGAGGGTATTGAACCAACCTGTAGATCATACCTGTATACTGGGATTCATGATATATGGTATTCCTTGTATGTGGCTTTATTCCTGTGTATTTTATTCCTCCTGTTGTTCTTTTGGGAAGGACTCATAAGGAAAGCATTTCTCGGTAATATCTACACCCTTTAGATTCACCACGTGACAAATACAATTTTTATTACATTTAATATATTGCCAAGCTCCAGCCACCACTGTGTGCTCCTATCTGACTGCCATCCATACAAGGCTTTGGCTATGCTGCACTAGATTGAGAGGGATGCTAACTGGATCAAACTGGATTTCTGCACCAGTCAGGTAGAGTATCCTAATGAGGAACACAGTGTGACCCGTTTTAGTTGTATTATATCAGACTAAAGGAACAGGGAAGTGTTAAAACGCCTGGTCAATGTCATCATCATCATTATAGCCCCATGTCGTTCCTCTTTTATACACGCAGACACACACACACACACACACACACACACACACACACACACACACACACAGGAAGTAGGAACGGTTAGAACAGGACGTTTGGTGGCCGTTCTACTTGAACCAACCATCCTTATTGTTCTTAGAGACGACATATATGAGCTGTGTCTCATCTAGAGTCCTGAAACACAGACACCTGTGAGGAGAGAGATGATGCTAGGAAATCCTGCTTCCGTGTGTTCTGGTAGAGAGGGTGTGGGAGAGTAACCTTCAGTAACATGTCTTGTAAATGTTCATTTGAAAGGTGATTTTTGCATTAGTCCAACCAACGTCTTCTAACAGGTTTTATCCAGTGGTTGTTGAGTGTCGTGTTTGACTGGCCTTCTACTCACTCACTCTGACTACTTCTGGGGCTGGGTTGAGGCAGTAGGATGTGTTTTGGAAAACACAAACACATTAGGAAGTGCAGTCAACACACCCTTTAAAAATGGCCAGACATGCTGCACAGAAGTTGCACAAACTGTGGCACACACACAAACACTTACTTGGCAGATCAGGCCACACACACCTTTGGAGCGGAGACAGTGTCAGCTATATCTGAAGTGTGATAGATGTATTGTGTGTATCCCAGGGTTGGTCCCAAATGGCATCCTATTCCCTAAATAGTGCACTACTTTTGACTAGGGCTCTAGGGCCCAGTTCCCTAGAACACATGCACTGAGTGTACAACACATTAACGCCTTCCTAATATTGAGTTGCGCATCCTCCCATAACAGCCTCAATTCGTTGGGGAAAGGACTCCACAAGGTGTTGAAAGCGTTCCACAGGGATGCTGGCCCATATTGACTCCAATGCTTCCCACAGTTCTGTCAAGTTGGCTGGATGTCCTTTGGGTGGTGGACCATTCTGGATACACATGGGGAACTGTGTGAAAAATCCAGCAGCGTTGCAGTTCTTGACACAAACCGGAGCGAGCGCCTGGCACCTACTACCATACCCTGTTCAAAAGCACATCATGTAAATTCCAGACTATACTCCAACTTTTTTCCCAGGCTTTGAACTTCGCGGCTTAAACAATGACGCGGCTAATATATGGATTTTTCCCGCTTTCAAATTTGTGGGTCCTGACAGCGTGGAGCATTGTCAAAAAATCCACTATCATCAACAGGTTTCGAAAGGCTGGACTGCTGCTTGTTGAAGAGGGCTCAGCGGGGGATTTGCCTCCGGATGAAAGTGACGAGAGTGACAATGAAAACGATCCAATATCGGATGAAGCAATTCTGAGGCTATTCAACTCCGACACCGAAGGAGATGGTTTCAGTGCACAGGAGGAGGAAGATGGTGACCAATGACTTTCTTGGTAGGCTACTGTTTACTGCAAATTTATTTTTTGTTACAAGCCGTGTTTCGTTAAAGCCTGTGTAAAGTTAATTTGTTTCAATGTACCGGTAGGCAACTGCGGCTTATAGACATGTGCGGCTTTTTTATTTTCAAAATATATATATTTTTTAATTCAGTGGGTGCGGCTTATATTCAGGTGCGCTTAATAGTCCGGAAATTACAGTACATCTTTAGTCTTGTCCATTCACCCTCTGAATTACACACATACACAATCCATGTCTCAACTGTCTCAAGGCTTTAAAATCCTTCTTTAACCTGTCTCCTCCCCTTCATCTACACTGATTGAAGTGGATTTAACAAGTGACATCAATAAGGGATCATAGCTTCCACCTGGAGTCAGCTGGTCAGTGTGTCATGGAAAGAGTGTTCCTAATGTTTTGTACACTCAGTGTATAGCCCCCTAGAGATCACTGTTGCATCAACTTGCAAGGTGCCCATCACTATCTTTGGCCTCTGAAGTTGTTGAAGGGATGACTATTTGAGTTTGAGTGTTTCCTGGTCAGCTTTCCTGGTCAGATTTCATGATCAGGAAACTTCAGCCTTATGTCATTTTATATTGTATACTACGTCTTTACTAACATAAGTTATGAGCCCATGTAACTGTTTTATTTGTTAATAATTGTATATATTTTGTACATATTTTTTACTTAACCAACAATGCAGTTAAGAAAACTGTTAAGGGCTTGTAAGTAAGCATTTCACTGTAGGGTCTACACCTGTTGTATACGGCGGCTGTGACATAACGATTTGATTTAAGTATTTAACATTAAATAATTTCTGGGATATCACGTGATCTCTTTCCCGGAGCTGATGGGCAGAATTCCAAAGGTTTTCTAGCACATTCCAGGAGTGTATGACTGCTTGTTGTGGTCTGTGTTTCTAGGAATACAATGGACCATGTCTGTACAATATTATGTCGTGTGTGTGTGTGTGTATTACTCTTGGTACATTTTTTAAAAGACAAACCTTTTATTTTGTAATGGATAAAATACCATCAAATTATTGTCCATATTAATCATAACTGTTCAGATGTAATGTTTAAAAACCGTTTTCCGAGACCATTAACATTTTGTTATAACGAGTTCTCATTACCGTAACATGTTCATAACCTGGATTACATTTTTTTATTATTTATTTTTTAAACTATTATTCGTATAAAGATTGTTCTGTGAATGAACTCATCTGGATTGACTGACCTTCATGTCTTAAAGTAATGATGGACTGTCGTTTCTCTTTGCTTATTTGAGCTGTTCATGCCAAAAAGACTTGGTCTTTTACCAAATAGGGTTATCTTCTGTATACCACCCCTGCCTCACATTTTTCTAGCTCAGTAAAGTTACTTTCAGATGATTTGACCCTGAAATGTGAAATATGGCATTATCATGGATATTTACTTCCATTGGGTTTGTTCTGTAACTTGTTGTCGAGGGTGCTTGTTGCACCCTCGACAACTACTATGATTATTATTATTATTTGACCATGCTGGTCATTTATGAACATTTTAACATCTTGACCATGTTCTGTTATAATATCCACCCTGCACAGCCAGAAGAGGACTGGCCACCCCTCATAGTCTGGTTCCTCTCTAGGTTTCTTCCTAGGTTTTTGGCCTTTCTAGGGAGTTTTTCCTAGGGAGTTTTTCCTAGCCACCGTGCTTCTTTCACATGCATTGCTTGCTGTTTGGGGTTTTAGGCTGGGTTTCTGTACAGCACTTTGAGATATCAGCTGATGTACGAAGGGCTATATAAATACATTTGATTTGATTTAAATGCAACAGAGCTGGAGACAGTGACCAGGTAAACAACACCTAAGTATGGATTTCTGTAAACCAATATGTCCTTTGTGTGACCCCAAATAGTTAGAGGTGCTGACTAACAGAGTCAACTGTAGACTGTTAAAATAGACCCCGACAGAGAGTCAACTGTAGACTGTTAAAATAGACCCCGACAGAGGGTCAACTGTAGACTGTTAAAATAGACCCCGCAGAGGGCCTGTAGACTGTTAAAATAGACCCCACGGCGAGCACCGACGAGGTCAACTGTAGACTGTTAAAATGGACCCCAACTGTAGACTGTTAAAATGGACCCCGACAGAGGGTCAACTGTATAAGCTGCCAGTCATTTGTTCGGTTAATCTCCAATGTTTCAGCATCATCTTGTAGTCATCTTTTGAATTTCTGTTTAATGTCCCCGTTAACACAGTTTATATCAACGTTTTGTCAGATGTTTTCCGACCTCAACACTAGTGTTTATTTACTATTTAACCTTTAACTCGCCAAGTCAGTTAAGAACAAATACTTATTTACAATGACGGCCTACTAAAAGGCAAAAGGCCTGCTAAAAATATAGGACAAAATACACATCACGACGAGACGACACAACACAGCATTGGTGACAACACAGCATTGGTGACAACACAGCATTGGAAACAACACATGACAACACAGCATCATGGCAGCAGCAACACAACATGGTAGCAGCACAAAACAGGGTACAAACATTATTGGGCCCAGACAACCGCACAAAGGGCAAGAAGGTAAAGACAATTCATCATGCAAAGCAGCCACAACTGTCAGTAAGAGTGTCCATGATTACACTTAAGACTCAATGTCAAGAAGAGTCCACTTCGCAGGTCAACAATTACAACATTGTGCTATATGCCTCAACACCCAATGAGGGATAAGATGAGCGCCACAAATCAGGAAATGACCTGGTGCTTATCTTTTCTAATCATTTAGGAATGTTGACACACAGCTGCATCTACTAAACAGATCGTCTAGGATGAGGACATTTGTTGACAGATCACTTTTTTTTTTAGTTCTGGAAACATAAAACGCTTGATTTAAGTGTATGTATTGTATTTTAAAGCCTCTAAATCAGGGAGGGCAACTTTTATAGGCCCACGGATCAATTTCCATAAACGGGTCCCCCGACCCTTGGAACTCAGTTAGAATAGTAGAATACACCAAGTGCCATTTAGAAATGTTTGTTCATCAGCAGCTTTTCTCTTATGTCAGTCAGTCATGTCAGTCAGTCATGTCAGCTAACATGTTTCTGTTGTTTATTGGTCAGTCAGGTCAGCTAACACGTTTCTGTTTATTGGTCAGTCAGTCAGGTCAGCTAACATGTTTCTGTTTATTGGTCAGTCAGTCAGGTCAGCTAACATGTTTCTGTTTATTGGTCAGTCAGTCAGGTCAGCTAACATGTTTCTGTTTATTGGTCAGTCAGTCAGGTCAGCTAACATGTTTCTGTTTATTGGTCAGTCAGTCAGGTCAGCTAACATGTTTCTGTTTATTGGTCAGTCAGTCAGGTCAGCTAACATGTTTCTGTTTATTGGTCAGTCAGTCAGGTCAGCTAACATGTTTCTGTTGTTTATTGGTCAGTCAGTCAGGTCAGCTAACATGTTTCTGTTGTTTATTGGTCAGTCAGTCAGGTCAGCTAACACGTTTCTGTTGTTTATTGGTCAGTCAGTCAGGTCAGCTAACACGTTTCTGTTGTTTATTGGTCAGTCAGTCAGGTCAGCTAACACGTTTCTGTTGTTTATTGGTCAGTCAGTCAGGTCAGCTAACATGTTTCTGTTGTTTATTGGTCAGTCAGGTCAGCTAACATGTTTCTGTTGTTTATTGGTCAGTCAGGTCAGCTAACATGTTTCTGTTGTTTATTGGTCAGTCAGGTCAGCTAACATGTTTCTGTTGTTTATTGGTCAGTCAGGTCAGCTAACACGTTTCTGTTGTTTATTGGTCAGTCAGGTCAGCTAACACGTTTCTGTTGTTTATTGGTCAGTCAGGTCAGCTAACATGTTTCTGTTGTTTATTGGTCAGTCAGGTCAGCTAACATGTTTCTGTTGTTTATTGGTCAGTCAGGTCAGCTAACATGTTTCTGTTGTTTATTGGTCAGTCAGGTCAGCTAACACGTTTCTGTTGTTTATTGGTCAGTCAGGTCAGCTAACACGTTTCTGTTGTTTATTGGTCAGTCAGGTCAGCTAACATGTTTCTGTTGTTTATTGGTCAGTCAGGTCAGCTAACACGTTTCTGTTGTTTATTGGTCAGTCAGTCAGGTCAGCTAACACGTTTCTGTTGTTTATTGGTCAGTCAGGTCAGCTAACACGTTTCTGTTGTTTATTGGTCAGTCAGTCAGGTCAGCTAACACGTTTCTGTTGTTTATTGGTCAGTCAGTCAGGTCAGCTAACATGTTTCTGTTGTTTATTGGTCAGTCAGTCAGGTCAGCTAACATGTTTCTGTTGTTTATTGGTCAGTCAGTCAGGTCAGCTAACATGTTTCTGTTGTTTATTGGTCAGTCAGGTCAGCTAACATGTTTCTGTTGTTTATTGGTCAGTCAGGTCAGCTAACACGTTTCTGTTGTTTATTGGTCAGTCAGTCAGGTCAGCTAACATGTT
Organism: Salmo salar; assembly: GCF_965601325.2. NCBI lineage: Eukaryota > Metazoa > Chordata > Actinopteri > Salmoniformes > Salmonidae > Salmo > Salmo salar. The sequence goes on along the minus strand of NC_138291.1, from coordinate 107,476,179 downwards.
TCTGTTGTTTATTGGTCAGTCAGGTCAGCTAACACGTTTCTGTTGTTTATTGGTCAGTCAGGTCAGCTAACACGTTTCTGTTGTTTATTGGTCAGTCAGGTCAGCTAACACGTTTCTGTTGTTTATTGGTCAGTCAGGTCAGCTAACACGTTTCTGTTGTTTATTGGTCAGTCAGTCAGGTCAGCTAACACGTTTCTGTTGTTTATTGGTCAGTCAGTCAGGTCAGCTAACACGTTTCTGTTGTTTATTGGTCAGTCAGTCAGGTCAGCTAACACGTTTCTGTTGTTTATTGGTCAGTCAGTCAGGTCAGCTAACACGTTTCTGTTGTTTATTGGTCAGTCAGTCATGTCAGCTAACATGTTTCTGTTGTTTATTGGTCAGTCAGTCAGGTCAGCTAACATGTTGCTGTTGTTTATTGGTCAGTCAGTCAGTCAGGTCAGCTAACATGTTGCTGTTGTTTATTGGTCAGTCAGTCAGTCAGGTCAGCTAACATGTTTCTGTTGTTTATTGGTCAGTCAGTCAGTCAGGTCAGCTAACATGTTTCTGTTGTTTATTGGTCAGTCAGTCAGTCAGGTCAGCTAACACGTTTCTGTTGTTTATTGGTCAGTCAGTCAGGTCAGGTCAGCTAACATGTTTCTGTTGTTTATTGGTCAGTCAGTCAGTCAGGTCAGCTAACATGTTTCTGTTGTTTATTGGTCAGTCAGTCAGTCAGGTCAGCTAACATGTTTCTGTTGTTTATTGGTCAGTCAGTCAGTCAGGTCAGCTAACATGTTTCTGTTGTTTATTGGTCAGTCAGTCAGTCAGGTCAGCTAACATGTTTCTGTTGTTTATTGGTCAGTCAGTCAGTCAGGTCAGCTAACATGTTTCTGTTGTTTATTGGTCAGTCAGTCAGTCAGGTCAGCTAACATGTTTCTGTTGTTTATTGGTCAGTCAGTCAGTCAGGTCAGCTAACACGTTTCTGTTGTTTATTGGTCAGTCAGGTCAGCTAACACGTTTCTGTTGTTTATTGGTCAGTCAGGTCAGCTAACACGTTTCTGTTGTTTATTGGTCAGTCAGGTCAGCTAACACGTTTCTGTTGTTTATTGGTCAGTCAGGTCAGCTAACACGTTTCTGTTGTTTATTGGTCAGTCAGGTCAGCTAACACGTTTCTGTTGTTTATTGGTCAGTCAGGTCAGCTAACACGTTTCTGTTGTTTATTGGTCAGTCAGGTCAGCTAACACGTTTCTGTTGTTTATTGGTCAGTCAGGTCAGCTAACACGTTTCTGTTGTTTATTGGTCAGTCAGGTCAGCTAACACGTTTCTGTTGTTTATTGGTCAGTCAGGTCAGCTAACACGTTTCTGTTGTTTATTGGTCAGTCAGGTCAGCTAACACGTTTCTGTTGTTTATTGGTCAGTCAGGTCAGCTAACACGTTTCTGTTGTTTATTGGTCAGTCAGGTCAGCTAACACGTTTCTGTTGTTTATTGGTCAGTCAGGTCAGCTAACACGTTTCTGTTGTTTATTGGTCAGTCAGGTCAGCTAACACGTTTCTGTTGTTTATTGGTCAGTCAGGTCAGCTAACACGTTTCTGTTGTTTATTGGTCAGTCAGGTCAGCTAACACGTTTCTGTTGTTTATTGGTCAGTCAGGTCAGCTAACACGTTTCTGTTGTTTATTGGTCAGTCAGGTCAGCTAACACGTTTCTGTTGTTTATTGGTCAGTCAGGTCAGCTAACACGTTTCTGTTGTTTATTGGTCAGTCAGGTCAGCTAACACGTTTCTGTTGTTTATTGGTCAGTCAGGTCAGCTAACACGTTTCTGTTGTTTATTGGTCAGTCAGTCAGGTCAGCTAACACGTTTCTGTTGTTTATTGGTCAGTCAGGTCAGCTAACACGTTTCTGTTGTTTATTGGTCAGTCAGGTCAGCTAACACGTTTCTGTTGTTTATTGGTCAGTCAGTCAGGTCAGCTAACACGTTTCTGTTGTTTATTGGTCAGTCAGGTCAGCTAACACGTTTCTGTTGTTTATTGGTAAGTTAGTCTTGTAGTGCTGAGGGATTAACCAACCTCTCTTTTGGCGGGGAGGGGTTATTAAACAACTCATTGACTGACATCGGTTCCGTACTTGAATTCCATTTAGTTGTTTGTGTTGAGCCCAGCGCTTGATTTCATTCACCAGAGAAGTCAAGAACGATGTGGGACGCTGGGCTGAAGGGAGTTGTTTTCATTAAGCAAATATTCACCCTAGTTCAGTGTAGAAACTTTTTAATTCAATACAATGACCATAATCCATTGCAGCAGTTTTTCCTAGCTCAGAGAGGACGAGGCGACCCGAGAAGACGAGGCGACCCGAGAAGTTTCACTCTCGCCAAAATCTGTCCTAAAAAAGCCCAATGCGTTTCTATAGGCTTATAGTGGACATACATTTGTCACCTGCCTTTGGTTAACTTCCAGGATACGTCCACCATATTGCTTAGACCGTCACGTGATTAACTTCCAGGATACGTCCACCATATTGCTTAGACCGTCACGTGATTAGCTTCCAGGATACGTCCACCATATTGCTTAGACCGTCACGTGATTAACTTCCAGGATACGTCCACCATATTGCTTAGACCGTCACATTATTTCCTATAAGTCCAGATGGAGAAGAGAAGAAGCCACTTTTGACTGATGCACAATGGGAGAATCTCAATTGCATACTCCTCCCGTCCTCTCATACTCTCTCTCCTGGCTTCCTTCTCAAAACCCATTGGAGGAGAAGGTCAGAGGGGAGAGACATCTGGCTTTCTCATCCAATGGGTTTTTGAGGAGCAGAGAGGACGCGAGGAGTATCGAATTGAGATTCTCCCGTTGTCTGACTGGACAACTCTCCTAACAAGCTTCATTCAGCATGACATTCTGCTTAGACTCCACTTGCATTGCACACTATGAAAAATGATATTTTGCATTTTAAACTACTCCCTTTTTTTATTTTTTATTCTTCATCAGTCAACAGTCTGAGCAGTATTATAGTCAGAGGTAATGAGGGTGTGTGTTTGAGTTAGACTTCCTTCCTGCTGTTATCTTGTATAATTGTTTAATGAGGTCTATGGCTGCGACTCCAGTCTTCAGACTGATTTAGGGCTTATTCAAATTGAACAGAGTTCTAGCAGAGGCACCGTGATGAGATTCAAATGTACATAATATTTACATCAACATTTCAATTTACATTAGCAACGGACTGCCGAGAGAGAGTTTGGGAGCTTGGCAACGGACATTCTTGCACTGTAGTTTAAAATGTAATGTAAATATCCCAGTAACGTAGGTAACTAGCCAGTAGCTAAGCATGCTAACAACAAACTATTCCACTATGCAAACAACTTTTCATCTCAACCATATTACACTCTTGAATAACGCAACAATTCACAAGCATGTGCAAACAATTAAAGGGTTTATATTCCTGTCGCTAACGTTTACACTCATTACTTTTTAGCTTCAAGACGAGAGCACAGTTACTACAGCGAACAATGTCTTCATCAAGTAATGTTAGCCGATCAAAAATGAATGATTAACTCCCCCTCTCATATCAAATTTATTTTTATAGCCCTTCTTACATCAGCTGATATGTCAAAGTGCTGTACAGAAACCCAGCCTAAAACCCCAAACAGCAAGCAATGCAGGTGTAGAAGTACGGTGGCTAGGAAAAACTCCCTAGAAAGGCCAAAACCTAGGAAGAAACTGTCCTCTTCTGGCTGTGCCGGGGTGGAGATTATAACAGAACATGGCCAAGATGTTCAAATGTTCATAAATGACCAGCATGGTCAAATAATAATAATCATAGTAGTTGTCGAGGGTGCAACAAGTCAGCAACTCAAGAGTAAGTGTCGGCTTTTTCATAGCCGATCTTTGAGAGTATCTCTTCCGCTCCTGCTGTCTCTAGAGAGTTGAAAACAGCAGGTCTGGGACAGGTAGCACGTCCGGTGAACAGGTCAGGGTTCCAGCAGGTCTGGGACAGCAGGTCTGGGACAGCAGGTCTGGGACAGGTAGCACGTCCGGTGAACAGGTCAGGGTTCCATAGCCGCAGGCAGAACAGTTGAAACTGGAGCAGCAGCACGGCCAAAACCTAGAAAGAAACCAGGAGAGGAACCAGGCTATGAGGGGTGGCCAGTCCTCTTCTGGCTGTGCCGGGTGGAGATTATAACAGAACATGGCCAAGATGTTCAAATGTTCATAAATGACCAGCATGGTCAAATAATAATATTCACAGTTGTCGAGGGTGTAACAAGTCAGCACCTCAAGAGTAAATGTCAGTTGGCTTTTCATAGCCGATCATTGAGAGTATCTCTACCGCTCCTGCTGTCTCTAGAGAGTTGAAAACAGCAGGTCTGGGACAGGTAGCACGTCCAGTGAACAGGTCAGGGTTCCATTGCCGCAGGCAGAACAGTTGAAACTGGAGCAGCAGCACGGCCAGGTGGACTGGGAACAGCAAGGAGTCGTCATGTCAGGTAGTCCTGAGGCATGGTCCTAGGGCTCAGGTCCGCCGAGAGAGGGAAAGAGAGAAATACAAATATAAATTACAGTAGGCCTACCTTACAACATTAGAACAAACCAGGCTTCATTTTTATCAATATCATGCAAGTCATTACATATGGTAAAGTAAGCTCTGACTGAAAGCGTGGGTAATTCGGTGTGAGTTGACAGCTGTTTTCCACGGCTCACTGCAGCCAGACAAAACACAGGTGACTCTTTTTTTTTTTTATTTTTTTTTTTAAGCTACTGCAAAAATGTCAGAATGTAACAGGCTGTTACTGCAATTTCAGTTAATCTCAATAAAACAACTCTCATATCTATACATTTTCAGCTGTTTCAAAAACCTTTACTCTGCTATTAAGATTTTTACTGTAGAAATGTTGTGCTCAATGAGACCGTTCTGTTTCCGCTGCCCTGCTCTGAGGGGAGTGACTGGAGGAAGGCTCACCCATAACCTCCGGAGGTAGTAGTCGAGACGGAAGAAATGCTCAAGTTTACGTTACAGTAATGTGTCTCGGGTCTCCAGAAAGGACTAGTCGACTATTTTACAACTTGACGTTAGATGGTTCGTCATCCTGAAGGTAGTAGATGAACCAGGAGAAACTGTCATCCATGGTTCAGTTCTCTTTAAACAGTCATTACCAACTTCAGCTAACTTTAGCCACCGCTAGCTAACAATCCATGGACATGATGGGGGCATGGGGGGGACAACTAGGTGGGGACTAGAATGGAAATGGGTCTTTGCCTAAATTCACAAAACATCTCAGGGGGGGGGGGGTGTCTGCCTCACTGCCATCAGTCTGACAGTGTGAATAGTGTTGTCCACTCTACACATTTTGGTGTGCTGACACAAACCTAGACCTCGGCCTACGTCTCTGTCACCCTTCGTCATTTGTGGACCTCGCTCATCTCTTCATACCATACTTATACACATGTATAGTAGGGTTATACACACATACACACGTACAGTAGGGTTATACATATACACAAACATAGTAGGCTTTAGGCCTGGGCGGAATACCGGGGTATTTGGAAATGGCCAAAGGAAAGATTTGTCCAATACCGTCAATAATGTTAAGTATTTCTTTTAAAGTATTATTTTTATAATTGTGAGTGCTTTTTAAGTAAATACCTGAAGTCAGCTTGTGAAATACTTTAGGAGATAAAGAAGATTGTGTCCTTCATTTCACGGATCACTATTTTTCATTATGAAGCTTAGTGCCAATCCCCCGTCATGTGGTGTTTGTTTACAAGCACACAACGAGAGACCGGAGCCTTGACACTCACTGTTGTGATGTAGTTACATTACGTTAATGTTTAATGCTAATGTTTGCCAGCTAGATTAGTTTAACTGTCTAAAATGTGCTAAATGCTCTGCAGTTGTGCATTTTGGATTGCTAATTTAGTAGCTAGTTAGCTATCTAGCTAAGTGGTTAGCTTCTTCCAAAATCAAGTTTCGCTTGGTAACAGCAGATTATCCCCTCCTGGATCAAGAGCCTTCCTGTCTAGTTGTTTTGTGTGTGTGTGCAGCAATCTGTGAGTAGCATTTTTGAGTTCCTTGTATAACTTTGAGCTGGGATGTCTGTCCTGCTAATCAATGCGCTCATTACCATTTAGTTAGCATTCTCTATGGGATTTTACATCACTTGTTAGCATTGCTAACCTTTGAATTACAGTAGCACCCCCTACTGTTCAGTGCCGGTATTACCGGATATCCCATTATGGCACAAGGTCGGTATGACAGTCTGGATACCTCCCAAGCCTAGTAGGGATTAACATGGGTAACAGGATCACGGGACTGTCCTGGGGTCACTTTTCACATGTCCCACAGTGTGTGAGCTGCTGCCTGCTTTTTGTTCTTACTGATCCTTCTTGTTTGCTCAGAAATCCAATAAGTTAATGATTATCACAGTTCTCTGTACCCCGCTTGTAGAGCATGAGAACAGGACCGTCATGCAACATGTCTAGGTGGCACTGAAATGAGTCCACAGAATGTCTGATTGTCAATAACGGAAGCCCTCAGCAGGGGTAGAATGAAAGAAATGATGCAACAAATCCACAAGGCAAGACTCGTCTGAGGCCTTGGGTGGGAATAATATTTGCCTCCATCTCGTTCTGTGTGTGTTTGAGAACAGCTTAGTTGTGAACACGGTGTGTCTCCTACTGTTTCCTGGTCATCTCTATCGTGAGGTGTTGACACCCAGCTGGTCTTTCTGTTCCTGGTCGTCTCTATCGTGAGGTGTTGACACCCAGCTGGTCTTTCTGTTCCTGGTCGTCTCTATCGTGAGGTGTTGACACCCAGCTGGTCTTTCTTTCCTACAGGTTGCTGCCACACCCCTCCCCCCTATGTGTCCCATTGGCTGCTGTTCCCCAGGGGGTGGGACTCAGTATGGGTTAAGAGCTGTGAGGCCAGACTGAGAGGACAGTGAAGGCTGACACACTCCACCCGCCGCACAGGTAAGACCTACTCCCGTTACACACAGAGAGAGACTCCACCCGCTGCACAGGTAAAACCAACTGTTATGCTCACTCACACACATACTGCCTGAAACACACTCCACCTACACAGGTAAAAGAACAGTAGGCAGTCAATGCAATAAAGATTGCTTGTGTACTATAGGTGTGAGGGGAGGATGGCTGAGAGGGAGAGAATGAAGAAGAGAGGGAGGATGAGAGGACACAGGGGGACCTGAAGGCACTGGTGCAGAATTGTTGCTAGGAGGCAGCAGAACTGAAACACAAGACAGTGAAAGGGTAGAATGAGGGATAGATGAGGAAGCAAGATAAAGGACACCTGGAAGTAGTGAGAGGAAGAAATCAGAAATAGAGGAGGTAAAGAAGAGAAGGGGGGAGGATTATGGTGGGTTAGAGGTCATTGTGTTTCAATGAGAGAAGGCCTCTGAGAAGGGTTAGAGGGGGAGAGAGAGAGCCTGCTTTCAGCCTTGCTCAGCTGGGTTGTTCTGCTCATTCCAACTCCAATAGCAAGAGAAGAAGGTAAATATTTGATTTAGTCAGAACAGGAATTCTGTCTTTTTTGTGATGCCGACCAGGTGGTGACCAGGTCTTAGCAGCAGTTCAATACAACACTATGTTCATGTCAACAAAATCAAAGCAAACATTTAGCCTCAGCATAAATGCAAATGATTAGCCCATTTGAGCATTTCACTGGTGTCAGTGCAGACAATAACTAGTAAATGTAGTAACCCGGTGATGGTGTCAGTAGAGACAATAACTAGTAAATGTAGTAACCCGGTGATGGTGTCAGTAGAGACAATAACTAGTAAATGTAGTAACCCGGTGATGGTGTCAGTAGAGACAATAACTAGTAAATGTAGTAACCCGGTGATGGTGTCAGTAGAGATAATAACTAGTAAATGTAGTAACCCGGTGATGGTGTCAGTAGAGACAATAACTAGTAAATGTAGTAACCCGGTGATGGTGTCAGTAGAGATAATAACTAGTAAATGTAGTAACCCGGTGATGGTGTCAGTAGAGACAATAACTAGTAAATGTAGTAACCCGGTGATGGTGTCAGTAGAGATAATAACTAGTAAATGTAGTAACCCGGTGATGGTGTCAGTAGAGACAATAACTAGTAAATGTAGTAACCCGGTGATGGTGTCAGTAGAGACAATAACTAGTAAATGTAGTAACCCGGTGAAAAGGGAGTGGGTCTATAAGGGTATAACTCTGTTTTGAAAAGCCAAAATCTCCAGGATCCCATCCTCTCTTATTCAACCTGTTGAGTCACTCTGAGATGAGGTCCAGATTAGTGAGGGGTGTTTAGGGGAGAGGGGGAGGTTTAGGGGGAGGGGTGTATGTGTGTGTGCCCCCACATCCTTGTGGTTATGATTCCACCTTGGTTGGCTGTATCAGCTGTGGTCTTGCAGGGTTGGAAGCCAAACCTGCACAGCCAGTATCTGTCCTAGGTTGTGCAGTTGTCATCAGTCACACCAGGACCACAGATTAGGATCATGAGGGCTCTCTGGAATATAAAGCACATGATCAGTGATTTGCTGCCTAGCAACATTGAATTTCCCTAAATAAACTTTCCAACTGTCCTGAAAGACTTTCTGGCCATTTCAAAATAAATATTTCAAATGTTCACTGTCCCAAAAGTCTCCATCTTAGAGTCAAGCAGAGTTTGAATAAATTGTAGATTTGAATAAACAAGTTGTAGATTTGCAGTCTGCATGAGCAACTTCAGCTGAATGGTAATCAGTCTGTGAAAATGGTTAAAGACATTCTGGAGCGTTGATTCTTAGACCCGTGTTCTCTTGAAGTGAGGCCTTAAAGTAGAAGGAAATGTGGGCTGTTTGTAGTCATGTGTTTTTACACTAACTGGTCATATTAACTGAGGGGAGACTTCCATCCTATTAAATGTTTTAATGAAGAGTTGACCACTAATTAGTGTGTGTTAAGCATTTTGTTGCATTGTGTATATGACAAATAAACAAACTTTAATGTGTCCCTCGTCTCGCTCTCCCTCGTCTCGCTCTCCCCTCTCCCTCGTCTCGCTCTCCCTCGTCTCGCTCTCCCCTCTCCCCTCTCCCTCGTCTCGCTCTCCCTCGTCTCGCTCTCCCCTCTCCCTCGTCTCGCTCTCCCCTCTCCCTCGTCTCGCTCTCCCCTCGTCTCGCTCTCCCCTCGTCTCGCTCTCCCCTCTCCCCTCTCCCTCGTCTCGCTCTCCCCTCGTCTCGCTCTCCCCTCTCCCCTCGTCTCGCTCTCCCCTCTCCCTCGTCTCGCTCTCCCCTCTCCCTCGTCTCGCTCTCCCCTCTCCCTCCCTCTAGGTGGCTAGAGATCAGAGGTCGTAGCTAGAGGTCATGGCGGGCCTGAGGAGGAAGCTGAAATTTCTGGTGACGTTGATGACGGTCAATCTCTTCATCTTCATCCTAGTGTTCCACAGAGGAGGAGGAGGACAGGACAAGGGACACAACAAGGTGAGAGGGGACAGGACAAGGGGAGGAGGGGGCACCACAAGGTGAGGAGGGGGCACCACATGGGGAGGAGGGGGCACCACAACGGGTGGGGGGGGTGACAGGACAAGAGCGGACACAACAATATTCATTGTGATGTAGAACAGTGCTTCTCAAACCTCTCCTCGGGGAGCCCCAGAAGTTTCACTATGTTTTTGTATGACTGAACTAGCTCCCCTGATTCACACTAATCAAGGGCTTGATGATTAACTGTTGATTGGAGGCGTCTAGACTTGACAGTTCATGCAGCTTTAGTATTCTGATCAGCGTTCTGGACACATCATGTGTTTACAGTGTGTCCCAATCCCCTTTTCCTGCTCTATCTTCCATTTCCACTATGCATTCTACCAACAGTGTCCACTGTACGTGCTTTCAGTAGCCTGATTCACGTCTGTTACGTTCCCCAGGTTCTGTGTTGTAGGTTTGTATGTTCATTTCAGGAAATGGCTTCCTGGATTCTAAGCAGCTGATTGGTCAGCCCCATGGCGGATTGAGCTCTGACCCCTCCCTCTCATCAGGGGATACAGTTGTCTCTGCCATTACTAACTCCTTCTCCAGCTTGATAAGCCAGTGTTCCTTCATCAGGGGAAAATAGCTTATTTTTATGTCCTGTGTTGATTGTGGCGGTCAGTAAAAGTTTTGTGGATATTATTTTGTAGCCACTCCTTCTGGGGTATGTGTATGCCAATAGTGTTTTTGGTTATTGAAATTGTTCACTTAAAGTATTAGTCATTTTTCTGTTTCATTTGTTCACGGGGGGACGCACCGTGGGAACGTTTAGGCAAGAGGCCTGCGGGCATACGTGACCCGTAGTATTGAATCTGTCTATGCACACTAGGTGAGACCTGGGTGAACCACCATTTGTATGTTGGTTAGCGCGCCAGGTGGTGCTTAAGGTTAGGTAAGAAGTGGGAAGGCAGGTCAGGTAGGAGAGGGGACTCTAGCTTTAACTTTCTTTCCTTGGTTCCTTCCAGCCCCTTTTCCCCACCTTACCGTGTGAAGGAAGAATAAATTCCCTGTTAAACAGTATTTTTCTCTGCCTCTGTCGTCCTTCCCTGCACCTACGATCACCATACTGTTTCAATCCACGGGGAGTTGAGCTGTAGCAGGGTGTTGCGTTCCCTCCAACAGGCGTACGTAACAACGTCCAAAACCTCCTGAAGTGGTCAGCCAGATCGGAACACAGTCAGACCACAAAGCCAGTTATGCGTTTACACCCGTATTTTCAATGTGATCCATGTATTCTGATAGCAGAAATTGCATGTAAGTGTCATATCTAGACACAAGCATACATGGAATGCAGTGGGGTCTGATGAGGGGAGGACAGCTCATAATAATGGCTGGGATGGAGCAAATGGAACGGCATCAAACACTGGAAACCATGTATTTAAAACCATTCCACTGATTCCGCTCCAGCCATTACCACGAGCCTGTCCTCCCCAATTAAGGTGCCACCAACCTCCTGTGATGGAATGGCTGGGAGTCCCTGAGGTGAGGTCTGAAAACCACTAATCTAAAAGACTTAACTGATTCTACATTTTGTGAATACGACGGGGCCTGTTGACTTGTCTGTGTTTTAGTAATATTTCCACACTATAACCATGTTTCACTTGGAGGATGAAATGACACTGAAATTGTGAAAATTATGATAATGCTCTTTGTGTAAGAGCTTTTAAAAAATTAATTAATGCTTGGATTTATTTTGCATGTTTAGGTGGGATGGAGTTTTTGGCCCTCAGCATGACATCACAATCTGATTATTCTGACCTATGACCAGTCATCTCTTATTTGCAGGGTAGGATCTCTGGAGTCAACACGCCCACACGATCAGACTGAGCAGTTCCATAGCAAAAGGACGCTCGGGGGAAATAAATAATAAAACATAAATTTGGAGTTACTTTCATGAAATAAACAGTGATTTATTAAACGTACTTATGATTTAAAAAGACTGCACAGGGCTTTAATTGTAGAATTGTGTTGTATCATCTGTGTTCAATTGTCTTTTTGAATCTTTTTTTATGTATGTATTGTTGTTCTCGGTTTAGGACTATTTATTAATTTCGTCCTTCCTTCCTCCATTCAAGGTCCTTGTCCCCTCCAAGCGCTTCTGGTCCAAACTGGCTCCTAGTCAGGCCTACTGGAACCGCCAGCAACAGAGATTGGACCTCCAACACAACCCTATCCTCGCCGCCTCCAATAGTAACAACACTAGCGATGATGATGTCAGACCTGTCCCTGATTGGCTCAACGACACGGGGCTGAACCCTGACCCCTGCCAACCGGACTACAGAGTCACCACTCACGTGAAAGACTACAATTCCCTACCTCCCCGTTTTAAAGACTTCCTGCTCTACATGCGCTGTCGGTCGTACCCTCTAGTGGTGGACCAGCCTCACGTCTGCCAAACGACCCGGACAGGGGAGCCGCCCTTCCTCCTACTGGCCGTCAAATCCCTTGCTCCGCACTTTGACCGCCGCCAGGCCATCCGCCAGTCGTGGGGTCGAGCCGGCGTCCTCGCCAACCGGACGGTTGTCACGGTGTTCCTGCTCGGCAACACCACGGCCGCGGACCACCACCCAGATCTGTCAGAGATGCTGCGCTATGAGAACGCTCACCACCGCGACATCCTCCAGGTATCAATAATATACAGGTTAACGTCCTCCGGGTGTCAATAATATACAGGTTAACGTCCTCCGGGTGTCAATAATATACAGTACCAGTCAAAAGTTTGGACACCTACTCATTCCAGGGATTTTCTTTATTTTTACTATTTTCTACATTGTAGAATAATAGTGAAGACATCAAAACTATGAAATAACACCTACGGAATCATGTAGTAACCAAAAAAGTGTTAAACATCTCATAGTATATTTGAGATTCTTCAGAGGCCACCCTTTGCCTCGACAGCTTTCCAGTTTCATGAGGCAGGAACACATTTCAATTAACAGGTGTGCCTTGTTAACATGTAATTTGCGGAATTTCTTTCCCAGTGGCATCCTCATACAAGGGCAGTGTGAGTAATAAGGCAACGGAGGCTTTAGCTTTTCTTCAGCCTTTTTTATGATTTATTACTTTAAAGAGGACTGGGATTGGTTACTTTAAAGAGGACTGGGATTGGTTACTTTAAAGAGGACTTTATGTGAAAACAGCCTAAAACATTGGGAGGGGTGGGGTTTATAAGATAACATATGGAATTGTTTTAAGATGGTCATACTATGGATCATTTAGCTATTTGTTTTTTAATTTGAGGACCCCTTTAGGTATAAAAAATATATATTTTTAAAATGATTTGATAAAATATTGTATTTGTACTTTTACTACCAAATCCCATAGAAACGCATTGAATGACACATTCATAAATGCCAGAAAAGACAGACTAATCATAACGAACAAGGTTTTGAAGGGTCTGTCTGATATCAAGGAGCTATAAGAAAGCTCAGGAAATGTTAGATATTTGTTGTTTTTACATTTTTAACCCCCTTTTTTGTGTGCAAAACAGATCTCTATCTGAAACTGGCAGATTTTGATGGGCATTTATTTTATTATGTTCTGAGCGCACTGGTTCATCAATCGACAAGGGGGGTGTTTTTTAAATATAATATCGGATTTGTGTGGTAATGTATTATGTCTTTTGAACTCACTGAGTGGTCCACAATGTTGGTTTTGATCTGTAATACAGTTGGAAGTCAGAAGTTTACATACACCTTAGCCAAATACATTTAAACTCAGTTTTTCCACAATTCTTGACATTTAATCTTAGTAAAAAGTCCCTGTCTTAGGTCAGTTAGGATCACCACTTTATTTTAAGAATGTGAAATGTCAGAATAGTAGAGAAGAATTTATTTCAGCTTTTATTTCTTCACATTCCCAGTCGGTCAGAAGTTTACATACACTCAATTAGTATTTGGTAGCATTGCCTTTAAATTGTTTAACTTGGGTCAGACGCTTCGGGGAGTCTTCCATAAGCTTCCCACAATAAGTTGGGCCCATTCCTCCTGACAGCTGGTGTAACTGAGTCACATTTGTAGGCCTCCTTGCTCACACACACTTTTTCAGTTCTACCCACAAACAGTTCTATTTTTGTTTCATCAGACCAGAGGACATTTCTCCAAAAAGTACGATCTTTGTCCCCATGTGCAGTTGCAAACCGTAGTCAGGCTTTTTTATAGCGGTTTTGGAGCAGTGGCTTCTTCCTTGCTGAGCGGCCTTTCAGGTTGTCGATCTATGACTCGTTTTACTGTGGATATAGATACTTTTGTACCGGTTTCCTCAAGCATCTTCACAAGGTCCTTTGCTTCTGTTCTGGGATTGAGTTGCACTTTTCTCACCATAGTACGTTCATCTCTAGGAGACAATGCGTCTCCTTCCTGAGAGGTATGACGGCTGTCTGGTCCCATGGTATTTATACTTGCGTACTATTGTTGGTACAGATGAACGTGGTACCTTCAGGCATTTTGAAATTGCTCCCAAGGCTGAACCAGACTTGTGGAGGTCTACAACTTTTTCTGAGGTCTTGGCTGATTTCTTTTGATTTTCCCATGATGTCAAGTAAGAGGCACTGAGTTTGAAGGTAGGCCTTGAAATACATCCACAGGTACACCTCCAATTGACTCAAATGATGTCAATTAGCCTATCAGAAGCTTCTAAAGCCATGACATCATTTTCTGGAATTTTCCAAGCTTTTTAAAGGCACAGTCAACTTAGTGTATGTAAACTCCTGACCCACTGGAATTGTGATACAGTGAATTATAAGTGAAATAATCTGTCTGTAAACAATTGTTGGAAAAATTACTTGTGTCATGCACAAAGTAGATGTCCTAACTGACTTGCCAAAACTATAGTTTGTTAACAAGAAATGTGTGGAGTGGTTGAAAAATGAGTTTTAATGACTCCAACCTAAGTGTATGTAAACTTCCCACTTCAACTGTATGTCTTGTCAAATGTTGCAGTATTGGTGAGTGACACTCTGGGACACAGGGATAATCAGACTATCTTCAAGTATGCTGACATATAAAATGGGATTGGATAAACAGTGGAATAATGAACAAAATACTCAAATCTGTATATAGTTTTTTTGTAATATATATATTTTTTTAACTCTAACCCCAGTGGGAGTACCGGGACTCGTTCTTCAACCTGACCGTCAAGGAGGTGCTCTTCCTGGACTGGATGACCACGCGCTGCCCTGGAGCTCAGTTCATCTTTAAAGGGGACGATGACGTCTTTGTCAATACGTTGAGGATCCTGGCCTTCCTCAAGGGCCTCTCGGGGCCCCGGGCAAGGGACCTGTTTGTAGGGGATGTGATCACCAACGCAGGGCCAAACAGGAATAAAAAGGTTAAGTACTTCATTCCAGAGAGTTTGTTCGTTGGCAAGTACCCGCCATATGCGGGTGGAGGGGGGTATCTGTACTCCGGGGACCTGGCCAAGCGGCTGCACGGGGCATCGCAGCACGTACCGCTCTACCCCATCGATGACGTTTACACAGGGATGTGTCTGAGGAAACTGGGGCTGGGGCCGGAGAAACATAAAGGCTTTAAGACGTTTGACATTGAGGAGAAGTACAGGAGGAACCCGTGTGCCTATAAGGGTCTGATGCTGGTGCATAGCCGGACACCGCAGGAGATGATCCAGATCTGGACCTGGCTCAATGACCCCAACTTGACCTGTCAGTAACTACCCAGCCGGTGTCCATTTTGACTTGAGCTATCAGAAACCGGGGACAACAGGTGTCTGTGGCCGTCTTTGATTTGAGCTGTCAGTAACCAGGGAAGACGGGTGACTTAAACTGTTGCTAACTTCCTGGACCAGACACCACGACAGGCAGCCATTTTGTTATGTTGGTTGTTATAGTAACTCTGTGAGAGGTCAGTGGCCACTGTTTTGTGACACTTGGTAGGGTTGTTACGTTCTAAAGGTCAGACACCGTTTTGAGGGTAGGATTATTACTCTTGGAGGGTCAGTGGAACATTGGCAGCTTTAATGTTATTATCATGGTTGTTGGTGTTTGTTTACCATCTTCAGAGTTGAATCTTGGATAAACATTTCAGGTTTTCAATCCCAAGATAAAGATGGCATGATTGTGATGGCGGTACAATGGCAGACCAACGTGTCTCTGAGCTTTCTAAATGGTCAAGATGGTGTTATGATGGTGAAGTCTGATGGACCTTTCATGATTCCCCACTGTCTGACGGCACAAAGAGCCTGTACCATGCTGTATTATGAGGGGTTGGAGACAGAGGTTGTGTGAATGAGCAGCCTGATCCCAGATCTGTTGATTGTTTGTTGTGAAAATGACCATAAGAGTTGGCAAGACTGGCACAAACTGATCTGGAACCAGGCTAATGGATGAGTGCTCAGCTGGTCTGGGCCGTGCTAGATAGAAATGTCCAAAAAGATGTTTGGTCGTCCCTGTTGGATAATGTAACTTGGGAACATAAATAAAATAAAAAGAGCACATGTTCAACTTAAAAAACCAAACTTCTTCCAGTCTGAAGAGATCTGACGGATGGACCTTTATGATAATACTTTAACACCGTGTGTCTGACGTCACAAAGACCTTTTAAAATGCTGTAAAACAGTGACTATAGTAAGTGCCAAATAAAGTAACGGGGTTGACCGTAACGGGGTTGACCGTAACGGGGTTGATTAGTTCATCTTAAATCAGCCATAAATCTCTGTGACAGGGGAATGGAAGCTTGTTGTATGCAACAGGGAGGGGCAATTGAAGGCAAGCTTTCTTTAAAAATATCTATATTTCTGGGCAACATGTACCGTGTTATGCTCAACCCGCTCATTTTTCCACCACACAACACCAGAGAATGTACAGAAAGAGCAGGACCAGCTCACCTGCTTTTACACTGACTGGACTATTCAATGTTTCTTTTGGAAAAATCATATCACCATATTAAAGCGAGAGTTCAGTTCATTTAACAGGGTTGACCTTAAAATCAGGGACAGGTGTGTTTTTTACCTTTAAATAAATCACTAATCACATTAAATGAATTAATCTCTAGAAATGGCTTTGTCAAAGCAACAAAATAACTAGGGCTTTACAATGGTGGTGAAAACTTTTGGGGTTAAAGGTCAGCAATTGCTACATTCATTGTTGATTCTTGAAGAATTGAACTGATAAATACCTTCCATGAGCTTAGTTCAACTGTCCCACCACTGTGTTCAGCTGTCCTTGCATCCATAGCCCTGTCTATGATGTTGACTGGTTACATTTCTTCAGCCCAGTCCCTCAGCTTTTTACCAAAACAGGGGCGGGGACTAAATTTATTGTTTCTACTGCTGATTGCAGCTTTAAGTGGGTTAAAATCTTGCTAGAAGTCAAAGGGAAATGCCAAAATACTTACTTTATGGCACTGTAGCAAGTCTTTTCATATTAAAAGTCAGATTTTGTGGTCTATATTAAAGGGCACTTAATTTAATATAGAAGGCTGTTGAAATACAGTGTTGGTGGACAGTTGTTACTTAAATATCAAAGGGACGCAAAAGAAACGTTTGTGGAACAACCCTGTTCAGCGTTGCTTCAGGTCCTCCTTATAAGCCAGCCATCTTCATTAACAAAGGAACTGTCAAGCTGAAATGGCTGGTTTAGCATATTTTCACAAGGACCACTATTATTTTCATATCGAACACCCCTCCCCCACAAACTATAACAAAGATAAAGCTAGAACCGTGAGCAAGGCGATTGACTCGTGGGTCATTCATGTTTTTAAGCTTTTGTTTTGTAACTGTGTTTACTGCCTGTTTCTGAGTAGATCAGAGAGAGATACTGTTTTATTTATCCACAATAATTACTGTTCTTGTCAGATGGTAAAAAACCATGTCAAAGGTCAAATCCAGTATGTTCTATTCCACCGCTGCCTTAAAGGTTTATAGGAAGACGGGTGTAAGATTTCCTTCAATTTATGTCAGAGAATTTCCATTGTTGGAATGTTGATGTAACTAACATTTGATTTGCATCTAGGACAATCTAGCCTAAAGAGCTGTATGTTTTATAAGGTGTTTATTTATCAACTAATGTATTAATCAACTGTCTGCACAACTTCTTATTGGGTGGCAATTATAGTCCATTTTGTTTTGGTGTATTTTACTGTTGAAAGAAATGGATGTTGAATAAGTTACATAAATATATACACTGTGCCCAGGTCAGGAAAGACTTGCATCAATTAATATATCTATATGCTGTACGTAGAGGGGCGTTGTGCCGGGAAGACGGGCTTTACGTAGAGGGGCGTTGTGCCGGGAAGACGGGCTGTACGTAGAGGGGCGTTGTGCCGGGAAGACGGGCTGTACGTAGAGGGGCGTTGTGCCGGGAAGACGGGCTGTACGTAGAGGGGCGTTGTGCCGGGAAGACGGGCTGTACGTAGAGGGGCGTTGTGCCGGGAAGACGGGCTGTACGTAGAGGGGCGTTGTGCCGGGAAGACGGGCTGTACGTAGAGGGGCGTTGTGCCGGGAAGACGGGCTGTACGTAGAGGGGCGTTGTGCCGGGTAGACGGGTCATTGTCTCATTCAGTATGCAAACCAAACGTTGTGGAGCGTTGCAGACATAAATATCATGAAGAGAGCTTTGATTCCTTATCCTGCAGGTCAGAGGCATGTTAGTTCTACAAAAAACATATCTTAACATTCCACAACAGTGTGCGCTGCTGAACGCAGCCTTGTTGTTTACAATTCATCTGCCACAGTGATAATGATCCATTCCCCCTGGGGGTGCGCGTTCAGCAAGACGCAATGTTTGGGAACGTTCAGATAGAAATATGCTATGTAGAACAAACATGCCTCTCTGACCTGTAGAATAAGGAATCATGTTGGCTCTATTTCTGGTGTTTCTATTTGCAACATTTTGGCTGCTGAACGTGGCCCTGGGGTTCTATTGACGTAACCAGGAAGTGGGCAGGAAACAGTGAGGGCAGGGCCTCTGCTTCAAAGAGGGCGGAAGTCAGTCTCCAAAAACAACTTCTGTTAGACTGTCCGATGTGTACAATAAAAGAGTTGGTGCTGTTTTATTGAATATGCTGAATCTGTTCAACCGTTTTTATGTACAACGCTTGCAGCAAAACCAATCTTTCCCCGGTTTATCATGATTCTGCTGGCGAAAAGGAACCAATGAAATGACTCCCCTGTTTGCCTGGGTCAGTGTACAGGGCCATATTCCTCTGGTTACCCTGAAGACAGATCCTGTTTGCCTGGGTCACTGTACAGGGCCGTATTCCTCTGGTTACCCTGAAGACAGATCCTGTTTGCCTGGGTCAGTGTACAGGGCCGTATTCCTCTGGTTACCCTGAAGACAGATCCTGTTTGCCTGGGTCAGTGTACAGGGCCATATTCCTCTGGTTACCCTGAAGACAGATCCTGTTTGCCTGGGTCAGTGTACAGGGCCGTATTCCTCTGGTTACCCTGAAGACAGATCCTGTTGAATTCATCCTTCAGTCCTTTCTTGATTTCTATCTGGTCTGTCATGTGGTTGTTTTCTCTCCATCACATCAGTCAACAGACCATGTCAAATCAGAACAATTAGGAAGGAAGGAAGGTATAGAGGCATTTTGTAGAAAATATAACAGGGCTGCAGACCTGGTACAGCCTAATGGTGCCGAGTGTTCTCTGAACTGTACTGGTCCAATAACAAACAATTTAGGTTTACGTTACAAAAGTTTTCAAAGCTATTATCAATGGTGTACCCTAATGAACACGCCCCAGAAGTGTAAGCTAAGAAGCTCGCAAATGAGTTTTTCCTATGAGATTTTGGGGCGAGATACTAGTTACCCCAGCCATGAAGTCGTAAACCCTGCCCATTTCTTCAATTCATTTTCCTAAAATGTTATTTTAAACCTAACCTTAACCACACTGCTAACCTTATGCCTAACCTTAACCACACTGCTAACCTTATGCCTAACCTTAACCACACTGCTAACCTTATGCCTAACCTTAACCACACTGCTAACCTTATGCCTAACCTTAACCACACTGCTAACCTTATGCCTAACCTTAACCACACTGCTAACCTTATGCCTAGCCTTAACCACACTGCTAGCCTGCTACCTGCCTAGCCTTAACCACACTGCTAACCTTATGCCTAGCCTTAACCACACTGCTGACCTTATGCCTAGCCTTAACCACACGCTGCCTAGCCACCTCTGACCTGCCTAGCCTTAACCACACTGCTGACCTTATGCCTAGCCTTAACCACACTGCTAACCTTATGCCTAGCCTTAAATTAACACCAAAAATAACATTTTTATAATATAGACAATTGACTTTGTGACTGCGGTAAAAACCTCCCTAGGAAAAACAAATATGCAAGCAGCTCTCACGACTTATGTCCTGTGAGTTCCTGTTTCCTTGGCGTTCATTGGGACTTACTGTAGCTCTCAGCACAAGTCAAACCAAAAAGAGTAACAGGATGTCGTCCACGCATGCTGTATCAAACCAAAATATGCCGTGGCCTGTCAGGTGGTCAGAGTAGGGTGGAGAATGTTTACATGTGTAAATGTATACACAATGTATGTTATTTATAATCCTGATTTGTAAAGTCTACTATGCCGGTATGATTCCAGCTACTGCATTACAGACGAGGCTTTCACTATATCACGTTGTTATTTATCTGACTGAGGCTTAAATTCAGGCACTTGGTGACTTCCTGTTAATATCACTTATTTTTCTCCCCCACCTTTCTGTTTCGCCTCTCTATTTGATCACTTGTCCTGTTTCTCCAATGGCCTTGATGAAAGACGAACATTAATTCATTCTCCTAATTTCTGTTTGAATGTAAAATATTCCTCTATTGTGACACAACTGAACAAAAATATAAACGCAACATGTAAACACAATGACATTATGGTAGCGATATTATCATTACATTCTCTGGCAACAGCTCTGGTGGACATTCCTGCAGTCAGCATGGTAATTGCACACTCCCTCAACTTGAGACATCTGTGGCATTGTGTTGTGTGATAAACCGCACACTTTACAGTGGCCTTTTATTGTCCCCAGCACAAGGTGCACATGTGTAATGATCATGCTGTTTAATCAACTTCTTGATAGGCCACACCTGTCAGTTGAATGGATTACCTTGGCAAATGAGAAATGCTCACTAACTGGGATGTAAACAAATTTGTGCACAAAATTAGAGAAGCTTTTTGTGCGTATGGAACATTTCTGGGATCTTTTATTTCAGCTCATGGGAGCAATACTTTACATGTTGCGTTTTATATTTTTGTTCAGTATACATATTGGTACACTCTACATATCTAGAGTGTTGTTTATTTCCATGGTCCAAACCCTTGTTTCCCTTGGTTATGAAACATTACAAAATCATCAATCACATTATTGTTTGTCCCTTCTCCTGACCATAACATTCCTGTATCTGTTGGAATTGTGTATGATTTAGTGTTGCAAAATTCCAGTAACTTTTTCCCAAATTCTCCAGAAATCCAGGTTGGAGGGAACAAGAAGAAATCGAGCATCTTCCAACCAGGATTCCTGGAGAACCTGGAAATATGGGGAAAGTTAGCTGAAATGTTTTATTATTTTATTTTTCTGCAACACTACTTGATTTGGACGTATTCTGCACTGTAGATATCTATATATTATATACCAGTACATGCCTGTTGTTTCTTGTTCCCCATTTGAGTCGGTTTCATTTGATTTGTTTTTCACCTGTGATTTCTCAGAGCCATGTCATGTGTGGTTCTTCTGCTATGACTAGATTTATTTTTCTTCAATAAAGAATATTTTGCTGTTTTTGTAGATGGGTTTTGGATAATGGTTTTATTATACAAGAAATGCTATCCCTGTTTTTAGAAGATTTGTACAAACTTATAATAGCCCATATGTTCTGTTTGTATGTTTTTAAACCATCACAGCTGGTGGTAAAGCTACTTCTAGTTATTTTAGTTCTATATTCAACCAGTGAAGATAAGAAGCAGCTGAGTTTTTATTTAGTTTTATTTCACCTTTATTTAACCAGGTAGGCCAGTTGAGAACAAGTTCTCATTTACAACTGGGACCTGGCCAAGATAAAGCAAAGCAGTTTGACACATACAACAACACAGTTACACATGGAGTAAAACAAACATACAGTCAATAATTACAGTAGAACAAAAGAAAACAAAGTCTATATACAGTGAGTGCAAATGAGGTAAGTTAAGGCAATAAATAGGCCATGGTGGCAAAGTAATTACAATATAGCAATTAAACACTGGAATGGTAGATGTGCAGAAGATGGATGTGCAAGTAGAGATACTGGGGTGCAAAGGAGCAAGATAAATACAGTATGGGGATGAGGTAGGTAGATAGATGGGCTATGTGCAGTGATCTGTGAGCTGCTCTGACAGCTGGTGCTTAAAGCTAGTGAGGGAGATGGGAGTCTCCAGCTTCAGAGATTTTTGCAGTTCGTTCCAGTCATTGGCAGCAGAGTACTGGAAGGAAAGGCGGCCAAAGGAGGAATTGGCTTTGGGGGTGACAGTGAGATATACCTGCTGGAGCGCATGCTACGAGTGGGTGCTGCTATGGTGACCAGTGAGCTGAGATAAGGCGGGGCTTTACCTAGCAGAGACTTGTAGATGACCTGTAGCCAGTGGGTTTGGCGACGAGTATGAAGCGAGGGCCAACTAACGAGAGCGTACAGGTCGCAATGGTGGGTAGTGTATGGGGCTTTGGTGACAAAACAGATGGCACTGTGATAGACTGCATGATGATGTTTGTAAACTACTTTTAGGCTGGTAGCAAGGCCCACACACTGAGATGACCCTACCTGAGGTAGAACAAAAATCAACCAAGTCACATCTCTCATTTATCAAATGGATGGTTCTGTAAAAATATTGAGGTTCAGTGGTTGTTGGTAGATCTAGTCTTTTGCGACCTCTCTTGGAAAGATGTGGTAATGTATTTAGTGTGACTTCATGGAAAGAGTGTATTTAGTGACCTCTGTTTGAAAGACGTGGTAGTGTATTTAGTGTGACTTCTTGGAAAGAGGTAGTTGTAGCCTTACTGTCCCCAGCACAAGGTGCACCTCTGTAATGATCATGCCGTTTAATCAGCTTCTTGATATACCACACCTGTCAGGTGGATAGATTATCTTGGCAAAGGAGATATGCTCACTAACAAGGATGTGCACAACATTTGAGAGAAATAAGCTTTGTCTGGAATCTTTTTTCAGCTCAAGAAACATGGGATCAACACTTCACATGTTTGTGTTTTATGTTAAACAACTTATAATAAAACTAAATAAACAAAAGAAATTGGTTCCAAACTGTTTCCACTGGACAGTTCTCACCACCAGGGGTCAGAAGTGATATGGAAGTGGATGATATTCACGTCAACAGACTACAGAGGAACATAGGACCAAAGGATTTCTCACATGTTCCCAAAACAGGTGGCTAGTTGATATGTCCCTAACATCCACAGCAATACCATCTCATCCTGTTCCATTTAGTTATGTCCCTAACATCCACAGCAATACCATCTCATCCTGTTCCATTTAGTTATGTCCCTAACATCCACAGCAATACCATCTCATCCTGTTCCATTTAGTTGATATGTCCCTAACATCCACAGCAATACCATCTCATCCTGTTCCATTTAGTTATGTCCCTAACATCCACAGCAATACCATCTCATCCTGTTCCATTTAGTTATGTCCCTAACATCCACAGCAATACCATCTCATCCTGTTCCATTTAGTTATGTCCCTAACATCCACAGCAATACCATCTCATCCTGTTCCATTTAGTTGATATGTCCCTAACATCCACAGCAATACCATCTCATCCTGTTCCATTTAGTTATGTCCCTAACATCCACAGCAATACCATCTCATCCGTTCCATTTAGTATGTCCCTAACATCCACAGCAATACCATCTCATCCTGTTCCATTTAGTTATGTCCCTAACATCCACAGCAATACCATCTCATCCTGTTCCATTTAGTTATGTCCCTAACATCCACAGCAATACCATCTCATCCTGTTCCATTTAGTTGATATGTCCCTAACATCCACAGCAATACCATCTCATCCTGTTCCATTTAGTTATGTCCCTAACATCCACAGCAATACCATCTCATCCTGTTCCATTTAGTTATGTCCCTAACATCCACAGCAATACCATCTCATCCTGTTCCATTTAGTTATGTCCCTAACATCCACAGCAATACCATCTCATCCTGTTCCAATTAGTTATGTCCCTAACATCCACAGCAATGCCAACCTCATCCTGTTCCATTTAGTTGATGGCACCATGATGTCAGCTTGTATCATTACCATAACAGCAGGGTGATGTTCTCTGAGAGTAGAGCTGCAGTTACCTTCCCTAGCAATGACTCGCTCTCTCACACACACACATCTAAGTCCTTCATACACCTTCCTAACACCGTAGTTTAAGAAAATACACACACACACCTCGTCACCAGCCTCACCCTCATCACATCATTTTGGGAGGAGAGAGGTGGTTGCCACGACGACAGTCTCTAAGGACACTGCTAATTCACCCTGGTTCAGATGAACGAGCCCCAGAGCTCTCTTCTTTCTCTCTCCCTGGAATGTCTAAACAGCTGGAGGATGAGATAACAACTGAATAAGGAACATGGATACAGTATGTTGGAGAGGTGAAAACAAACAGAAGCAAGGTCCTTAGTCCTTGTTGATCTGGGTTTCATTATCCAAGAGAAGCACAGATCCCTCTTCTCACAGCGCCATTTTTTCCATCCTTCCTTTCTTGGAAGTTGATGTGGCTAGAACTCAATCCAACGCACCATAACGATGTCTTCGTTTTCATTACTAGGACTACAGCCTGTGTGCACACTCACAACTGTCTAGGATACCAACCTGCCTGCTGGCCCCTGTACTTGTAGAGAATGGGAGGGACCACAGTTATTCCATCACTGTCTCGTATTCCACTGTCCTTTCCAACAGCCTTGTCTTTCTCTTCTTTTTACATTCACATTTAACTTGGCACACTGCGAAGGCTAGGAATTTAGTTTTGGCGCTGTGGCTGTTTGTGTGACTGGCTGTGCACCTTCCACATGGAATTGGAGGGCCTCTCAGTCCCTCTCTTTCTTCCTCTTTCCTTGCACTCTCTCTGTCCCGCCCCTTTAAACGTGTGTGTGTGTGGGGGGGGGGGGGGGGGGGGGGCTGGCTGGCTATGAAAGGAGGTCAAGTTATATACACAGGAAATGAGATGCTGATCCTGATGCTTCAGTGGGACTTTCTATCTCTCTCTTCTCTCTCCTCTATCTCTCTGCACTCTCTACTCTCTCTTCTCTCTCCTTTGTTCTCTCTCTCCTCTGTTCTCTCCTTTCAATTCAATTTGCTTTATTGGCATGATGTAACAATGCACATTTTGCCAAAGCTTACTTTGGATATTTACAATATTAAAATAATAAAATTCAAAACTATCAACGGTACAACAGTAACATCAATAACCAAGGGTCAAAATAACCATACATTCAACAATAACATAGAGGACATGTGCAGGTTGGTCTGTCAGACACTGTCCCTCATATGGCAGGCAGCAATGTAGTGCGCTGCCAAGCCACAGCTCTCTGCGTCCTCCCCCAACAGGACGGGCAGTCTATCCTCATCAGAGAGGTCTTTGAAACCTTGAATACGAGTTTCAAATTTGGGGAAATGACACTAATTGTTTTATATTTTTATACATTTTATCAGGAAATGCAGCTCCGTCTCAGGTTCTGCTGTTGTGCAGTGGTTGCACAGCCTTTCCTCTACAGGGAGCCAGGTTTTCCTGTCTCTACCCTTCTCAATGGCAAGGCTGTGCTCACTGAGCCTGTACTTTGTCAAGGTTTTTCTAAGGTTTTGATCAGTAACCATGGTCAAATAGTTAGCCACCGTGTACTGTTGATTTAGAGCCAGATAGCTTTGCATTGTGCTTGTGTTTCCCAATAGGTCATGTAGTTTTGATTGTGTTGTAATTTGGTTTATTCTGATTGATTGGATGTTCTGGTGCTGAGGCTTCAATGTGTTAGTATAACAGGTTAGTGAACTCAGCCCCAGGACCAGCTGGATGAGGGTCCTGAGGCTTCAGTGTGTTAGTAGAACAGGTTAGTGAACTCAGGACCAGCTGGATGAGGGTCCTGAGGCTTCAGTGTGTTAGTAGAGCAGGTTAGTGAACTCAGCCCCAGGACCAGCTGGATGAGGGTCCTGAGGCTTCAGTGTGTTAGTAGAACAGGTTAATGAACTCAGGACCAGCTGGATGAGGGTCCTGAGGTTTCAGTGTGTTAGTAGAACAGGTTAATGAACTCAGGACCAGCTGGATGAGGGTCCTGAGGTTTCAGTGTGTTAGTATAACAGGTTAGTGAACTCAGCCCCAGGACCAGCTGGATGAGGGTCCTGAGGCTTCAGTGTGTTAGTAGAACAGGTTAGTGAACTCAGCCCCAGGACCAGCTGGATGAGGGTCCTGAGGTTTCAGTGTGTTAGAATAACAGGTTAATGAACTCAGGACCAGCTGGATGAGGGGACTCTTTTCTTTGCTCAGCTCTTGGCATTGCAGGGCTTGGTAATGATATGAGAGGGGGTCACTGTATTTGAGATGTTTCCAAAACTTAATTGCTCTTTTTTGAGTTTTTATTATTCGTGGATGTCGGCCTAATTCTGCCCTGCATGCATTGTTTGTAGTTTTCCTCTGGACATGTAGGAGAATCTTACAGAACTCTGCATGCAGGGTTTCAATGGGGTGTTTGTCCCATTTGGTGAAATCTTGTTTTGTAAGTGGACCCCACACTTTGCTGCCATAAAGTGCAATTGGTTCAATGACACATTCAATTAGTTTTAGCCAAATTGTAATAGGTATTTCAATTAGAATGAGTTTAATGGCGTAGAATGCCCTGTGTGCTTTCTCTCTCAGTTCATTCACTGCCTCATTAAGGTGTCCAGTTGAGCTTATTTTTAAACCTAAGTAATTGTAGTGTGTGCGGTACTCTATTTTGTACCAATTGAGAACTTTGGTCTAATTCCCTGAGATCTGGATCTTGGTATTTTTGCGGTTTACTTTCTCTCTCCTCTCTCGCTCTTCCTTTCATGATACATTCTTAGCACCTTTTATTCTATCTAGAACCTAAAGGGTTCTTCTGCTCTCCCCTTTGAAGAACCCTTTTTGGTTCCAGGTAGAACCCTTTTAGGGTTCCATGTAGAATCGTTTTAAGTAGAAGCCTCTGTGGAAACGATTCTACATGGAACCCAAAAGGGTTCTACTTAAAACCAATAAGGGTTCTAACTGGAATCAAAAAGAGTTCCCGTATGGGGACATGTAAAGAACCCTTTGTAGAGATGACTAACAACCATGTCAAGACATTCCTTACACCCTCTGAAGATGTTTCCACTTCCTGCTGTGCTTTGTCTCTGTTCCAAATGGCACCCTATTCCCGATCTAGTGCACTACTTTTGACCAGGGCCCTGTTCAAAGTAGTGCACTAGATCGGGAATAGGGTGCCATTTGGGACGTAGCTTTAGGGTGACGGGGCCATTAATCTACTGGGTTTAATAAAGCAGTTAATCTTGTTGTGGAGCCATCCTGATGACATCATCAGTGTGATGTCACGCAAGCTGGCAGAGAAATGCCATGATAAACCTGTAGTACACTTTAGATAAAAATGATAGGTGCTTTGTGAAGAGTTCCTCCTCTCTCATACACACACGGTTTATCTCCCTATACTCTCTGTCACACACTCACACACACACACCACTCCGAGTCCTGAGAGGAAAGAGAGCAGCTCATTCATCACAGAGGGAATGTAATCTCCCAGCAGGAGCCATTCCTCCTCCTACTACCTCTTCCTGTCTGACGAGACTCCTATACAGCAGACTCCCATACAGCAGACTCCCATACAGCAGACTCCCATACAGCAGACTCCCATACAGCAGACTGCTATACAGCAAGCCTCTCAGCCCTCTGCCTTGACCAAAAAACAAGCTGCATCAAATCACATCTAGTACAATGACAAGGTATCTGGCATCACGCTGTGTCCCGTAATGGAAAGACATTAACAAGGTATCTGGCATCACACTGCATCCCGTAATGGAAAGACATTAACAAGGTATCTGACATCGCACTGTATCATGTAATGGAAAGACATTAACAAGGTATCTGACATCACACTGTATCATGTAATGGAAAGACATTAACAAGGTATCTGGCATCACACTGCATCCCGTAATGGAAAGACATTAACAAGGTATCTGACATCGCACTGTATCATGTAATGGAAAGACATTAACAAGGTATCTGACATCACACTGTATCATGTAATGGAAAGACATTAACAAGGTATCTGACATCACACTATCATGTAATGGAAAGACATTAACAAGGTATCTGGCATCACACTGTATCATGTAATGCCAGCAACTAATGTACTTTGGCCAATACCTTCCTTGATAAATGATCACTTCAGCTAAGTTGAGGGTCAGTTTAGTTGATTAAAGTTCAACGTTAAAAAGGGTAAAGGGAAATAACACTGAGTCTGCAGAAGTCAATTGATTCTGAACAAAATAAGTGCTTTTGACAGCTAGGAAAAAGTCCCCACCACCACCAACACCTGAGATGTGACTCCCTCTGTTTAGTCCATCCTACTGCTGTCTGTCTGAGAACAGCCTCTCCCTCTGTTTAGTCCATCCTACTGCTGTCTGTCTGAGAGCAGCCTCTCCCTCTGTTTAGTCCATCCTACTGCTGTCTGTCTGTCTGAGAACAGCCTCTCCCTCTGTTTAGTCCATCCTACTGCTGTCTGTCTGAGAACAGCCTCTCCCTCTGTTTAGTCCATCCTACTGCTGTCTGTCTGAGAACAGCCTCTCCCTCTGTTTAGTCCATCCTACTGCTGTCTGTCTGTCTGAGAACAGCCTCTCCCTCTGTTTAGTCCATCCTACTGCTGTCTGTCTGAGAACAGCCTCTCCCTCTGTTTAGTCCATCCTACTGCTGTCTGTCTGAGAACAGCCTCTCCCTCTGTTGAGTCCATCCTACTGCTGTCTGTCTGAGAACAGCCTCTCCCTCTGTTTAGTCCATCATACTGCTGTCTGTCTGAGAACAGCCTCTCCCTCTGTTTAGTCCATCCTACTGCTGTCTGTCTGAGAGCAGCCTCTCCCTCTGTTTAGTCCATCCTACTGCTGTCTGTCTGAGAACAGCCTCTCCCTCTGTTTAGTCCATCCTACTGCTGTCTGTCTGAGAACAGCCTCTCCCTCTGTTTAGTCCATCCTACTGCTGTCTGTCTGAGAACAGCCTCTCCCTCTGTTTAGTCCATCCTACTGCTGTCTGTCTGTCTGAGAACAGCCTCTCCCTCTGTTTAGTCCATCCTACTGCTGTCTGTCTGAGAACAGCCTCTCCCTCTGTTTAGTCCATCCTACTGCTGTCTGTCTGAGAGCAGCCTCTCCCTCTGTTTAGTCCATCCTACTGCTGTCTGTCTGAGAACAGCCTCTCCCTCTGTTTAGTCCATCCTACTGCTGTCTGTCTGAGAACAGCCTCTCCCTCTGTTGAGTCCATCCTACTGCTGTCTGTCTGTCTGAGAACAGCCTCTCCCTCTGTTTAGTCCATCCTACTGCTGTCTGTCTGAGAACAGCCTCTCCCTCTGTTTAGTCCATCCTACTGCTGTCTGTCTGTCTGAGAACAGCCTCTCCCTCTGTTTAGTCCATCCTACTGCTGTCTGTCTGAGAACAGCCTCTCCCTCTGTTTAGTCCATCCTACTACTGTCTGTCTGTCTGAGAACAGCCTCTCCCCCTGTTTAGTCCATCCTACTGCTGTCTGTCTGAGAACAGCCTCTCCCTCTGTTTAGTCCATCCTACTGCTGTCTGTCTGTCTGAGAACAGCCTCTCCCTCTGTTTAGTCCATCCTACTGCTGTCTGTCTGTCTGAGAACAGCCTCTCCCCCTGTTTAGTCCATCCTACTGCTGTCTGTCTGAGAGCAGCCTCTCCCTCTGTTTAGTCCATCCTACTGCTGTCTGTCTGAGAACAGCCTCTCCCTCTGTTTAGTCCATCCTACTGCTGTCTGTCTGAGAACAGCCTCTCCCTCTGTTTAGTCCATCCTACTGCTGTCTGTCTGAGAACAGCCTCTCCCTCTGTTTAGTCCATCCTACTGCTGTCTGTCTGAGAGCAGCCTCTCCCTCTGTTTAGTCCATCCTACTGCTGTCTGTCTGAGAACAGAATCTCCCTCTGTTTAGTTACACCCAAATGAGATTTACACCAAAATTAAACCAATTGTCTGAGGATGGTGCTGGACCATCTGTCATAACTATAAAAGGGTACAGTTTAATGGAAAAAGCTCTAAATAAAGGTAGAATCCAGGTCATGTGATGTGACTTTCCAAAACAGCACAGCACTGACCAGGAAGAACTCTTCACCATAGTTACAGCCTAATAACATAATGATGATATGATCATACATGCCACAGATGCTTTTAACCAAACAACTAAAGTTACACTGACTGAGTCAACATGTTAAATATGGCTAGAGTTTGTGATGAATGCTGGAATTGAACCCTGTCATGGTCTTGTTGCTGCATCATGTTCTAACCCACTGAGCCACATTACCACCTCTCTACAGTCTACAACCATCCTCTCACCCACTGAGCCACATTACCACCTCTCTACAGTCTACAACCATCCTCTCACCCACTGAGCCACATTACCACCTCTCTACAGTCTACAACCATCCTCTCACCCACTGAGCCACGTTACCACCTCTCTACAGAGTCTACAACCATCCTCTCATCCACATTACCACCTCTCTACAGTCTACAACCATCCTCTCATCCACATTACCACCTCTCTACAGAGTCTACAACCATCCTCTCATCCACATTACCACCCCTCTACAGTCTACAACCATCCTCTCACCCACTGAGCCACATTAACACCTCTCTACAGTCTACAACCATCCTCTCATCCACATTACCACCTCTCTACAGTCTACAACCATCCTCTCATCCACATTACCACCTCTCTACAGTCTACAACCATCCTCTCATCCACATTACCACCTCTCTACAGTCTACAACCATCCTCTCATCCACATTACCACCTCTCTACAGTCTACAACCATCCTCTCATCCACATTACCACCTCTCTACAGTCTACAACCATCCTCTCATCCACATTACCACCTCTCTACAGTCTACAAACCATCCTCTCATCCACATTACCACCTCTCTACAGTCTACAACCATCCTCTCATCCACATTACCACCTCTCTACAGTCTACAACCATCCTCTCATCCACATTACCACCTCTCTACAGTCTACAACCATCCTCTCATCCACATTACCACCTCTCTACAGTCTACAACCATCCTCTCATCCACATTACCACCTCTCTACAGTCTACAACCATCCTCTCATCCACATTACCACCTCTCTACAGTCTACAACCATCCTCTCATCCACATTACCACCTCTCTAAAGTCTACAACCATCCTCTCATCCACATTACCACCTCTCTACAGTCTACAACCATCTTCTCATCCACATTACCACCTCTCTACAGTCTACAACCATCCTCTCATCCACATTACCTCCTCTCTACAGTCTACAACCATCCTCTCATCCACATTACCACCTCTCTACAGTCTACAACCATCCTCTCATCCACATTACCACCTCTCTACAGTCTACAACCATCCTCTCATCCACATTACCACCTCTCTACAGTCTACAACCATCCTCTCATCCACATTACCACCTCTCTACAGTCTACAACCATCCTCTCATCCACATTACCACCTCTCTACAGTCTACAACCATCCTCTCATCCACATTACCACCTCTCTACAGTCTACAACCATCCTCTCATCCACATTACCACCTCTCTACAGTCTACAACCAGCACGTACAGTTTTGGAATAGGACCCCTGTGCTGTTGGTGAATGTCTTGTGCCTCATGAGCTTGCAGTCGAACTGTGTGAGTTTGTCTGTCTGTGTGTGCCGTCGGTTATCAGGACTCAGGAGATAACACATTGACTCACCAAGCCGCCGGTGATAACGAGTACTCTTAACGAGCGTTCATAATGAGCCTAACAAGCCTCTTAACGAGCTCTTGATAACAGGGAATATCATTACCCAGCTAAAGCCCAGAGACATGATTTTTAAAGGGGATAGTTCAGTTTTGTGCACTTCAAAAAGAAACACTGAATATTGTAACTGATTTTCTCCTGTACA
Organism: Salmo salar; assembly: GCF_965601325.2. NCBI lineage: Eukaryota > Metazoa > Chordata > Actinopteri > Salmoniformes > Salmonidae > Salmo > Salmo salar. The sequence continues at coordinate 107,444,561 of NC_138291.1, read as the reverse complement.
TTGAACTTTGACCGGAGCATCGTTGTCAAGTCCAAAGTTACTGCAAACATTAACCGGATACAACAAACTAGGACACAGTGGATGTGTCCCAAATTGCACAACTCGCTCTGCTCTAAAGGAGTGCACTACGTAGGGAATATGGGTCCATTTGGGAAGCAGTGTAAATTGGTGACTGTGTGGGTCCTACAGGTATAATAGAATGGTATGATGGATGATCTCTCTCAGTTTTAAAGAACATGGACGCTACAGTGAGGGCTAAGGAGCTATGTATAAGCTGAAGGTGTCTCCTTAGAGAGAGAGAGTTTTACGAACCTGGGAACCAGTGTGTATGTTAAGGTGTTGTGTATGAGTTGAGGAGATGGTGAGAGAAAGTCCCAGGTGATCTATAACTCAGGTTTTTGTTATCCACAGGAATAAAATAATCTATACATTCAGGATTACCAGTCATACTGGAGAGACTGTGATGTTGAAGAATGTTGACAAGCTACGCTAACTAATGATCTGGTCCTCTACTTGTCTCTCTCGCTCTCCTTCCTCTCTTTCTCTCTCTCTCCTTCCTCTCTTTCTTTCTCTCTCTCTCTCTCCTTTCTTTCTTTATCTCTCTCCTTCCTCTCTTTCTCCCTCTCTCCTTCCTCTCTTTCTCCCTCTCTCCTTCCTCTCTTTCTCTCTCTCTCCTTCCTCTCTTTCTCTCTCTCTCCTTCCTCTCTTTCTTTCTCTCTCTCTCCTTCCTCTCTTTCTTTCTCTCTCTCTCCTCCTCTCTTTCTCTCTCTCCTTCCTCTCTTTCTCTCTCTCTCCTTCCTCTCTTTCTCTCCCTCTCCTTCCTCTCTTTCTTTCACTATCTCCTTCTTCTCTTTCTTACTCTCTCCTCCTCTCTTTCTTTCTCTCCTTCCTCTCTTTCTCTCTCTCCTTCCTCTCTTCTCTCTTTCTCCTTCCTCTCTTTCTCTCTTTCTCCTTCCTCTCTTTCTTTCTCTCTCCTTCCTCTCTTTCTTTCTCTCTCTCCTTCCTCTCTTTCTTCTCTCTCTCTCTCCTTCCTCTCTTTCTCTCTCTCTCCTTTCCTACTCTCATTCTCTGCCACAGGTGTCCTCCTCCTCCCCTCCCCGTGCCTAGCAGGGTGACATTATCTGCTCTGTAAAGGAGACCGTTCCCTCCCTCTGTACCTAGCAGGGTGACTAGCTGCTCTGTAAAGGAGACCGTTCCCTCCCCGTGCCTAGCAGGGTGACATTATCTGCTCTGTAAAGGAGACCGTTCCCTCCCCGTACTTAGCAGGGTGACTTTAGCTGCTCTGTAAAGGAGACCGTTCCCTCCCTCTGTACCTAGCAGGGTGACTTTATCTGCTCTGTAAAGGAGACCGTTCCCTCCCCGTGCCTAGCAGGGTGACTTTAGCTGCTCTGTAAAGGAGACCATTCCCTCCCTCTGTACCTAGCAGGGTGACTAGCTGCTCTGTAAAGGAGACCGTTCCCTCCCCGTACCTAGCAGGGTGACTTTATCTGCTCTGTAAAGGAGACCGTTCCCTCCCCGTGTCTAGCAGGGTGACTTTATCTGCTCTGTAAAGGAGACCGTTCCCTCCCCGTGTCTAGCAGGGTGACTTTAGCTGCTCTGTGAAGGAGACCGTTCCCTCCCCGTGCCTAGCAGGGTGACTTTATCTGCTCTGTAAAGGAGACCGTTCCCTCCCCGTGCCTAGCAGGGTAACTTTATTTGCTCTGTAAAGGAGACCGTTTTCTCCCCGTGTCTAGCAGGGTGACTTTATCTGCTCTGTAAAGGAGGCCGTTCCCTCCCCGTGTCTAGCAGGGTGACGTTATCTGCTCTGTAAAGGAGACGTTCCCTCCCCGTGTCTAGCAGGGTGACGTTATCTGCTCTGTAAAGGAGACGTTCCCTCCCCGTACATAGCAGGGTGACTTTATCTGCTCTGTAAAGGAGACCGTTCCCTCCCCGTACATAGCAGGGTGACTTTATCTGCTCTGTAAAGGAGACCGTTCCCTCCCCGTGCCTAGCAGGGTGACTTTAGCTGCTTTGTAAAGGAGACCGTTCCCTCCCTCTGTACCTAGCAGGGTGACTAGCTGCTCTGTAAAGGAGACCGTTCCCTCCCCGTGTCTAGCAGGGTGACTTTATCTGCTCTGTAAAGGAGACCGTTCCCTCCCCGTGTCTAGCAGGGTGACTTTAGCTGCTCTGTGAAGGAGACCGTTCCCTCCCCGTGCCTAGCAGGGTGACTTTATCGGCTCTGTAAAGGAGACCGTTCCCTCCCCGTGTCTAGCAGGGTGACTTTATCTGCTCTGTAAAGGAGACCGTTCCCTCCCCGTGTCTAGCAGGGTGACTTTAGCTGCTCTGTGAAGGAGACCGTTCCCTCCCCGTGCCTAGCAGGGTGACTTTATCTGCTCTGTAAAGGAGACCGTTCCGTCCCCGTGCCTAGCAGGGTGACTTTATCTGCTCTGTAAAGGAGACCGTTTTCTCCCCGTGTCTAGCAGGGTGACTTTATCTGCTCTGTAAAGGAGGCCGTTCCCTCCCCGTGTCTAGCAGGGTGACGTTATCTGCTCTGTAAAGGAGACGTTCCCTCCCCGTGTCTAGCAGGGTGACGTTATCTGCTCTGTAAAGGAGACGTTCCCTCCCCGTACATAGCAGGGTGACTTTATCTGCTCTGTAAAGGAGACCGTTCCCTCCCCGTACATAGCAGGGTGACTTTATCTGCTCTGTAAAGGAGACCGTTCCCTCCCCGTGCCTAGCAGGGTGACTTTAGCTGCTCTGTAAAGGAGACCGTTCCCTCCCTCTGTACCTAGCAGGGTGACTAGCTGCTCTGTAAAGGAGACCGTTCCCTCCCCGTGTCTAGCAGGGTGACTTTATCTGCTCTGTAAAGGAGACCGTTCCCTCCCCGTGTCTAGCAGGGTGACTTTAGCTGCTCTGTGAAGGAGACCGTTCCCTCCCCGTGCCTAGCAGGGTGACTTTATCGGCTCTGTAAAGGAGACCGTTCCCTCCCCGTGCCTAGCAGGGTGACTATCTGCTCTGTAAAGGAGACCGTTCCCTCCCCGTGTCTAGCAGGGTGACTAGCTGCTCTGTAAAGGAGACCGTTCCCTCCCCGTACCTAGCAGGGTGACTTTATCTGCTCTGTAAAGGAGGCCGTTCCCTCCCCGTGTCTAGCAGGGTGATTTCATGTGCTCTGTAAAGGAGACGTTCCCTCCCCGTGTCTAGCAGGGTGACTTTATCTGCTCTGTAAAGGAGACCGTTTTCTCCCCGTGTCTAGCAGGGTGACGTTATCTACTGTGTAAAGGAGACCGTTCCCTCCCCGTGTCTAGCAGGGTGACTTTATCTGCTCTGTAAAGGAGACCGTTCCCTCCCCGTACCTAGCAGGGTGACGTTATCTGCTCTGTAAAGGAGGCCGTTCCCTCCCCGTGTCTAGCAGGGTGACTTTATCTGCTCTGTAAAGGAGGCTGTTCCCTCCCCGTACCTAGCAGGGTGACTATCTGCTCTGTAAAGGAGACCGTTCCCTCCCCGTACCTAGCAGGGTGACTTTATCTGCTCTGTAAAGGAGACCGTTCCCTCCCCGTGTCTAGCAGGGTGACTAGCTGCTCTGTAAAGGAGATGTTCCCTCCCCGTGCCTAGCAGGGTGACTTTAGCTGCTCTGTAAAGGAGACTGTTCCCTCCCCGTGTCTAGCAGGGTGACTTTAGCTGCTCTGTAAAGGAGACCGTTCCCTCCCCGTGTCTAGCAGGGTGACTTGAGCTGCTCTGTGAAGGAGACTGTTCCCTCCCCGTGTCTAGCAGGGTGACTTTAGCTGCTCTGTGAAGGAGACTGTTCCCTCCCCGTGTCTAGCAGGGTGACTTTAGCTGCTCTGTAAAGGAGGCTGTTCCCTCCCCGTGTCTAGCAGGGTGACTTTAGCTGCTCTGTAAAGGAGGCTGTTCCCTCCCCGTGTCTAGCAGGGTGACTTTAGCTGCTCTGTGAAGGAGACTGTTCCCTCCCCGTGTCTAGCAGGGTGACTAGCTGCTCTGTAAAGGAGACCGTTCCCTCCCTCTGTACCTAGCAGGGTGACTAGCTGCTCTGTAAAGGAGACCGTTCCCTCCCCGTGTCTAGCATGGTGACTTTATCTGCTCTGTAAAGGAGGCTGTTCCCTCCCCGTGTCTAGCAGGGTGTCTAGCAAACATCCATTCTGCGAAGCTCCATAATCCCCCCCCCCCCCCCCCCCCCACACTGAATCAGTCCATGTTATTACACCTGCAAGCAATGAGAGAGCAGCTTACACTGGAGAGATCCAGAGGGGATATTACACTTGGCTTCCAGCATCTCTTTCTATTCTCTTTTATTCTCTTTCTGTATTTTGTTCCCCCTTTTCCTTTCTGTCTTGTTGGTTCCTCTCATCTATTTCTTACTCCTCCCCTATTTTTATTTATTGACTATTATCTCACTTATGCTCTCCCTACTATCTCTCTACTCTCTCCCCTCTCTCTCTCTCCCCCCTCTCTCCCCTCTCTCCTCCCCCTCTCTCTCTCACCTTTCTCTCCTTCTTTGTGAGCCAATCTGAACCGTGTGTAGAGGAGAAAGACAATCTGAACCGTGTGTAGAGGAGAAAGACAATCTGAACCGTGTGTAGAGGAGAAAGACAATCTGAACCGTGTGTAGAGGAGAAAGACAATCTGAACCGTACGTAGAGGAGAAAGACAATCTGAACCGTACGTAGAGGAGAAAGACAATCTGAACCGTGTGTAGAGGAGAAAGACAATCTGAACCGTACGTAGAGGAGAAAGACAATCTGAACCGTACGTAGAGGAGAAAGACAATCTGAACCGTACGTAGAGCAGAAAGACAATCTGAACCGTACGTAGAGCAGAAAGACAATCTGAACCGTACGTAGAGGAGAAAGACAATCTGAACTGTGTGTAGAGCAGAAAGACGATCTGAACCGTACGTAGAGCAGAAAGACAATCTGAACTGTGTGTAGAGCAGAAAGACGATCTGAACCGTACGTAGAGGAGAAAGATGATCTGAACCGTACGTAGACGAGAAAGACAATCTGAACCGTATGTAGAGGAGAAAGACAATCTGAAACGTACGTAGAGCAGAAAGACAATCTGAACCGTACGTAGAGGAGAAAGACAATCTGAACCGTACGTAGAGGAGAAAGACAATCTGAACCGTACGTAGAGGAGAAAGACAATCTGAACCGTACGTAGAGGAGAAAGACAATCTGAACCGTATGTAGAGCAGAAAGACAATCTGAACTGTACGTAGAGGCGAAAGACAATCTGAACCGTACGTAGAGCAGAAAGACAATCTGAACCGTACGTAGAGCAGAAAGACAATCTGAACCGTACGTAGAGGAGAAAGACAATCTGAACTGTGTGTAGAGCAGAAAGACGATCTGAACCGTACGTAGAGCAGAAAGACAATCTGAACCGTACGTAGAGGAGAAAGACAATCTGAACCGTACGTAGAGCAGAAAGACAATCTGAACCGTACGTAGAGCAGAAAGACAATCTGAACCGTACGTAGAGGAGAAAGACAATCTGAACTGTGTGTAGAGCAGAAAGACGATCTGAACCGTACGTAGAGCAGAAAGACAATCTGAACTGTGTGTAGAGCAGAAAGACGATCTGAACCGTACGTAGAGGAGAAAGATGATCTGAACCGTACGTAGAGGAGAAAGACAATCTGAACCGTATGTAGAGGAGAAAGACAATCTGAAACGTATGTAGAGCAGAAAGACAATCTGAACCGTACGTAGAGGAGAAAGACAATCTGAACCGTACGTAGAGGAGAAAGACAATCTGAACCGTACGTAGAGGAGAAAGACAATCTGAACCGTACGTAGAGGAGAAAGACAATCTGAACCGTACGTAGAGGAGAAAGACAATCTGAACCGTATGTAGAGCAGAAAGACAATCTGAACTGTACGTAGAGGCGAAAGACAATCTGAACCGTACGTAGAGCAGAAAGACAATCTGAACCGTACGTAGAGCAGAAAGACAATCTGAACCGTACGTAGAGGAGAAAGACAATCTGAACTGTGTGTAGAGCAGAAAGACGATCTGAACCGTACGTAGAGCAGAAAGACAATCTGAACCGTACGTAGAGGAGAAAGACAATCTGAACCGTACGTAGAGCAGAAAGACAATCTGAACCGTACGTAGAGCAGAAAGACAATCTGAACCGTACGTAGAGGAGAAAGACAATCTGAACTGTGTGTAGAGCAGAAAGACGATCTGAACCGTACGTAGAGCAGAAAGACAATCTGAACTGTGTGTAGAGCAGAAAGACGATCTGAACCGTACGTAGAGGAGAAAGATGATCTGAACCGTACGTAGAGGAGAAAGACAATCTGAACCGTATGTAGAGGAGAAAGACAATCTGAAACGTATGTAGAGCAGAAAGACAATCTGAACCGTACGTAGAGGAGAAAGACAATCTGAACCGTACGTAGAGGAGAAAGACAATCTGAACCGTACGTAGAGGAGAAAGACAATCTGAACCGTACGTAGAGGAGAAAGACAATCTGAACCGTATGTAGAGCAGAAAGACAATCTGAACTGTACATAGAGGCGAAAGACAATCTGAACCGTACGTAGAGGAGAAAGACAATCTGAACCGTATGTAGAGCAGAAAGACAATCTGAACCGTATGTAGAGCAGAAAGACAATCTGAACTGTGTGTAGAGGGAATCACCAGAGCACTTTGCAAAGGTCACCAATTCTTAAGACATCCTTCTGATTTGAGCTGTTGGATGATTTTATGAGCTAAATAGGAGAGGAGAAGAGAAGAGAATGAAGAGGAGAGAGGAGTAACAGAAAGTTAAGGCCCACAAAAGTTGTGCTTCTTGGCAATTAGTGAAAGGTTTTCAGGCTTCGAGGCCTTCACACACTACACTTTCATATTTATATTTCAGAGATGATTTGTTTACATGCGCCCCACAGCGACTGCTGGGCATCGATAGAATATCTCCTTTTATCTTTTCTCCCAAAACACCAGAGATTTAAATCTAAAACCCAACAGACTCATATCTCTTTGTAGTCAAGAGTTTTCCCCCTCAGCCCTTTTACTTTGGCAGGCTGACAAAAAAGCTATTTGAAATATGTCTGATGGTAACCCCGGTCTCCCACCATGAGAGATGTAAGGATTCATAGAAACATTTCTCCCCCTCGCACTAAAAACAGTTGCAGACATAGATGATACACAAACACAAGACACTTTTGAATCACCTGTCGTCTCTCTCTCTCTGTGTGTATAGCGACAGAGACTGTGTGTTTGTGTTTGTGTCTACACTCCGACTAGCTCCCCAGAGGAATCCTGAGAGTGGGCCTGAGGCTTTGATGAACGAGCTATTTCTTAAAGGGAAGAATTTCACCTCGTTGTTAGCAGCAACACATTAGTTCTGTTTCTGCAAGCTGTTGCTGCACATTCTCTAAAGAGAGGGAGAAAGAACGAAAGAGACAGGGAGGGAGAGAGAGAGGGAGAGAGAGAGAGAGGGGGAGAAAGAAACAACAAGATAATGATTGCACCGTTGTTTCTACAGTGACTAATGTAATTCTGTTGACTCTCATCATTAAAAGCTGAAGCGTGAAATGAGAGAATTTAGATCCCTCAAAGTGTTGTCGGTCCATCTGTCAGGTTTTCAGCTTTTCTGCCAACTGGTTTTAAAACCTCTGTGTTAGGAAGTATTTTCAGACTAAAATCCCATTGTGATGGTAGGTGGTGGTGGCTGGGAACTGGCCACACACAGACGTGAAATAGACGTTGCATTGAAGTCTGTGGCATCCCTACATCCCCTCTATCTCCTCCTCCCATCTCTTCTCCAATGAGTTGTGAGAAGGAGGAAAGGAGAGGATGCAAGGAATTGAGGAAAGATGAATGAAGAAAGAGGCTGACTATTTGTAAATGAGGACATACCAGAAGAGAGAGTAGGGTCCATACTGGCTTACTGTATCACACTAGCCAGTGTCAACACAGTCTGCTTCCAGACACCTGATTCTGATTAAGCAAGAAGAAATATAGAAACACACATACTTCATTTCTCTCTCTCGCTTTCTCTCTCAATTCAATTTAAGGGCTTTATTGGCATAGGAAACATATGTTAACATTGCCAAAGCAAGTGAAGTACAGTTGTAGTCGGAAGTTTACATACACTTAGGTTGGAGTCATTAAAACTCGTTTTTCAACCACTCCACACATTTCTTGTTAACAAACTATAGTTTTGGCAAGTCAGTTAGGACATCTACTTTGTGCATGACACAAGTAATTTTTCCAACAATTGTTTACAGACAGATTATTTCACTTATAATTCACTGTATCACAATTCCAGTGGGTCAGAAGTTTACATACACTAAGTTGACTGTGCCTTTAAACAGCTTGGAAAATTCCAGAAAATGATGTCATGGCTTTAGAATCTTCTGATAGGCTAATTGACATCATTTGAGTCAATTGGAGGTGTACTTGTGGATGTATTTCAAGGCCTACCTTCAAACTCAGTGCCTCTTACTTGACATCATGGGAAAATCAAAAGAAATCAGCCAAGTCCTCAGAAAAGAAATGTAGACCTCCACAAGTCTGGTTCATCCTTGGGAGCAATTTCCAAATGCCTGAAGGTACCACATTCATCTGTGTCTCCTAGAGATGAACGCACTTTGGTGCGAAAAGTTCAAATCAATCCCAGAACAACAGCAAAGGACCTTGTGAAGATGCTGGAGGAAACAGGTACAAAAGTATCTATATCCACAGTAAAACGAGTCCTATATCGACATAACCTGAAAGGCCGCTCAGCAAGGAAGAAGCCACTGCTCCAAAACCGCCATAAAAATGCCAGACTACGGTTTGCAACTGCACATGGGGACAAAGATCGTACTTTTGGAGAAATGTCCTCTCGTCTGATGAAACAAAAATAGAACTGTTTGGCCATAATGACAATCGTTATGTTTGGAGGAAAAAGGGGGAGGCTTGCAAGCCGGAGAACACCATCCCAACTGTGAAGCACGGGGGTGGCAGCATCATGTTGTGGGGGTGCTTTGCTACAGGAGGGACTGGTGCACTTCACAAAATAGATGACATTATGAGGCAGGAACATTATGTGGATATATGGAAGCAACATCTCAAGACATCAGTCAGGAAGTTAAAGCTTTGTCGCAAATGGGTTTTCCAAATGGACATCTCAAGCATACTTCCAAATTTGTGGCAAAATGGCTTAAGGACTACAAAGTCAAGGTATTGGAGTGGCCATCACAAAGCCCTGACCTCAATCCTATAGAAAATTTGTGGGCAGAACTGAAAAAGCGTGTGCAAGCAAGGAGGCCTACAAACCTGACTCAGTTACACCAGCTCTGTCAGGAGGAATGGGCCAAAATTCACCCAACTTATTGTGGGAAGCTTGTGGAAGGCTACCCGAAATGTCTGACCCAAGTTAAACAATTTAAAGGAAATGCTACCAAATACTAATTGAGTGTATGTAAACTTCTGACCCACTGGGAATGTGATGAAAGAAATAAAAGCTGAAAGAAATAATAATTTCTACTATTATTCTGACATTTCACATTCTTAAAATAAAGTGGTGATCCTAACTGACCTAAAGTTGGGAAAAAATGAGTTTAAATGGATTTGGCTAAGGTGTATGTAAACTTCCGACTTCAACTGTAGATAATAAACAAAAGTGGAATAAATAATAAAAATGAACATTAAACATTACACTCACAAAAGTTCCAAAAGAATAAAGACATTTCAAATGTCATATTATGTGCAAATGGTTAAAGTTCAAAAGGGAAAATAAATAAACATAAATATGGGTTGTATTTACAATGGTGTTTGTTCTTCACTACTTGCCCTTTTCTGGTGGCAACAGGTCATGAACAAAAAGATACCTATTCTAATCACAGAGCAATTTCTCTCTGTCTCTCTCTCTCTGTCTCTTTGTCTCTGTCTCTGTCTCTGTCTCTCTCTGTCTCTCTCTCTCTCTCTCTCTCTCTCTCTGTCTCTCTGTCTCTGTCTCTTTGTCTCTCTCTCTCTCTCGCTCATTTGAAGAACACAAATGGAGAAACTTACGGGCTGGGAAAATGTAATATTGATTTCACCAGAGTTCTTTAATGAACAGAGCCTCTGACTTTGTCCCAAATGGCAACCTATTCCCTAGGTAGTGCACTACTTTTGACCGGGCCCAGGACCCATAGGGCTCTATAGCGTACTACCCCATAGGGCTCTGGTCAAAAAAAAAATAGGATTCCATTTGGGACACACCTGTGTCTTTATTAATTACTTCCTGAATCCCAAACTTTGATGGCTTAATTTGGCCACCTTGCAGAGTTAATTCATGAGTTAATAATGAAGGTAGATGACTGTGTTACATCTGGGGAGTTACAATAGAGAGGGAGGGAGGATAAAGAGGGAGAGAGAGAGGGAGAGAGAGAAAGAGAGACTGGAGACTATGGCATCTCTATCTCTCGCTATTGCTCACTCTCTCAATTCATTGGGGCTTTATTGGTGTGGCAAACATATGTTTACATTTCCAAAAACAGACTCTCTCTCTCCCTCTCTCTCTTAGCCTCATAGTCTCATTGTGCCTTTTATTCAGGTAATGTGAATGGGAGTGGAGAGTTCTGTACCAGAGAGGTGGACTGTGATGGGAGTGGAGAGTTCTGTACCAGAGAGGTGAAGGACTGTGATGTGAATGGGAGTGGAGAGTTCTGTACCAGAGAAGTGAAGGACTGTGATGAGAATAGGAGTGGAGAGTTCTGTACCAGAGAGGTGAAGGAATGTGATGTTTGGCCGGTGTAGGCCGTCATGGTAAATAAGAATTTGTTCTTAACTGACTTGCCTAGTTAAATAAAGGTTCAAATAAAATAAAAATATCTGTCTCTGTCAGTGGTGGGGAAGATAAACTACAGTGAGGGGAAAAAAGTATTTGATCCCCTGCTGATTTTGTACGTTTGCCAACTGACAAAGAAATTATCAGTCTATAATTTTAATGGTAGGTTTATTTGAACAGTGAGAGACAGAATAACAACAAAAAAATCCATAAAAACGCATGTCAAAAATGTTATAAAATGATTTACATTTTAATGAGGGAAATACATATTTGACCCCTCTGCAAAACATTACTTAGTACTTGGTGGCAAAACCCTTGTTGGCAATCACAGAGGTCAGACATTTCTTGTAGTTGGCCACCAGGTTGGCACACATCTCAGGAGGGATTTGGCCCACTCCTCTTTGCAGATCTTCTCCAAGTCATTAAGGTTTCGAGGCTGACGTTTGGCAACTCGAACCTTCAGCTCCCTCCACAGATTTTCTATGGGATTAAGGTCTGGAGACTGGCTAGGCCACTCCAGGACCTTAATGTGCTTCTTCTTGAGCCACTCCTTTGTTTCCTTGGCCGTGTGTTTTGGGTCATTGTCATGCTGGAATACCCATCCACGACCCACAGGTCTGGTGAATTAGGCAGGTCTGGTGAATCAGGCAGGTCTGGTGAATTAGGCAGGTCTGGTGAATTAGGCAGGTCTGGTGCCGAAAAAGAAAGGACGTTCTTGCCTACTTCACCCATATTTTATTTGTGTAAAGAAAAGTTTTATAATTCCAGTAGTTATCTACACCACAACATGACAATGTAATGAACTACTGAAAACACTTCCAAGATGTGAATTTAGTTCACTACTTTCCAACACTGGTCTCTACTGTATCACAACAACCATCCTCAACAAGAAGATACTGGTCTCTACTGTACCACAACAACCATCCTCAACAAGAAGATACTGGTCTCTACTACATCACAACAACCATCCTCATCAAGAAGATACTGGTCTCTACTGTATCACAACAACCATCCTCATCAAGAAGATACTGGTCTCTACTGTACCACAACAACCATCCTCAACAAGAAGATACTGGTCTCTACTGTACCACAACAACCATCCTCATCAAGAAGATACTGGTCTCTACTGTACCACAACAACCATCCTCAACAAGAAGATACTGGTCTCTACTACATCACAACAACCATCGTCATCAAGAAGATACTGGTCTCTACTGTATCACAACAACCATCCTCAACAAGAAGGTACTGGTCTCTACTGTACCACAACAACCATCGTCATCAAGAAGATACTGGTCTCTACTGTATCACAACAAGAAGATACTGGTCTCTACTGTATCACAACAACCATCCTCAACAAGAAGATACTGGTCTCTACTACATCACAACAACCATCGTCATCAAGAAGATACTGGTCTCTACTACATCACAACAACCATCCTCATCAAGAAGATACTGGTCTCTACTACATCACAACAACCATCGTCATCAAGAAGATACTGGTCTCTACTGTATCACAACAAGAAGATACTGGTCTCTACTGTATCACAACAACCATCCTCAACAAGAAGGTACTGGTCTCTACTACATCACAACAACCATCGTCATCAAGAAGATACTGGTCTCTACTGTATCACAACAACCATCGTCATCAAGAAGATACTGGTCTCTACTGTATCACAACAACCATCCTCATCAAGAAGATACTGGTCTCTACTGTATCACAACAAGAAGATACTGGTCTCTACTGTATCACAACAACCATCCTCAACAAGAAGGTACTGGTCTCTACTACATCACAACAACCATCGTCATCAAGAGGATACTGGTCTCTACTGTATCACAACAACCATCCTCATCAAGAAGGTACTGGTCTCTACTACATCACAACAACCATCCTCAACAAGAAGATACTGGTCTCTACTGTATCACAACAAGAAGATACTGGTCTCTACTGTATCACAACAACCATCCTCAACAAGAAGATACTGGTCTCTACTACATCACAACAACCATCCTCAACAAGAAGATACTGGTCTCTACTGTATCACAACAACCATCCTCAACAAGAAGGTACTGGTCTCTACTGTATCACAACAACCATCCTCATCAAGAAGATACTGGTCTCTACTACATCACAACAACCATCCTCATCAAGAAGGTACTGGTCTCTACTGTATCACAACAAGAAGATACTGGTCTCTACTGTATCACAACAAGAAGATACTGGTCTCTACTGTATCACAACAAGAAGATACTGGTCTCTACTGTATCACAACAAGAAGATACTGGTCTCTACTGTATCACAACAAGAAGATACTGGTCTCTACTGTATCACAACAAGAAGATACTGGTCTCTACTGTATCACAACAACCAGTACTTCCTCATCTAGAAGATCATAATAGTACATAGAATCTCTGTAGTTCTTTTCTAAAAACCCAAAGCTGCGTGGAAGCCAGACAGCGGGTCATTCCGAGATGGAGATCGCCCAGTTAAAATCATTAGATAGTGGACGTGAATCACTAACACTGATAGCCTCTATAAGTGTGTGTGTAACCTAGCTGTTAGATCACTGCTGCTATAAAGCGATGTAATTGACCACTGATTCTCTATGGTGTTATGGCTCAGTCTCACAGTCAGTGTAAAATGGGACACAAGGCTTTTTCACATAAACTATCATTTTCACCAGCAGCAAGCAGCCAATAGACAATCAGCAACAATGTCCTCTAAGTAGGGGAACACTTTAATGTACATGATTATATTCTGTACACAGTCTGGTCCTGTCTCAGTGGACTGCAGGGGGGTTCATTTCAACATATTCATCGTCCACAAAGATTACTGCAGTGTGCAGCCCCTTTCTGCTAAACAACTTCCTGCTGGTTTATGTTACTGAATGTTATTTTGACGTATTTGCAGTCCTGCCCTGTGGGAGAAATACATGATTTGAATTGAATAGTAGCACTCCTGTATTTCATTTGTGATGTGGTTCTATTTCCAAAACAGACACCTCTCAGACACTACTCCCCTCCTCTACCATCCCCTCCTCTACCATCCTCCCTCTACCATCCCCTCCTCTACCATCCTCCCTCTACCCATCCCCTCCTCTACCATCCTCCCTCTACCCATCGCCTCCTCTACCCAACCTCTCCTCTACCCATCCTCTCCTCTACCCATCCTCCCTCTACCCATCCCCTCCTCTACCCATCCTCTCCTCTACACTTCCTCCCTCTACCCATCTACCCATCCTCCCTCTACCCATCCTCTCCTCTACCCATCCTCTCCTCTAACCATCCTCTCCTCTACCCATCCTCTCCTCTACCCATCCCCTCCTCTACCCATTCTCTCCTCTAACCATCCTCCCTCTACCCATCCTCCCTCTGCCCATCCTCTCCTCTACCCATCCTCTCCTCTACCCATCCTCTCCTCTACCCATCCTCCCTCTACCCATCCCCTCCTCTACAAATCCTCTCCTCTACCCATCCTCTCCTCTACCCATCCTCCCTCTACCCACCCCCTCCTCTACCCATCCTCCCTCTACCCATCCTCCCTCTACCCACCCCGTCCTCTACCCATCCTCCCTCTACCCATCCTCCATCTACCCACCCCCTCCTCTACCCATACTCCCTCTACCCACCCCCTCCTCTACCCATCCTCCCTCTACCCACCCCCTCGCTCTACCCACCCCCTCCTCTACCCATCCTCCCTCTACCCACCCCCTCCTCTACCCATCCTCCCTCTACCCATCCTCTCCTCTACCATCCTCCCTCTACCCATCCTCCCTCTACCCACCCCCTCCTCTACCATCCGCCCTCTACCCATCCTCTCCTCTACCATCCTCCCTCTACCCATCCTCCCTCTACCCACCCCCTCCTCTACCCATCCTTCCTCTACCCATCCTCCCTCTACCCACCCCGTCCAATACCCATCCTCCCTCTACCCATCCTCCCTCTACCCACCCCCTCCTCTACCCATACTCCCTCTACCCATCCTCTCCTTTACCCATCCTCTCCTCTACCAAACCCCTCCTCTACCCATCCCCTCCTCTGCCATCCTCCCTCTACCCATCCTCCATCTACCCACCCCCTCCTCTACCCATCCTCTCCTCTACCCATCCTCCCTCTACCCATCCTCCCTCTACCCACCCCCTCCCTCTACCCATCCTCTCCTCTACCCATCCTCTCCTCTACCCATCCTCCCTCTACCCATCCTCCCTCTACCCATCCTCTCCTCTACCCATCCTCCCTCTACCCATCCTCTCCTTTACCCATCCTCTCCTCTACCCATCCGCACTCTACCCATGTCCTCCTCTACCCATCCTCTCCTCTACCCATCCCCTCCTCTACCCATCCTCCCTCTACCCATCCTCTCTTCTACCCATCCTCCCTCTTCCCATCCTCTCCTCTACCCATCCCCTCCTCTACCCATCCTCTCCTCTACCCATCCTCTCCTCTAACCATCCTCCCTCTACCCATCCTCTCCTCTACCCATCCTCCCTCTACCCATCCTCTCTTCTACCCATCCTCTCCTCTACCCATCGTCCCTCTACCCATCCTCCCTCTACCCATCCCCTCCTCTACCTATCCCCTCCTCTACCCATCCTCCCTCTACCCATCCTCTCTTCTACCCATCCTCTCCTCTTCCCCTCCTCCCTCTACCCATCTACCCATCCTCCCTCTACCCATCCTCTCCTCTACCCATCCTCTCCTCTACCCATCCTCTCCTCTACCCATCCCCTCCTCTACCCATCCTCTCCTCTACCCATCCTCCCTCTACCCATCCTCCCTCTACCCATCCTCTCCTCTACCCATCCTCTCCTCTACCCATCCTCCCTCTGCCCATCCTCTCCTCTAACCATCCTCCCTCTGCCCATCCTCTCCTCTACCCATCCTCTCGTCTATCCATCCTCTCCTCTACCCATCCTCCCTCTACCCATCCCCTCCTCTACCCATCCTTCCCTCTACCCATCCTCTCCTCTACCCATCCCCTCCGCTACCCATCCTCTCCTCGACCCATCCTCTCCTCTAACCATTCTCCCTCTACCCATCCTCTCCTCTACCCATCCTCCCTCTACCCATCCCCTCCCTCTACCCATCCCCTCCCTCTACCCACCCCCTCCTCTACCCATCCTCCCTCTACCCATCCTCCCTCTACCCACCCCCTCCTCTACCCATCCTCCCTCTACCCACCCCCTCCTCTACCCATCCTCCCTCTACCCATCCTCTCCTCTGCCTATCCTCCCTCTACCCACCCCCTCCTCTACCCATCCTCCCTCTACCCATCCTCGCCTCTACCCATCCTCCCTCTACCCATCCTCTCCTCTACCCATCCTCCCTCTAACCATCCTCTCCTCTACCCATCCTCCCTCTACCCATCCTCTCCTCTACCCATCCTCCCTCTACCCACCCCCTCCCTCTACCCATCCTCTCCCTCTACCCATCCTCTCCTCTACCCATCCCCTCCTCTACCCATCCTCTCCTCTACCCATCCTCTCCTCTACCCATCCTCTCCTCTACCCATCCTCTCCTCTACCCATCCTCTCCTCTACCCATCCTCCCTCTACCCATCCTCTCCTCTACCCATCCTCCCTCTACCCATCCCCTCCTCTACCCATCCTCTCCTCTACCCATCCTCTCCTCTACCCATCCTCTCCTCTACCCATCCTCTCCTCTACCCATCCTCCCTCTACCCATCCTCCCTCTACCCATCCTCCCTCTACCCACCCCCTCCTCTACCCATCCTCCCTCTACCCATCCTCTCCTCTACCCATCCTCCCTCTACCCATTCTCCCTCTACCCACCCCCTCCTCTACCCATCCTCTCCTCTACCCATCCTCCCTCTACCCACCCCCTCCCTCTACCCATCCTCTCCTCTACCCATCCTCCCTCTACCCATCCTCCCTCTACCCATCCTCCCTCTACCCACCCCCTCCTCTAACCATCCTCCCTCTACCCATCCTCTCCTCTACCCATCCTCCCTCTACCCATCCCCTCCTCTACCCATCCTCTCCTCTACCATCCTCCCTCTACCCACCCCCTCCCTCTACCCACCCCCTCCCTCTACCCATCCTCCCTCTACCCATCCTCCCTCTACCCATCCTCTCCTCTACCCATCCTCCCTCTACCCATCCTCCCTCTACCCACCCCCTCCTCTACCCATCCTCTCCTCTACCCATCCTCTCCTCTACCCACCCCCTCCCTCTACCCATCCTCTCCTCTACCCATCCCCTCCTTTACCCATCCTCTCCTCTACCCATCCTCTCCTCTAACCATCCTCCCTCTACCCATCCTCTCCTCTACCCATCCTCCCTCTACCCATCCTCTCCTCTACCCATCCTCTCCTCTACCCATCCTCTCCTCTACCCATCGTCCCTCTACCCATCCTCCCTCTACCCATCCCCTCCTCTACCCATCCCCTCCTCTACCCATCCTCCCTCTACCCATCCTCTCCTCTACCCATCCTCCCTCTACCCATCCTCTCCTCTACCCATCCTCCCTCTACCCATCCTCTCCTCTACCCATCCCCTCCTCTACCCATCCTCCCTCTACCCATCCCCTCCTCTACCCATGCCCTCCTCTACCCATCCCCTCCTCTACCCATCCTCCCTCTACCCATCCTCTCCTCTACCCACCCCCTCCTCTACCCACCTCCTCCTCTACCCATCCTCTCCTCTACCCATCCCCTCCTCTACCCATCCCCTCCTCTACCCATCCTCCCTCTACCCATCCTCTCCTCTACCCACCCCCTCCTCTACCCACCCCCTCCTCTACCCATCCTCCCTCTACCCATCCTCTCCTCTACCCATCCCCTCCTCTACCCATCCTCTCCTCTACCCATCCTCCCTCCTCCCATCCCCTCCTCTACCCATCCTCTCCTCGACCCATCCTCTCCTCTAACCATTCTCCCTCTACCCATCCTCTCCTCTACCCATCCTCCCTTACCCATACTCTCCTGTACCCATCCCCTCCCTCTACCCAACCCCTCCTCTACCCATCCTCATTCTACCCATCCTCTCCTGTACCCATCCCCTCCTCTACCCATCCTCCCGCTACCCATCCTCTCCTCTACCCATCCTCCCTCTACCCATCCTCCCTCTACCCACCCCCTCCTCTACCCACCCCCTCCTCTACCCATCCTCCCTCTACCCATCCTCCCTCTACCCATCCTCCCTCTACCCACCCCCTCCTCTACCCATCCTCCCTCTACCCATCCTCTCCTTTACCCACCCCCTCCTCTACCCATCCTCCCTCTACCCATCCTCTCCTCTACCCATCCTCCCTCTACCCATCCTCTCCTCTACCCATCCCCTCCTTTACCCATCCTCTCCTCTACCCATCCTCTCCTCTAACCATCCTCCCTCTACCCATCCTCTCCTCTACCCATCCTCCCTCTACCCATCCTCTCCTCTACCCATCCTCTCCTCTACCCATCCTCTCCTCTACCCATCCTCTCCTCTACCCATCGTCCCTCTACCCATCCTCCCTCTACCCATCCCCTCCTCTACCCATCCCCTCCTCTACCCATCCTCCCTCTACCCATCCTCTCCTCTACCCATCCTCCCTCTACCCATCCTCTCCTCTACCCATCCTCCCTCTACCCATCCTCTCTTCTACCCATCCCCTCCTCTACCCATCCTCCCTCTACCCATGCCCTCCTCTACCCATCCCCTCCTCTACCCATCCTCCCTCTACCCATCCTCTCCTCTACCCACCCCCTCCTCTACCCACCCCCTCCTCTACCCACCCCCTCCTCTACCCATCCTCTCCTCTACCCATCCCCTCCTCTACCCATCCCCTCCTCTACCCATCCTCCCTCTACCCATCCTCTCCTCTACCCACCCCCTCCTCTACCCACCCCCTCCTCTACCCACCCCCTCCTCTACCCATCCCCTCCTCTACCCATCCCCTCCTCTACCCATCCTCCCTCTACCCATCCTCCCTCTACCCACCCCCTCCTCTACCCATCCTCCCTCTACCCATCCTCTCCTCTACCCATCCCCTCCTCTACCCATCCTCCCTCTACCCATCCTCTCCTCTACCCATCCTCCCTCTACCCATCCTCTCCTCTACCCATCCTCCCTCTACCCATCCTCTCCTCTACCCATCCCCTCCTCTACCCATCCTCCCTCTACCCATCCCCTCCTCTACCCATGCCCTCCTCTACCCATCCCCTCCTCTACCCATCCCCTCCTCTACCCATTCTCCCTCTACCCATCCTCTCCTCTACCCACCCCCTCCTCTACCCACCCCCTCCTCTACCCATCCTCCCTCTACCCATCCTCTCCTCTACCCATCCCCTCCTCTACCCATCCTCTCCTCTACCCATCCTCCCTCTTCCCATCCCCTCCTCTACCCATCCTCTCCTCGACCCATCCTCTCCTCTAACCATTCTCCCTCTACCCATCCTCTCCTCTACCCATCCTCCCTCTACCCATCCTCTCCTGTACCCATCCCCTCCTCTACCCATCCTCCCACTACCCATCCTCTCCTCTACCCATCCTCCCTCTACCCATCCTCCCTCTACCCACCCCCTCCTCTACCCACCCCCTCCTCTACCCATCCTCCCTCTACCCATCCTCCCTCTACCCATCCTCCCTCTACCCACCCCCTCCTCTACCCATCCTCCCTCTACCCATCCTCTCCTTTACCCACCCCCTCCTCTACCCATCCTCCCTCTACCCATCCTCTCCTCTACCCATCCTCCCTCTACCCATCCTCTCCTCTACCCATCCCCTCCTTTACCCATCCTCTCCTCTACCCATCCTCTCCTCTAACCATCCTCCCTCTACCCATCCTCTCCTCTACCCATCCTCCCTCTACCCATCCTCTCCTCTACCCATCCTCTCCTCTACCCATCCTCTCCTCTACCCATCGTCCCTCTACCCATCCTCCCTCTACCCATCCCATCCCCTCCTCTACCCATCCCCTCCTCTACCCATCCTCCCTCTACCCATCCTCTCCTCTACCCTTCCTCCCTCTACCCATCCTCTCCTCTACCCATCCTCCCTCTACCCATCCTCTCTTCTACCCATCCCCTCCTCTACCCATCCTCCCTCTACCCATCCCCTCCTCTACCCATGCCCTCCTCTACCCATCCCCTCCTCTACCCATCCTCCCTCTACCCATCCTCTCCTCTACCCACCCCCTCCTCTACCCACCCCCTCCTCTACCCACCCCCTCCTCTACCCATCCCCTCCTCTACCCATCCCCTCCTCTACCCATCCTCCCTCTACCCATCCTCTCCTCTACCCACCCCCTCCTCTACCCACCCCCTCCTCTACCCATCCTCCCTCTACCCATCCTCTCCTCTACCCATCCCCTCCTCTACCCATCCTCTCCTCTACACATCCTCCCTCTTCCCATCCCCTCCTCTACCCATCCTCTCCTCGACCCATCCTCTCCTCTAACCATTCTCCCTCTACCCATCCTCTCCTCTACCCATCCTCTCCTCTACCCATCCTCCCTCTACCCACCCCCTCCTCTACCCATCCTCCCTCTACCCATCCGCTCCTCTACCCATCCCCTCCTCTACCCATCCTCCCGCTACCCATCCTCTCCTCTACCCATCCTCCCTCTACCCATCCTCTACTCTACCCATCCCCTCCTTTACCCATCCTCCCTCTACCCATCCTCTCCTCTACCCATCCTCCCTCTACCCATCCTCTCCTCTACCCATCCCCTCCTCTACCCATCCTCTCCTCTACCCATCCTCTCCTCTAACCATCCTCCCTCTACCCATCCTCTCCTCTACCCATCCTCCCTCTACCCATCCTCCCTCTACCCATCCTCCCTCTACCCATCCTCTCCTGTACCCATCCACTCCTCTACCCATCCTCCCTCTACCCATCCTCTCCTCTACCCATCCTCTCCTCTACCCATCCTCTCCTCTACCCATCCTCCCTCTACCCATCCTCCCTCTACCCATCCTCCTCCTCTACCCATCCTCTCCTCTACCCATCCTCTCCT
Organism: Salmo salar; assembly: GCF_965601325.2. Lineage (NCBI taxonomy): Eukaryota > Metazoa > Chordata > Actinopteri > Salmoniformes > Salmonidae > Salmo > Salmo salar. Next base: position 107,423,835 of record NC_138291.1, on the reverse strand, counting down.
CTACCCATCCTCCCTCTACCCATCCTCTCCTCTACCCATCCTCTCCTCTACCCATCCTCACTCTACCCATCCCCTCCTCTAACCATCCTCTCCTCTACCCATCCCCTCCTCTACCCATCCTCCCTCTACCCATCCTCTCCTCTACCCACCCCCTCCTCTACCCATCCTCCCTCTACCCATCCTCTCCTCTACCCATCCCCTCCTCTACCCATCCTCCCTCTACCCATCCTCTCCTCTACCCATCCTCCCTCTACCCATCCTCTCCTCTACCCATCCCCTCCTCTACCCATCCTCTCCTCTACCCATCCTCTCCTCTAACCATCCTCCCTCTACCCATCCTCTCCTCTACCCATCCTCCCTCTACCCATCCTCTCCTCTACCCATCCTCTCCTCTACCCATCCTCTCCTCTACCCATCCTCCCTCTACCCATCCTCCCTCTACCCATCCCCTCCTCTACCCATCCCCTCCTCTATCCATCCTCCCTCTACCCATCCTCTCCTCTACCCATCCTCCCTCTACCCATCCTCTCCTCTACCCATCCTCCCTCTACCCATCCTCTCCTCTACCCACCCCCTCCTCACCCACCCCCTCCTCTACCCATCCTCCCTCTACCCATCCTCTCTTCTACCCATCCTCCCTCTACCCATCCTCTCCTCTACCCACCCCCTCCTCACCCACCCCCTCCTCTACCCATCCTCCCTCTACCCATCCTCCCTCTACCCATCCTCTCCTCTACCCATCCCCTCCTCTACCCATCCTCTCCTCTACCCATCCCCTCCTCTACCCATCCTCTCCTCTACCCGTCCCCTCCTCTACCCGTCCTCTCCTCGACCCATCCTCTCCTCTACCCATCCTCCCTCTACCCATCCTCCCTCTACCCATCCTCTCCTCTACCCATCCTCCCTCTACCCATCCTCCCTCTACCCATCCTCTCCTCTACCCATCCCCTCCTCTACCCATCCTCCCTCTACCCATCCTCTCCTCTACCCATCCTCCCTCTACCCATCCTCTCCTCTACCCATCCCCTCCTCTACCCATCCTCCCTCTACCCATCCTCTCCTCTACCCATCCTCTCCTCTACCCATCCCCTCCTCTACCCATCCTCCCTCTACCCATCCTCTCCTCTACCCACCCCCTCCTCTACCCACCCCCTCCTCTACCCATCCTCCCTCTACCCATCCTCCCTCTACCCATCCTCTCCTCTACCCATCCTCTCCTCTACCCATCCTCTCCTCTACCCATCCTCTCCTCTACCCATCCCCTCCTCTACCCATCCTCTCCTCTACCCATCCTCTCCTCTACCCATCCTCTCCTCTACCCATCCTCTCCTCTACCCATCCTCCCTCTACCCATCCTCTCCTCTACCCATCCTCCCTCTACCCATCCTCCCTCTACCCACACCCTCCTCTACCCATCCTCCCTCTACCCATCCTCCCTCTACCCATCCTCCCTCTACCCACCCCCTCCTCTACCCATCCTCCCTCTACCCATCCTCTCCTCTACCCATCCCCTCCTCTACCCATCCTCCCTCTACCCATCCTCTCCTCTACCCATCCTCCCTCTACCCATCCTCTCCTCTACCCATCCCCTCCTTTACCCATCCTCTCCTCTACCCATCCTCTCCTCTAACCATCCTCCCTCTACCCATCCTCTCCTCTACCCATCCTCCCTCTACCCATCCTCTCCTCTACCCATCCTCTCCTCTACCCATCCTCTCCTCTACCCATCGTCCCTCTACCCATCCTCCCTCTACCCATCCCCTCCTCTACCCATCCCCTCCTCTACCCATCCTCCCTCTACCCATCCTCTCCTCTACCCATCCTCCCTCTACCCATCCTCTCCTCTACCCATCCCCTCCTCTACCCATCCTCTCCTCTACCCATCCCCTCCTCTACCCATCCTCCCTCTACCCATCCTCTCCTCTACCCATCCCCTCCTCTACCCATCCCCTCCTCTACCCATCCTCCCTCTACCCATCCTCTCCTCTACCCACCCCCTCCTCTACCCATCCTCCCTCTACCCATCCCCTCCTCTACCCATCCCCTCCTCTACCCATCCTCTCCTCTACCCATCCTCTCCTCTACCCATCCCCTCCTCTACCCATCCTCTCCTCTACCCATCCTCCCTCTACCCATCCTCTCCTCTACCCATCCTCTCCTCTACCCATCCTCTCCTCTACCCATCCTCCCTCTACCCATCCTCTCCTCTACCCATCCTCCCTCTACCCATCCCCTCCTCTACCCATCCTCTCCTCTACCCATCCCCTCCTCTACCCATCCCCTCCTCTACCCATCCTCCCTCTACCCATCCTCTCCTCTACCCATCCTCCCTCTACCCATCCTCTCCTCTACCCATCCCCTCCTCTACCCATCCTCCCTCTACCCATCCTCTCCTCTACCCATCCTCCCTCTACCCATCCTCTCCTCTACCCATCCCCTCCTCTACCCATCCCCTCCTCTACCCATCCTCTCCTCTACCCATCCTCTCCTCTACCCATCCTCTCCTCTACCCATCCTCCCTCTACCCATCCTCTCCTCTACCCATCCCCTCCTCTACCCATCCTCTCCTCTACCCATCCTCTCCTCTACCCATCCTCCCTCTACCCATCCTCTCCTCTACCCACCCCCTCCTCTACCCACCCCCTCCTCTACCCATCCTCTCCTCTACCCATCCTCTCCTCTACCCACCCCCTCCTCTACCCATCCTCTCCTCTACCCATCTCTCCCTCTACCCACCCCCTCCTCTACCCATCCTCCCTCTACCCACCCCCTCCTCTACCCATCCTCCCTCTACCCATCCTCTCCTCTACCCATCCCCTCCTCTACCCATCCTCTCCTCTACCCATCCTCTCCTCTACCCATCCTCTCCTCTACCCATCCTCTCCTCTACCCATCCTCCCTCTACCCATCCTCTCCTCTACCCATCCCCTCCTCTACCCATCCTCTCCTCTACCCATCCTCTCCTCTACCCATCCTCTCCTCTACCCATCCCCTCCTCTACCCATCCCCTCCTCTACCCATCCTCCCTCTACCCATCCTCTCCTCTACCCATCCCCTCCTCTACCCATCCTCTCCTCTACCCATCCTCTCCTCTACCCATCCTCTCCTCTACCCATCCTCTCCTCTACCCATCCTCTCCTCTACCCATCCTCTCCTCTACCCATCCCCTCCTCTACCCATCCTCTCCTCTACCCATCCTCTCCTCTACCCATCCTCCCTCTACCCATCCTCTCCTCTACCCATCCTCTCCTCTACCCATCCTCTCCTCTACCCACCCCCTCCTCTACCCATCCTCCCTCTACCCATCCTCTCCTCTACCCATCCCCTCCTCTACCCATCCTCCCTCTACCCATCCTCTCCTCTACCCATCCCCCTCCTCTACCCATCCTCCCTCTACCCATCCGCTCCTCTACCCATCCCCTCCTCTACCCATCCTCCCTCTACCCAGCCTAAAACCCCAGAGAGCAAGCAATGGACAGGCAGCAGCACAGTGGCTACAGTATGCCACTACCAACACTATGACTGTAGGCTATATTTGATTGACTGTAAATGTAATGGTTTTCGGGTAATGTTCGTACCAGACATCAATCTACCGTCTGAAGGGAGTTTGTAACCTACTTACCTGTCCCTAACCCTAACACTTGACCCCATTCTCGTCCTCATTGGTAACTGAATCTAAAGGTAAGCCAGAGGTAAGTCACAATTATGTAAAAAATGTATTCCCAGTGTTGGTTGTCATCGACCAATAAAATGTGACTTTGTTACAGTACAGGGGACATAATTTACTGTACTCAGAGCTGTGATTCAACCTATTTGATTTGTGTGTCATTCGACCAATTCAAAGAGACCTCATGAATCATTCAACATTCCAGAGATGACACCCACCGGGGTGGCCCAATGGCAGGCCCCCGGGGGCGTTTCCTCCAGGCGTAACGTAACGGGAGCACGACGTCGTCCTCCAGCGGAGGAAAACATGACGGACGGCTGACTGGGGACTGGCTCAGGGAAAATAGCAGCTTGGAATTTCACGCCAGGGTTGGAATACTTTTTTGGTCTACATGTTTTGTTACAAGCACAAATCCATCCATCTGTCGTCTTGGAATTGAGTTATAGTAATCTTCACGTAGCTTCTCTTCTCACCGGGGAGGACACCGAATCCTGTTAGCTGGCGGTCCGGATAACTATTTCCGCTGTGTTTTCTATGTTATGATGGCTAGCACTTGCTAGCTGATGGCTGGGACCGCTGCAATGCTAGGTGATCATTAGCCAGATCGATTTTTAGCTCAACAGTTTTAGTGGATATTTAAAGGTAAGTAGCTTTCACACATGTTAGCTACTCCTTTCAGTCATAGCAAGCAGGTAGATAACGAACTTAGATATGCTAGAAGTAGCAACATGGGAATTCCGATTGTTTCGGCGGCTATCTTGCAGACGAGCTAGCTAGCTAAGTGTGCGGTAAACCAGCCCGTTTTAAGTTTCCGCTAGTGCTTTCTGCAAGCTAGCCGAGTAGCATGTTATGGCTAGCTTTTAGGTTTCACGTTCAAGTCCCATTTATTTAGATATTGTCTATCTAATTAGGTAGTTAAGATAACAAGCTAACCATAGCGAGATATCCATCATTGGCTGAAGCCTAGATTGAAAGTAACGTTAGTTAACTACACCTGGAAGTCTCCCCATTCCGTGTCCGTGTGGACCTATCCCAGGTTATCTATTCCTTTCCTTTAGCTAGAATATGTATTCCATTTCTAGCTATCTACTGTTCGCTAACTAGATATGTAACTGTCAAGTATTGTAACTCGAAACGTGACAGATAGTAAGGTTAATCACTGATTGTGCGACATATGTATGTAGCCAGTTGTAGCGGACACCACCAGTGGTGCCAGCTTGTCACTTCTTAGAGTTTTTCAATGGGACTCGGTGTTCTGGAAATCCGCCCACAGTGACGCCAGGGGACAGCCCTGTAACGTTACCTCAGGCTGTTTTCTCTACTGGCTAATCCAGATTTTATATGACACTTTTCGCTAGTTATATTAGTCAAGAAGACTATTTTATTGCCAGGCTATAGTCATCATATGGATCATGTGTTGCTTTGCTAGGTGACAATGGAGCGAGTTATCTGGCCATTTTCTATATTGTTTTGCAAGGATAACGCATGATGGGTCCCGTACAGTTACTGCTCTGGACCAGATGGACCATGGGTCCCGTACAGTTACTGCTCTGGACCAGATGGACCATGGGTCCAGTACATGATTCACCTGCTGATGATTAAACAAATCTAACGGTCTTCTAGCTAAATTGTAATACCGGTAGTATAGTTTCAGATTTAGGACGTGTTCTGGTGTGTTATGGTGTGGTCTACCCCAAGGAATGTAGAGTGGAATGGCCAAATGACGATCCGAGAGCCACAAGCTATGATGACAGTCTTGCGTTTCAGTTGTCGTAATCCAAATAGAGTAGTCTTGCCATAGCGGTCCTAGAACAGTTATTATGATGTGGATTTGCCCATACTGTATGTGTATCTTTTCACCTTTGTCCATGTGTGTGTTGTGACATATAAGCCACAGATCCTGCAGAATTTTGGGTGAGTTCTTTGCAGCAGGCAGCCCCACTGCTCTCCCTCCAACGTTGCTTGTAACTCTGTTCCTTTCTCCTATTTAGGTTTTTCGAGACAAAGGATAAGGAATACCTGGTTTTGTATTATTCTGGAACGTTATTCTTCACTACATTTACCAGCATGCACAGCGTCAGATGTGACAGCCACAGCGGCAGAGATTCCACAAGTCTTCAATGTGTTTTTTCTGGATGTTTTTGAAGGCATGTCGCCGCCACCGCGAGAGAAACCGCTGACTTTGGATTGTACCCCATTTTCTATTTTTCTGATCAAATATTAACTATGTGTCTACGCAGCAACTTGGATTTGTTTGGATACATTTAAACTTTCAAGTGAGTGAGACGGAAATCGACAAAAAGGAAACACCAGCACGGGACAAGTAAAACACAAACGATCCTTTCTTCTAAAGAAATATCATGGCATCTGTGTGGAAAAGATTACAACGTGTGGGGAAACATGCGTCCAAGTTTCAGTTCGTGGCTTCCTATCAGGAGTTGATGGTGGAATCCACGAAGAAATGGTTAGTTGGGACATTGACTACACACACACACACACACCACACACAGGAACGGCTAGTATTGAGTAGTGTTTAGGTAAGCAAATAGACAGTAGAGTTGGGACATAGCCTACAGATATGTTTCAGTAGTAGCATGCCCTGAGCCACAGGCATTCTAACACGCCTAACAGGCCTGCGATCCGGGACAGATGTTAACGTGTTGGAGAATGGCATGACAAAAATGCCTGTCTAGAGAGAGGAGAGGAGAGGAGATGGGAGGAGAGGAGATGAGATGAGAGGAGAGGAGATGAGAGGATAGGAGAGGGGATGAGAGGATAGGAGAGGAGATGGGAGGAGAGGAGAGGAGATGGGAGCGACTGTCAGAACAGTTTATTGTGCTCTGAGGGGTGTGTTTGACTCTCTTCTCCAGAAAGCCTCTCAGAGGGGTGTGTTTGACTCTCTTCTCCAGAAAGCCTCTCAGAGGGGTGTGTTTGACTCTTCTCCAGAAAGCCTCTCAGAGGGGTGTGTTTGACTCTCTTCTCCAGAAAGCCTCTCAGAGGGGTGTGTTTGACTCTCTTCTCCAGAAAGCCTCTCAGAGGGGTGTGTTTGACTCTTCTCCAGAAAGCCTCTCTGAGGGGTGTGTTTGACTCTTCTCCAGAAAGCCTCTCTGGGGGGAGGGGGGTGTCAGAGAGAGATGTGTTTTCCCATGGCTGAAGTCAGTCTCCTCGCCTCTCTCTAAAACCTCCTCACGCCTCTCTCTAAAACCTCCTCTCTCCTCGCCCATCTCTAAAACCTCCTCTCTCCTCGCCCATCTCTAAATTCTCCTCTCTCCTCGCCCATCTCTAAAACCTCCTCTCGCCTCGCCCATCTCTAAAACCTCTCTCCTCGCCCATCTCTAAAATCTCCTCTCTCCTCGCCCATCTCTAAAATCTCCTCTCTCCTCGCCCATCTCTAAAACCTCCTCTCTCCTCGCCCATCTCTAAAACCTCCTCTCTCCTCGCCCACCTCTAAAACCTCTCTCCTCGCCCACCTCTAAAACCTCTCTCCTCGCCCACCTCTAAAACCTCCTCTCTCCTCGCCCACCTCTAAAACCTCCTCTCTCCTCGCCCATCTCTAAAACCTCCTCTCCCCTCGCCCATCTCTAAAACCTCCTCTCGCCTCGCCCATCTCTAAAACCTCCTCTCGCCTCGCCCATCTCTAAAACCTCCTCTCGCCCATCTCTAAAACCTCCTCTCGCCTCGCCCATCTCTAAAACCTCCTCTCGCCCATCTCTAAAACCTCTTCTCGCCCATCTCTAAAACCTCTTCTCGCCCATCTCTAAAACCTCCTCTCGCCTCGCCCCTCTCTAAAACCTCCTCTCGCCTCGCCCCTCTCTAAAACCTCCTCTCGCCTCGCCCCTCTCTAAAACCTCCTCTCGCCTCGCCCCTCTCTAAAATCACATTGGAGGAAAAGATCCCAGGTCAGACAATGAAAGTTTGTCTCAAAAGTATTAAAACAAACCAGCATGCTTTGGCATATTACCTCGACTAACCTGCACCCCCGCACATTGACTCGGTACCTGTACCCCCTGTGTATAGCCTCCACATTGACTCGGTACCGGAACCCCCTGTATATAACCTCCACACTGACTCGGTACGGGTACTCCCTGTATATAACCTCCACACTGACTCGGTACCGGTACCCCCTGTATATAACCTCCACACTGACTCGGTACCTGTACTCCCTGTATATAACCTCCACACTGACTCTGTACCGGTACCCCCTGTATATAGTCTCCACACTGACTCGGTACCTGTACTCCCTGTATATAACCTCCACACTGACTCGGTCCCGGTACACTCTGTATATAGTCTCCACATTGACTCGGTACCGGTACCCCCTGTATATAACCTCCACACTGACTCGGTACTCCCCTGTATATAACCTCTACACTGACTCGGTACCGGTACCCCCTGTATATAACCTCTACACTGACTCGGTACCGGTACCCCTGTATATAGTCTCCACATTCACTCGGTACCGATACCCCCTGTATATAACCTCGTTACCGTTATGTTCATTTCTTGTGTTAGCTATTGATTGGTTAATTTTTTTAAACTTTAGTTTATTTAGTAAGTATTTTAACTATTTTTTTTTAACTGCATTGTTGGTTAAGGGCTTGTAAGTAAGTATTTCACGGTAAGGTCTACTACACCTGTTGTATTCAGCATTTCACGGTAAGGTCTACTACACCTGTTGTATTCAGCATTTCACGGTAAGGTCTACTACACCTGTTGTATTCGGTGCATGTGACTAATTTGGTTATGATATGCCTTCATCTGGGTATTCACTGTAAAGTCCCTCAGTCCGCTTTCAGAGAAAGTCAATCCAGAAATCTAGTCATTTGTTTACCACAGCATTTCCTGTCTCCAAAAGCCACAACCTTTCTCTCAACTCAATTTAAGGGTTTTATTGGCATGGGAAACATATGTTAACATTACCAAAGCAAGTCAAGTAGATAATAAACAATAAAAATTAACAGTAAACATTACACTCACATGCTTCTCTCTCTATCCCCCTCTCTTCTCTCTATCCCCCTCTCTCTTCTCTCTAGCCCCCTCTCTCTCTTCTCTCTAGCCCCCCCTCTAGCCCCCCCCCCCCCCACAGACACACACACAATTAATACAACCACTCCCATCAATTGTTTTTTTTTTTTAAAGCAATGAGGCTGATGCAACAGATCAGAACATTTTAGCTTAAAATGTTGATGAACTATTAGGGTATTTCTTCACATAAGCGCAGCAATGCGTACACGGCAGTAGGCTATAATCGCAGCAATGCGTACACGGCAGCAGGCTATAAGCGCAGCAATGCGTACACGGCAGCAGGCTATAAGCGCAGCAATGCGTACACGGCAGCAGGCTATAAGCGCAGCAATGCGTACACGGCAGCAGGCTATAAGCGCAGCAATGCGTACACGGCAGCAGGCTATAAGCGCAGCAATGCGTACACGGCAGCAGGCTATAAGCGCAGCAATGCGTACACGGCAGCAGGCTATAAGCGCAGAAATGCGTACACGGCAGTAGGCTATAAATGCTCTGTTTCTTGCCTTACTGCACAACCTCAGCTTCATTCACAAGTGATAGTACGTTCCTGTCTCTCTCTGTCTGTCTTCACGGGTCCAAAAAGTTGAACCCGTTCCGAAATAGACCTGGGATTTTCCCACCCTGTGTGCTTACTGTGAGCGAGTGACATGGAGAGGAGGGACGAGAGACACCAATCAACCAAGTTAACTGGCGCACTAGTACACTAATAGCTAGCATAGCTAGGTTATTTATCATCAAATATGATGACATAGTACCTGTCTTGACTGCATCAAACAGGGAGAAGCTAGTTAAGCAAGCTAGCTAGCTAGCTAGCTAGGCTAACTGAGGCTGCCTTGCTCTTTCTCTTCCTACAAACAACAACTCCATTCAGAATATAATGTAGCAGCCTACCTGTTGGCTCTGGGTCGTTGTAGCCTGTCCTTCTCCTTTAACTTTTAATTCCATCTTCCATTGATTAGATATCTCCTAACTTTTGTCACACGGAGCCTCTATGACTGTAGCCCATTGCCGCTTTGAGGACTTCTGATTGGCTAACAACAACAAGCTACACTAGCCACTCTCGTGAAAAGCAAAGACAGCAGCATGATAAGATGTCTCTGTGTCTCTACTGCAGCAGTCGGATTCGGATCTGTACGGGTCCTTCCGGAGAACTCCGTTAAAATTACACCGAGACCTGTAACGGTCAGATCTGACCCGGACCTGTGACATTAAGTAGCATTCTGGAACCGGACCAGCTCGGGTGGATCTATGCTCTCGCCCGCTCGCTCTCTCTCGCTCTCTCTCTCTATCTCCTCTCTCCATCTCCTCTCTGTGTCTTCTCTCTCTCGTATTTGGGTGTCAGTAAGCTGCAGGCTGTTTTTTGAATGTTTCTCTTACTGTGGATGACCTGGAGGTTACATTATACTGGCTCCACTGCACAGGTGGTTGGTGGGATGTGGGAGGACGAGCTCGTCTTAATAACCCATCCAAAGAGTAGAAAGATTACACTATATGATGCCCGTCTCCTTATTAATTCAGCCACTTATCTAACTAGCATGTTAAACCAAATATACATCTGGCCTCTCCAGCTCCTGCTTTCTCCCGTTGTGTTATTTACAGTCACGTGACCGGTGCAACTGTTCTGAGGAACTACGCTAAGCTTCATAATGTATACTGAACAAATATATAAACGAGTTACAGTTCATATGAGGAAATCAGTCAATTTTAAATGAATTTATTAGGCTCTAATCTATGGATTTCACACGACTGGGAATACAGATATGCATCTGTTGGTCACAGATACTTTTTTTAAAAAAAGGTAGGGGTGTGGATCAGAAAACCAGTCAGTATCTGGTGTGACCACCATTTGCCTCATGCAGTGCGACACATCTCCTTCACATAGAGTTGATCAGGCTGTCGATTGTGGCCTGTGGAATGTTGTCCCACTCCTCTTCAATGGCTATGCGAAGTTGCTGGATATTGGCGGGAACTGGAACATGTTGTCGTACGCATCGATCCAGAGCATCCCAAACATGCTCAATGGGTGACATGTCTAGTCAGTATGCAGGCCATGGAAGAACTGGGACGTTTTCAGCTTACAGGGATTGTGTACAGAGCCTTGTGACATAATGTGATGGTGGTGGATGAATGGCACGACAATGGGCCTCAGGATCTCATCACGGTATCTCTGTGCATTCAAATTGCCATCTATAAAATGCAATTATGTTCGTTGTCCGTAGCTTACGCCTGCCCATACTATAACCCCCCGCCACAATGGGGAACTCTGTTCAGAACATTGACATCAGCAAACTGCTCGCCATACAGGTTGTCTGCCATCTGCCCGGTACAGTTGAAACTGGGATTCATCCGTGAAGAGCACACTTTTTCAGCGTGCCAGTTGCCATCGAAGGTGAACATTTCCCCACTGAAATCGCTTACGACGCCGAACTCCAGTCAGGCCAAGACCCTGGTCAGGATGACGAGCACGCAGATGAGCTTCCCTGAGATGGTTTCTGACAGTTTTATAGAAATTCTTCGGTTGTTCAAACCCACAGTTTCATCAGCTGTCCAGGTGCCTGGTCCCAGATAATCTCGCAGGTGAAGAAGCCGGATGTGGAGGTCCTGGGCTAGCGTGGTTACATATGGTTTGCGGTAATGAGGCCGGTTGGACGTACTGTCAAATTCTCTAAAAAGACATTGGAGGTGGCTTATGGTAGAGAAATGAACATTCAATTCTCGGGCAACAGCTCTGGTGGACATTCCTGCAGTCAGCATGCCAATTGCATGCTCCCTCATAACTTGAGACATCTGAGGCATTGTGTTGTGTGACAAAACGGCACATTTTAGAGTAGCCTTTTATTGTCCCCAGCACAAGGTGCACCTGTGTAATGATCATGCTGTTTAATCAGCTTCTTGATATGTCACACCTGTCAGGTGGATGGATTACCTTGGCAAAGGAGAAATGCTCACTAACAAGGATGTAAACGAATTTGTGCACAAAATATGAAAGAAAAAAGTTTTTTGTGCGTATGGAACATTTCTGCAATCCTTTATTTCAGATCATGGGATCAACACTTTATGTTGCATTTTAAATTTTTGTTCAGTGTAAAGTAATGTGACAGGTGAAATGAAGAACACAACCTGCTTTATCTCCTAACCTATTGCACTGCAGGTATTTACTTAAAAAGTAGCTACAAATATTACAATTTATTGAAAAACTTCAAAGAAATACTTTTGACGTTATTTTAATCTTCGGCTGAGGGAGAGACGTGAGGGAGACCGATTTTAAGTGAATGAATAAAGTTTTTGGCTTTGAAATCCGCATATTTTGCATGATGGTTTGCATATTATCACGAACAAAGTACTAGGGTAGTGAATTGATGTTAGTTTCAGCTGTAAGCTAGCAAGGAAAGTTAGCCTACATAGCTGGAAGCTACCGGTATCTTCTGGCATTGTAAAGCTATTCTAGCTCTGTATGGAAATAGTTTTGACAACAGTATTAAGTTTCAACATTTGTACATGACAGGTCACATTATTCACGTGTGTGAACTTCTGTGCAGCATGAGGAGAAGAGAGATCACAATGAAATAAAATTGTATTTGTCACATGTGCCGAATACAACAGTCTCCATCTCTACTGGTCTCTCTACAGACTGCCAGTCTCTACTGGTCTCTCTACAGACTGCCAGTCTCTACTGGTCTCTCTACAGACTGCCAGTCTCTACTGGTCTCTCTACAGACTGCCAGTCTCTACTGGTCTCTCTACAGACTGCCAGTCTCTACTGGTCTCTCTACAGACTGCCAGTCTCTACTGGTCTCTCTACAGACTGCCAGTCTCTACTGGTCTCTCTACAGACTGCCAGTCTCTACTGGTCTCTCTACAGACTGCCAGTCTCTACTGGTCTCTCTACAGACTGCCAGTCTCTACTGGTCTCTCTACAGACTGCCAGTCTCTACTGGTCTCTCTACAGACCGCCAGTCTCTACTGGTCTCTCTACAGACTGCCAGTCTCTACTGGTCTCTCTACAGACCGGCAGTCTGAAGCTCTGCTGTGCCAGAATGGGGCCAATAAAATCGTTTTTTATAGCTGAAGCTCAATAAAAGAGACATTTCCATCCCAGAAGCCAGAGAGTCAGTCAGTGGGAGAGGAGAGGAAGAGACTCAGCAGAAACCATAGTGCCTGTCTCTCTCTCTCAACTTCAATTCAGTTCAAGGGCTTTATTGGCATGGGAAACATACACTACCGTTGAAAAGTTTGGGGTCACTTAGAAATGTCCTTGTTTTTGAATGAAAAGCCCCCCAAAAATTGGCCATTAAAATAACATCAAATTTATCAGAAATAGAGTGTAGACATTGCTAATGTTGTAAATGACTATGTAGCTGGAAACGGCTGATTTATAACGGAATATCTACATAGGCGTACAGAGGCCCATTATCAGCAACCATCACTCCTGTGTTCCAATGGCACATTGTGTTAGCTAATCCAAGTTTATCATTTTAAAAGGCTAATTGATCATTAGAAAACCCTTTTGCAATTATGTTAGCACAGCTGAAAACTGTAGTTCTGATTAAAGAAGCAATAAAACTGGCCTTCTTTAGACTAGTTGAGTATCTGGAGCATCAGCATTTGTGGGTTCGATTACAGACTCAAAATGGCCAGAAACAAAGACCTTTCTTCTGAAACTCGTCAGTCTATTCTTGTTCTGAGAAATTAAGGCTATTCCATGTGAGAAATTGCCAAGAAACTGAAGATCTTGTACAATGCTGTGTACTACTCCCTTCACAGAACAGTGCAAACTTGCTCTAACCAGAATAGAAAGGGGAGTGGGAGGCCCCGGTGCACAACTGATCAAGAGGACAAGTACATTAGTGTCTATTTTGAGAAACAGACGCCTCACAAGTCCTCAACTTGCAGCTTCATGAAATAGTACCCACAAAACACCAGTCTCAACGTCAACAGTGAAGAGGAGACTCTGGGATGCTGGCTTTCAAACTTTTGAACGGTAGTCTATGTTAACATTTTAGGGCTCCCGAGGGGCGCAGCGGTCTAAGGCACTGCATCTCAGTGCAAGAGGCGTCATTACAGTCCCTGGTTAGAATCCAAGCTGTATCACATCCGGCTGTGATTGGGAGTACCATAGGGCGGCACACAATTGGCCCAGCATCCTCCAGGTTTGGCTGGGGTAGGTTGTCTTTGTAAATAAGAATTTGTTCTTAATTGACTTGCCTAGTAAAATAAAGGTTAAATAAAATAAAAATTGCCAAACCAAGTGAAGTAGATGATACACACACACACACACACACACACTGATCAGAGAGGTGCTTGACTCCTCACTGGACACTAATACAGCATCTCAGTGTTGGCTCTGTTTCATCACCACACCTCTTACTGAGTGGTGTGTTGGCTCTATATCTCTGCTGCTGTCTGGGGGTCAAGGTCTAGTTCAGTCCCGTAACACCCGTAAGGCAACATACTCCAGGGTTCCAGACTAACATGTTCCATTGGTGACACCAGACCATGATTTGGTCGCACCAATTTTTTTGTTGTTGCTGCGTCACACAGTAGAAAAGAATCATCTTATGTAATTCAGTGCTTTATTAAAAACTGTGTATTCAATGTTTCATCTAACATGTGGAATGCATGATTCAAGATATTTTTAAGTGGAACCTAATTCAGTGATTGTCATGAATTTTGGGTTGACAATTAGGCTATTTTGTTATATTTTACTGTTGAAGATGCACTATGTAGAAATCTCTCCTCCATTTCCTGTTTGCTAAAATTCTAATAGTTCGGCTAATTTTAAGTTTATATAACAAAACAAGCAAGTATATTGTACCATCTAAAACGCTGTGAAACAATATATTTTCCATAACCCTAAATATTGTATTTTCATCTGTTTTGAAGCCGGTGTACAAAACTGAAAGTAAAAGATGCAAAAACAAAACTTAAGAACGGGAAGCATAGAAATAGGGCATGTAGAACAGATCTACCGCTTCCTAGACTTTGCTTTGAATGAGTGACAGATCTATAACATACATTTCTATGTGAATTTGGTCAGGTCGCTCAAAAAAGTTACACATTTTGTAGCTTTAAAATAGGATACTGAGAATGGGGATGAAATCTAGAAAATAAAACTGAATTCAACAATATTCAAAAAATGTATTGTATTTATTATGGAATCAAACTAAAGGCATTCAAAATTAATTATTTTGCCCAAGTTTATCATAAGACATGAACAGAATGCATCAAGTGATTGGTATTTCCTGCAACTTTCTGAAGAGCCAATGAGAATTCCCCGTCTATATGTGTGGTGCGGTCGTCTACCACTTTGTGTCACCGTTAGCGATGATGCTAATGAATGATCTTCTGGTAGATGGGAAGCCATTCTCATAAACCTTCTCAGTTAAACGTTAACTACAACATAGCCTGTGCTTACATAGCAAAACGATATCATGATTATTTGTATCAATCCAGGGGGGTGTTTGTTTTGCTAACTCTAGCATCACGTATGCTACAAAAACACCTCTTTCTAGGTGCACACTGTAATATAAGGGTAACTACACCCACCCCAAGAAAATGTTGTATATTTTTTTCTCCCAGACCTGAAGTGTTCTCCTGATGTGGTTTATGCTGTTGTGGACTTAGAAAAACAACTACATTGGATGTTCCATTGAAAAGTTTGATTTTGAGATCGAAAACCTTAAAAAAAGAGAGAGAAAAAGGGCCCTATATATACTCAGTTTATTAGGTACACCACCCTGTTCACAAAAATGGTTCACTCCTACAGACAGTGAGTCTGTAGTAGCAGGCAGACAGGCTTTGAGGCATTCAGTTACTGTTCGATTGAACGTTAGAATGGGCAAAACAAGTGACCGAAGTGACTTTGAGCGTGGTATGATTGTCAGGTGCCAGGCTGGCCATAACCAGTATCTCAGAAACGGCCGGCATCCTGGGCTTTTACATTTACGTCATTTAGCAGACGCTCTTATCCAGAGCGACTTACAAATTGGTGCATTCACCTTATGATATCCAGTGGAACAACCACTTTACAATAGTACATCTATATATTTTTTGGGGGGAGGGTGGGGGGGTTAGAAGGATTACTATATCCTATCCCAGGTATTCCTTAAAGAGGTGGGGCTTCAGGTGTCTCCGGAAGGTGGTGATTGACTCCGCTGTCCTGGCGTCGTGAGGGAGCTTGTTCCACCATTGGGGTGCCAGAGCAGTGAACAGTTTTGACTGGGCTGAGCGGGAACTGTGCTTAGGTAGGGGGGCCAGCAGGCCAGAGGTGGATGAACGCAGTGCCCTTCTTTGGGTGTAGGGACTGATCAGAGCCTGAAGGTACGGAGGTGCCGTTCCCCTCACAGCTCCGTAGGCAAGCACCATGGTCTTATAGCGGATGCGAGCTTCAACTGGAAGCCAGTGGAGTGTGCAGAGGAGCGGGGTGACGTGAGAGAACTTGGGAAGGTTGAACACCAGACGGGCTGCGGCGTTCTGGATGAGTTGTAGGGATTTAATGGCACAGGCAGGGAGCCCCGCCAACAGCGAGTTGCAGTAATCCAGACGGGAGATGACAAGTGCCTGGATTAGGACCTGCGCCGCTTCCTGTGTGAGGCAGGGTCGTACTCTGCGAATGTTGTAGAGCATGAACCTACAGGATCGGGTCACCGCCTTGATGTTAGCGGAGAACGACAGGGTGTTGTCCAGGGTCACGCCAAGGCTCTTAGCACTCTGGGAGGAGGACACAATGGAGTTGTCCACCGTGATGGCGAGATCATGGAAAGGGCAGTCCTTCCCCGGGAGGAAGAGCAGCTCCGTCTTGCCGAGGTTCAGCTTGAGGTGGTGATCCGTCATCCACACTGATATGTCTGCCAGACATGCAGAGATGCGATTCACCACCTGGTTATCAGAAGGGGGAAAGGAGAAGATTCATTGTGTGTCGTCTGCGTAGCAGTGATAGGAGCGACCATGTGAGGATATGACAGAGCCAAGTGACTTGGTGACTTTTCACACACGATAGGGTCTAAGGTTTACCAAGAATCTTGCAACAACAACAAAAAATATCCAGTCACATGCAGTCCTGTGGGGTGAAAACAGCTTGTTGATGACAGCGGTCCAAGCAGAATGGCTAGAATTGTGCAGCTAACAGACGGGCCACAAACAGGCAAATAACAGCCAGTACAACATCTCGGAACGCACAACTCATTGGTCCTTGTCATGGCTGGGCGTTCCACTCCTATCAGCTAAAAACAAGAAGTGACTCCAGTGGGCAGGCCATCACCAACACTGGAGGAGTGACTCCAGTGGGCAGGCCATCACCAACACTGGAGGAGTGACTCCAGTGGGCAGGCCATCACCAACACTGGAGGAGTGACTCCAGTGGGCAGGCCATCACCAACACTGGAGGAGTGACTCCAGTGGGCAGGCCATCACCAACACTGGAGGAGTGACTCCAGTGGGCAGGCCATCACCAACACTGGAGGAGTGACTCCAGTGGGCAGGCCATCACCAACACTGGAGGAGTGACTCCAGTGGGCAGGCCATCACCAACACTGGAGGAGTGACTCCAGTGGGCAGGCCATCACCAACACTGGAGGAGTGGAAACACATGGTCTGGTCTGACGAATCCTGGATCCTGTTGCGTCATGCTGATGGCAGAGTCAGGATCTGGCTTCCTGCCTGGTGTCTACTGTACAGGCTGGTGGTGGTGGTGTAATGCTGTGGGGAATGTTCTCCTGGCACACGTTAGCTCCCTTCATACCAATTGAGAAACGTTGGAACGCCACACCTTGTAGAGTCCATGCCCTGAAGAATTCAGGCTGTTCTGGAGGCAAAGGGGGGGGTACCTAATGAATATAACTTATAAATGCCTCATGACCTTAGTTCAACTGTCGTACCCCATCAGCACCAAATATACAAGCTTGTTTACTCCAATAGAGGGAGGGAGGGGGAGAGAGAGTTATAGTATGGATGGGATGATGCAGGAGGATGCGTTTACATCTTCCTCCCCCAACCTTCCTATCTCACGTCCCTATACATTTACATCTACCTCCCCCAACCTTCCTACCTCTCTTCCCTATACATTTACATCTACCTCCCCCAACCTTCCTACCTCTCTTCCCTATACATTTACATCTACCTCCCCCAACCTTCCTACCTCTCTTCCCTATACATTTACATCTACCTCCCCCAACCTTCCTACCTCTCTTCCCTATACATTTACATCTACCTCCCCAACCTTCCTACCTCTCGTCCCTATACATTTACATCTACCTCCCCAACCTTCCTACCTCTCTTCCCTATACATTTACATCTACCTCCCCCAACCTTCCTACCTCTCTTCCCTATACATTTACATCTACCTCCCCAACCTTCCTACCTCTCTTCCCTATACATTTACATCTACCTCCCCCAACCTTCCTACCTCTCTTCCCTATACATTTACATCTACCTCCCCAACCTTCCTACCTCTCTTCCCTATACATTTACATCTACCTCCCCCAACCTTCCTACCTCTCTTCCCTATACATTTACATCTACCTCCCCCAACCTTCCTACCTCTCTTCCCTATACATTTACATCTACCTCCCCCAACCTTCCTACCTCTCTTCCCTATACATTTACATCTACCTCCCCCAACCTTCCTACCTCTCTTCCCTATACATTTACATCTACCTCCCCCAACCTTCCTACCTCTCTTCCCTATACATTTACATCTACCTCCCCAACCTTCCTACCTCTCTTCCCTATACATTTACATCTACCTCCCCAACCTTCCTACCTCTCTTCCCTATACATTTACATCTACCTCCCCCAACCTTCCTACCTCTCTTCCTATACATTTACATCTACCTCCCCAACCTTCCTACCTCTCTTCCCTATACATTTACATCTACCTCCCCAACCTTCCTACCTCTCTTCCCTATACATTTACATCTACCTCCCCAACCTTCCTACCTCTCTTCCCTATACATTTACATCTACCTCCCCCAACCTTCCTACCTCTCTTCCCTATACATTTACATCTACCTCCCCAACCTTCCTACCTCTCTTCCCTATACATTTACATCTACCTCCCCAACCTTCCTACCTCTCTTCCCTATACATTTACATCTACCTCCCCAACCTTCCTACCTCTCTTCCCTATACATTTACATCTACCTCCCCCAACCTTCCTACCTCTCTTCCTATACATTTACATCTACCTCCCCAACCTCCTACCTCTCTTCCCTATACATTTACATCTACCTCCCCAACCTTCCTACCTCTCTTCCCTATACATTTACATCTACCTCCCCCAACCTTCCTACCTCTCTTCCCTATACATTTACATCTACCTCCCCAACCTTCCTACCTCTCTTCCCTATACATTTACATCTACCTCCCCAACCTTCCTACCTCTCTTCCTATACATTTACATCTACCTCCCAACCTTCCTACCTCTCTTCCCTAACATTTACATCTACCTCCCCCAACCTTCCTACCTCTCTTCCCTATACATTTACATCTACCTCCCCAACCTTCCTACCTCTCTTCCCTATACATTTACATCTACCTCCCCCAACCTTCCTACCTCTCTTCCCTATACATTTACATCTACCTCCCCCAACCTTCCTACCTCTCTTCCCTATACATTTACATCTACCTCCCCCAACCTTCCTACCTCTCTTCCCTATACATTTACATCTACCTCCCCCAACCTTCCTACCTCTCGTCCCTATACATTACATCTACCTCCCCCAACCTTCCTACCTCTCGTCCCTATACATTTACATCTACCTCCCCCAACCTTCCTACCTCTCTTCCCTATACATTTACATCTACCTCCCCCAACCTTCCTACCTCTCTTCCCTATACATTTACATCTACCTCCCCAACCTTCCTACCTCTCTTCCTATACATTTACATCTACCTCCCCAACCTTCCTACCTCTCTTCCTATACATTTACATCTACCTCCCCCAACCTTCCTACCTCTCTTCCCTATACATTTACATCTACCTCCCCCAACCTTCCTACCTCTCTTCCCTATACATTTACATCTACCTCCCCAACCTTCCTACCTCTCTTCCCTATACATTTACATCTACCTCCCCAACCTTCCTACCTCTCTTCCCTATACATTTACATCTACCTCCCCAACCTTCCTACCTCTCTTCCCTATACATTTACATCTACCTCCCCCAACCTTCCTACCTCTCTTCCCTATACATTTACATCTACCTCCCCCAACCTTCCTACCTCTCTTCCCTATACATTTACATCTACCTCCCCCAACCTTCCTACCTCTCTTCCCTATACATTTACATCTACCTCCCCCAACCTTCCTACCTCTCTTCCCTATACATTTACATCTACCTCCCCAACCTTCCTACCTCTCTTCCCTATACATTTACATCTACCTCCCCAACCTTCCTACCTCTGTTCCCTATACATTTACATCTACCTCCCCCAACCTTCCTACCTCTCTTCCCTATACATTTACATCTACCTCCCCCAACCTTCCTACCTCTCTTCCCTATACATTTACATCTACCTCCCCCAACCTTCCTACCTCTCTTCCCTATACATTTACATCTACCTCCCCAACCTTCCTACCTCTCTTCCCTATACATTTCAGCCTTTCTCTCTAACCCCTTCTCTCTCTTCCCCCCTCTCTCTCTCTCTCTCTCTCTACCCTGCCTCTCTCTAACCCTCTCTCTCTCTCTTCCCCGCCTCTCTCTCTCTACCCCTCTCTCTACCCCGCCTCTCTCTCTCTCTCTCTCTCTCTCTCTCTCTCTCTCTCTGTTCCCTCTCTCTCTCTCTCTGTACCCCCCTCTCTCTACCTCCCACCAACCTTCCTATCTTCCAACCTCTCTTCCCTATACATTTCAGTCTCTCTCTCAAATCAATTTAAATGTAAGGGCTTTATTGGCATGGAAAACATATGTTAACATTGCTAAAGCAAGTAATGTAGATAAGAAACAAATAGTTTAAATACAAAATGATTAAACATAAATATTGGTTATATTTACATTGGTGTTTGTTCTTCACTGGTTGACCTTTTCTTGTGGCAACAGGTCACAAGTCTTGCTGCTGTGATGTCACACTGTGTGTGGTATTTCACCCAGTAGATATGGGAGTTTATCAAAAATGGGTTTGTTTTCAAATTCTTTGTGAATCTGAGGGAAATATGTGTCTCTAATATGGTCATACATTTGGCAGGTTAGGAAGTGCAGCTCAGTTTCCACCTCATTTTGTGGGCAGTGTGCACATAGCCTGTCTTCTCTTGAGAGCCAGGTCTGCCTACGGCGGCCTATCTCAATAGCAAGGCTATGCTCAGTGAGTCTGTTCATAGTCAAAGCTTTCCTTAAGTTTGGGTCAGTCACAGTGGTCAGGTATTCTGCCACTGTCTACTCTCTGTTTAGGGACAAATAGCATTCTAGTTTGCTCTGTTTTTTTGTTAATTCTTTCCAATGTGTCAAGTAATTATATTTTAGTTTTCTCATGATTTGGTTGGGTCTAATTGTGTTGCTGTCCCAGGGCTCTGTGGGGTGTGTTTGTGAACAGAGCCCCAGGACCAGCTTGCTTAGGGGACTCTTCTCCAGGTTCATCTCTCTGTAGGTGATGGCTTTGTTATGGAAGGTTTGGGAATCACTTCCTTTTAGGTGGTTGAATAATTTAACGGCTCTTTTCTGGATTTTGATAATTAGCGAGTATCGGCCTAATTCTGCTCTGCATGCATTATTTGGTGTTTTATGTTGTACACGGAGGATATTTTTTGTAAAATTCTGCAAGTCTCAGTTGGTGTTTGTCCCATTTTGTGAATTCTTGGTTGGTGAGCGGACCCCAGACCTCACAACCATAAAGGGCAATGGGTTCTATAACTGATTCAAGTATTTATAGCCAGATCCTAATTGGTATGTCAAATTTTATGTTCCTTTTGATGGCATAGAAGGGCCTTCTTGCCTTGTCTCTCAGATCGTTCACAGCTTTGTGGAAGTTACATGTGGTGCTGATGTTTAGGCCGAGGTATGTATAGTTTTTTGTGTGCTCTAGGGCAACGGTGTCTAGATGGAATTTGTATTTGTGGTCCTGGCAACTGGACCTTTTTTGGAACACCATTATTTTATCTCTCTACCTCACCACCCCATCCATCCTCCCTTTGAGATTCATTTCCCTACATTCAGCCTCTCTCTACTTCACCTCCCCCCTCTCTCTCTCTCATTCTACCTCACGCCCCTCTCTCTCTCTCATTCTACCTCACTCCCTCTCTCTCTCTACCTCACTCCCCCTCTCTCTCTCTCTCTCTCTCTCTCTCTCTCTCTCTCTCTCTCTCTCTCTCACTCCCCCCCTCTCTCTCTCTCTCACTCCCCCCCTCTCTCTCTCTCTCTCTCTCTACCCCACTCCCCCTCTCTCTCTCTACCTCATTCCCCCCCTCTCTCTCTACCTCACTCTCTCTCTCTCTCTCTCTCTCTACCTCACTCCCCCCTCTCTCTCTACCTCACTCCCCCCCCTCTCTCTCTCTCTCTCTCTCTACCTCACTCCCCCTCTCTTTCTCTCTCTCTACCTCACTCCCCCTCTCTTTCTCTCTCTCTACCTCACTCCCCCTCTCTTTCTCTCTCTCTACCTCACTCCCCCTCTCTCTCTCTCTCTCTCTCTCTCTCCCTCTCTCTCTCTCTACCTCACTCCCCCTCTCTCTCTCTCTCTCTCTCTCTCTCTCTACCCCTCACTCCCCCTCTCTCTCTCTCTCTACCCCTCACTCCCCCTCTCTCTCTCTGTCTCTCTCTCTCTACCTCTCTCCCCCCTCTCTCTCTCTCTCTACCTCTCCCCACTCTCTCGCTCTACCTCACTCCCCCTCTCTCTACCTCACTCCCCCTCTCTCTCTCTACCTCTCTCCCCCTCTCTCTCTACCTCTCTCCCCCTCTCTCTCTACCTCTCTCTCTCTCTCTCTCTCTCTCTCTCTACCTCACTCCCTCTCTCTCTCTACCCCTCACTCCCCCCTCTCTCTCTCTCTCTCTCTCTCTACCCCTCACTCCCCCTCTCTCTCTCTCTCTCTCTCTCTCTCACTCCCCCTCTCTCTCTCTACCTCTCACTCCCCCTCTCTCTCTCTCTCTACCTCTCTCCCCCTCTCTCTCTTTCTCTCTACCTATCTCCGCCCTCTCTCTCTCTCTCTCTCTACCTCTCTCCCCCCTCTCTCTCTCTCTACCTCTCCCCCCTCTCTCTCTCTACCTCTCCCCTCTCTCTCTCTCTCTACCTCTCTCCCCCTCTCTCTCTACCTCACTCCCCCTCTCTCTCTCTCTACCTCTCTCCCCCTCTCTCTCTCTACCTCTCTCCCCCTCTCTCTCTCTACCTCACTCCCCCTCTCTCTCTCTCTACCTCACTCCCCCTCTCTCTCTCTCTACCTCTCTCCCCCTCTCTCTCTACCTCACTCCCCCTCTCTCTCTCGCTCTACCTCACTCCCCCTCTCTCTCTCGCTCTACCTCACTCCCCCTCTCTCTCTCTCACTCCCCCTCTCTCTCTCTCACTCCCCGCTCTCTCTCTCTCTACCTCTCTCCCCCTCTCTTTCTCTCTCTACCTCACTCCCCCTCTCTCTCTCTCTCTACCTCACTCCCCCTCTCTCTCTCTCTCTCTCTCTCTACCTCACTCCCCCTCTCTCTCTACCTCACTCCCCCTCTCTCTCTCTCTACCTCACTCCCCCTCTCTCTCTCTACCTCTCTCCCCCTCTCTCTCTCTCTCTCTACCTCACTCCCCCTCTCCCTCTCTCTCGCTCTACCTCACTCCCCCTCTCTCTCTACCTCTCTCTACCTCACTCCCCCTCTCTCTCTCTCTCTACCTCTCTCTCTCTCTCTCTCTCTCTCTCTACCTCACTCCCCCTCTCTCTCTCTCTCTCTCTCTCTACCCCTCTCTCTCTCTCTCTCTCTACCCCTCTCTCTCTCTCTCTCTACCTCACTCCCCCTCTCTCTCTCTCTCTCTACCCCTCTCTCTCTCTACCCCTCTC
Source organism: Salmo salar (assembly GCF_965601325.2). Lineage (NCBI taxonomy): Eukaryota > Metazoa > Chordata > Actinopteri > Salmoniformes > Salmonidae > Salmo > Salmo salar. The sequence goes on along the minus strand of NC_138291.1, from coordinate 107,400,185 downwards.
TCTCTCTCTCTCTCTCTACCTCACTCCCTCTCTCTCTCTCACTCCCCCTCTCTCTCTCTCACTCCCCGCTCTCTCTCTCTCTACCTCACTCCCCCTCTCTCTCTCTCTCTCTCTCTACCTCACTCCCCCTCTCTTTCTACCTCACTCCCCCTCTCTCTCTCTCTACCTCACTCCCCCTCTCTCTCTCTCTCTCTCTCTCTCTCTACCTCACTCCCCCTCTCTCTCTACCTCACTCCCCCTCTCTCTCTACCTCACTCCCCCTCTCTCTCTCTCTACCTCACTCCCCCTCTCTCTCTCTACCTCACTCCCCCTCTCTCTCTACCTACCTCACTCCCCCTCTCTCTCTCTCTACCTACCTCACTCCCCCTCTCTCTCTCTCTCTCTCTACCTCACCCCTCTCTCTCTACCTCACTCCCTCTCTCTCTACCTCACTCCCCCTCTCTCTCTCTCTACCTCACTCCCCCTCTCTCTCTCTCTACCTCACTCCCTCTCTCTCTCTCTCTCTCTTTCTCTCTACCTCACTCCCCCTCTCTCTCTCTCTACCTCAATCCCCCTCTCTCTCTCTCTCTCTCTCTCTCTACCTCACTCCCCCTCTCTCTCTCTACCTCACTTCCCCTCTCTCTCTCTCTACCTCACTCCCCCTCTCTCTCTCTACCTCACCCCCCCAACTTCCTCCCTTCTAAATTCTCTTCCTGTTCCTCTCTTTCTGTGACACACACAAAGAACTGTAATATAATATCTGAAGTACTTCCTCTGAGAGTACAGATAGTTAACTATGGTATCCTGTCACGCCCTCCACTTCCAAGTTACCACATCCTGTGTGTCTGCTTGTCTGCTGAGTGTATACTCCTAGAGATCTCTGAGCCCCTGCTCTCCCCCCCCCTCTCTCTCTCTCTCTCTCTCTCTCTCTCTCTCTCTCATCCTCTCTCTCTCATCCCCTCTCTCATCCCCTCTCTTTCTCTAATCCTCTCTCTCTGTTTTCTCCTTCTCTGTTGTGTAAAAATGGGGAAGTTCTGCTTTGATTCATGTGGTGCAGGAGAGGCATAGAGGAGTGGGTATTTGTGTGTCTTCATGTCAGTGTGTGTCTATCACAATGCTACACACACACACCTCCTGAATCCCCTGAAGGTATGGATAGTTTTCTGTCCCCCAGAATTAATCTGATAATGAAGAGACTTTTCACTGTCGGATATATGCCTTTCATACAAAGACCGAAATCACACTAATTTACCAAGCCTGCTTCTTGTTGCCTGCTTCTTGTGTCCAGCTTCTTGTTGCCTGCTTCTTGGTATATCTGAAAGGGGGAGGGGGTAAAAAAACATGGCCAATTTAAAAGCCACCTGAAGACCTGGTCATGAATCTGCCATTTTCACAGACCCAGTAACCAAAATACAGGTATCAGGTCTGTGTGAATGGTTCTCTACAGGTATCAGGTCTGTGTGAATGGTTCTCTACAGGTATCAGGTCTGTGTGAATGGTTCTCTACAGGTATCAGGTCTGTGTGAATGGTTCTCTACAGGTATCAGGTCTGTGTGAATGGTTCTCTGTAGGTATCAGGTCTGTGTGAATGGTTCTCTAGGTATCAGGTCTGTGTGAATGGTTCTCTACAGGTATCAGGTCTGTGTGAATGGTTCTCTACAGGTATCAGGTCTGTGTGAATGGTTCTCTACAGGTATCAGGTCTGTGTGAATGGTTCTCTACAGGTATCAGGTCTGTGTGAATGGTTCTCTACAGGTATCAGGTCTGTGTGAATGGTTCTCTGACAGGTATCAGGTCTGTGTGAATGGTTCTCTACAGGTATCAGGTCTGTGTGAATGGTTCTCTACAGGTATCAGGTCTGTGTGAATGGTTCTCTACAGGTATCAGGTCTGTGTGAATGGTTCTCTACAGGTATCAGGTCTGTGTGAATGGTTCTCTACAGGTATCAGGTCTGTGTGAATGGTTCTCTGTAGGTATCAGGTCTGTGTGAATGGTTCTCTACAGGTATCAGGTCTGTGTGAATGGTTCTCTACAGGTATCAGGTCTGTGTGAATGGTTCTCTACAGGTATCAGGTCTGTGTGAATGGTTCTCTACAGGTATCAGGTCTGTGTGAATGGTTCTCTACAGGTATCAGGTCTGTGTGAATGGTTCTCTACAGGTATCAGGTCTGTGTGAATGGTTCTCTACAGGTATCAGGTCTGTGTGAATGGTTCTCTACAGGTATCAGGTCTGTGTGAATGGTTCTCTGTAGGTATCAGGTCTGTGTGAATGGTTCTCTACAGGTATCAGGTCTGTGTGAATGGTTCTCTACAGGTATCAGGTCTGTGTGAATGGTTCTCTACAGGTATCAGGTCTGTGTGAATGGTTCTCTACAGGTATCAGGTCTGTGTGAATGGTTCTCTACAGGTATCAGGTGTGTGTGAATGGTTCTCTACAGGTATCAGGTGTGTGTGAATGGTTCTCTACAGGTATCAGGTGTGTGTGAATGGTTCTCTACAGGTATCAGGTCTGTGTGAATGGTTCTCTACAGGTATCAGGTCTGTGTGAATGGTTCTCTACAGGTATCAGGTCTGTGTGAATGGTTCTCTACAGGTATCAGGTCTGTGTGAATGGTTCTCTACAGGTATCAGGTCTGTGTGAATGGTTCTCTACAGGTATCAGGTCTGTGTGAATGGTTCTCTGTAGGTATCAGGTCTGTGTGAATGGTTCTCTACAGGTATCAGGTCTGTGTGAATGGTTCTCTACAGGTATCAGGTCTGTGTGAATGGTTCTCTACAGGTATCAGGTCTGTGTGAATGGTTCTCTGTAGGTATCAGGTCTGTGTGAATGGTTCTCTGTAGGTATCAGGTCTGTGTGAATGGTTCTCTGTAGGTATCAGGTCTGTGTGAATGGTTCTCTACAGGTATCAGGTCTGTGTGAATGGTTCTCTACAGGTATCAGGTCTGTGTGAATGGTTCTCTACAGGTATCAGGTCTGTGTGAATGGTTCTCTACAGGTATCAGGTCTGTGTGAATGGTTCTCTACAGGTACATTCATTAACACTTCCATTGTTTAACACCTCCCTAATTTAAACTACAACAGCCCCTATGGTTTATCCCCCCAGTTTACCACTGATATGTATAAATGGGGTCTACCTTTAAATAAGTGGTGTGTGTGTATTAATGAGGAACTGTGTGTGTGTGTGTGTGTGTATTCATGAGGGACAGTGTGTGTGTTGAGGGACTGTGTGTGTGTGTATTCATGAGGGACAGTGTGTGTATTAGTGTTGAGGGACTGTGTGTGTGTGTATTAGTGATGAGGGTCAGTGTGTGTATTAGTGATGAGGGTCAGTGTGTGTATTAGTGATGAGGGTCAGTGTGTGTATTAGTGATGAGGGTCAGTGTGTGTGTGTGTGTGTGTATTAGTGATGAGGGTCAGTGTGTGTGTGTATTAGTGATGAGGCTCAGTGTGTGTGTGTATTAGTGATGAGGGTCAGTGTGTGTATTAGTGATGAGGGTCAGTGTGTGTGCTAGTGATGAGGGTCAGTGTGTGTATTAGTGATGAGGCTCAGTGTGTGTATTAGTGTTGAGGGACTGTGTGTGTGTGTATTAGTGATGAGGGTCAGTGTGTGTATTAGTGATGAGGGTCAGTGTGTGTGTGTGTATTAGTGTTGAGGGACTGTGTGTGTGTGTGTGTATTAGTGATGAGGGTCAGTGTGTGTATTAGTGATGAGGGTCAGTGTGTGTATGTGTGTATTAGTGATGAGGCTCAGTGTGTGTATTAGTGATGAGGGTCAGTGTGTCTATTAGTGATGAGGGTCAGTGTGTGTGTATTAGTGATGAGGGTCAGTGTGTGTATTAGTGATGAGGGTCAGTGTGTGTATTAGTGATGAGGGTCAGTGTGTGTATTAGTGATGAGGGTCAGTGTGTGTGCTAGTGATGAGGGTCAGTGTGTGTGTGTGTGTGTGTATTAGTGATGAGGCTCAGTGTGTGTATTAGTGATGAGGGTCAGTGTGTGTATTAGTGATGAGGGTCAGTGTGTGTATTAGTGATGAGGGTCAGTGTGTGTATTAGTGATGAGGGTCAGTGTGTGTGTGTATTAGTGTTGAGGGACTGTGTGTGTGTGTATTAGTGATGAGGGTCAGTGTGTGTGTGTGAGTATTAGTGATGAGGCTCAGTGTGTGTATTAGTGATGAGGGTCAGTGTGTGTATTAGTGATGAGGGTCTGTGTGTGTGTGTGTATTAGTGTTGAGGGACTGTGTGTGTGTGTATTAGTGATGAGGGTCAGTGTGTGTATTAGTGATGAGGGTCAGTGTGTGTGTGTGTATTAGTGTTGAGGGACTGTGTGTGTGTGTGTATTAGTGATGAGGGTCAGTGTGTGTATTAGTGATGAGGGTCAGTGTGTGTATGTGTGTATTAGTGATGAGGCTCAGTGTGTGTATTAGTGATGAGGGTCAGTGTGTCTATTAGTGATGAGGGTCAGTGTGTGTGTATTAGTGATGAGGGTCAGTGTGTGTATTAGTGATGAGGGTCAGTGTGTGTATTAGTGATGAGGGTCAGTGTGTGTATTAGTGATGAGGGTCAGTGTGTGTGCTAGTGATGAGGGTCAGTGTGTGTGTGTGTGTGTGTGTGTGTATTAGTGATGAGGCTCAGTGTGTGTATTAGTGATGAGGGTCAGTGTGTGTATTAGTGATGAGGGTCAGTGTGTGTGTGTATTAGTGTTGAGGGACTGTGTGTGTGTGTATTAGTGATGAGGGTCAGTGTGTGTGTGTGAGTATTAGTGATGAGGGTCAGTGTGTGTATTAGTGATGAGGGTCAGTGTGTGTGTGTGTATTAGTGATGAGGGTCAGTGTGTGTGTGTATTAGTGATGAGGGTCAGTGTGTGTATTAGTGATGAGGGTCAGTGTGTGTGTGTATTAGTGATGAGGGTCAGTGTGTGTATTAGTGATGAGGGTCAGTGTGTGTATTAGTGATGAGGGTCAGTGTGTGTGTATTAGTGATGAGGGTCAGTGTGTGTGTATTAGTGATGAGGGTCAGTGTGTGTGTATTAGTGATGAGGGTCAGTGTGTGTGTATTAGTGATGAGGGTCAGTGTGTGTATTAGTGATGAGGGTCAGTGTGTGTGTGTATTAGTGATGAGGGTCAGTGTGTGTGTGTATTAGTGATGAGGGTCAGTGTGTGTATTAGTGATGAGGGTCAGTGTGTGTGTTAGTGATGAGGGTCAGTGTGTGTGTGTGTATTAGTGTTGAGGGACTGTGTGTGTGTGTGTATTAGTGATGAGGGTCAGTGTGTGTATTAGTGATGAGGGTCAGTGTGTGTATTAGTGTTGAGGGACTGTGTGTGTGTGTATTAGTGATGAGGGTCAGTGTGTGTATTAGTGATGAGGGTCAGTGTGTGTGTGTGTATTAGTGTTGAGGGACTGTGTGTGTGTGTGTATTAGTGATGAGGGTCAGTGTGTGTATTAGTGATGAGGGTCAGTGTGTGTATGTGTGTATTAGTGATGAGGCTCAGTGTGTGTATTAGTGATGAGGGTCAGTGTGTCTATTAGTGATGAGGGTCAGTGTGTGTGTATTAGTGATGAGGGTCAGTGTGTGTATTAGTGATGAGGGTCAGTGTGTGTATTAGTGATGAGGGTCAGTGTGTGTATTAGTGATGAGGGTCAGTGTGTGTGCTAGTGATGAGGGTCAGTGTGTGTGTGTGTGTGTGTATTAGTGATGAGGCTCAGTGTGTGTATTAGTGATGAGGGTCAGTGTGTGTATTAGTGATGAGGGTCAGTGTGTGTATTAGTGATGAGGGTCAGTGTGTGTGTATTAGTGTTGAGGGACTGTGTGTGTGTGTATTAGTGATGAGGGTCAGTGTGTGTGTGTGAGTATTAGTGATGAGGCTCAGTGTGTGTATTAGTGATGAGGGTCAGTGTGTGTATTAGTGTTGAGGGACTGTGTGTGTGTGTATTAGTGATGAGGGTCAGTGTGTGTATTAGTGATGAGGGTCAGTGTGTGTGTGTGTATTAGTGTTGAGGGACTGTGTGTGTGTGTGTATTAGTGATGAGGGTCAGTGTGTGTATTAGTGATGAGGGTCAGTGTGTGTATGTGTGTATTAGTGATGAGGCTCAGTGTGTGTATTAGTGATGAGGGTCAGTGTGTCTATTAGTGATGAGGGTCAGTGTGTGTGTATTAGTGATGAGGGTCAGTGTGTGTATTAGTGATGAGGGTCAGTGTGTGTATTAGTGATGAGGGTCAGTGTGTGTGCTAGTGATGAGGGTCAGTGTGTGTGTGTGTATTAGTGATGAGGCTCAGTGTGTGTATTAGTGATGAGGGTCAGTGTGTGTATTAGTGATGAGGGTCAGTGTGTGTGTGTATTAGTGTTGAGGGACTGTGTGTGTGTGTATTAGTGATGAGGGTCAGTGTGTGTGTGTGAGTATTAGTGATGAGGCTCAGTGTGTGTATTAGTGATGAGGGTCAGTGTGTGTGTGTATTAGTGATGAGGGTCAGTGTGTGTGTGTATTAGTGATGAGGGTCAGTGTGTGTATTAGTGATGAGGGTCAGTGTGTGTGTGTATTAGTGATGAGGGTCAGTGTGTGTGTGTATTAGTGATGAGGGTCAGTGTGTGTATTAGTGATGAGGGTCAGTGTGTGTGTATTAGTGATGAGGGTCAGTGTGTGTGTATTAGTGATGAGGGTCAGTGTGTGTGTATTAGTGATGAGGGTCAGTGTGTGTATTAGTGATGAGGGTCAGTGTGTGTGTATTAGTGATGAGGGTCAGTGTGTGTGTGTATTAGTGATGAGGGTCAGTGTGTGTATTAGTGATGAGGGTCAGTGTGTGTGTTAGTGATGAGGGTCAGTGTGTGTGCTAGTGATGAGGGTCAGTGTGTGTGTGTGAGTATTAGTGATGAGGCTCAGTGTGTGTATTAGTGATGAGGGTCAGTGTGTGTGTGTGTATTAGTGATGAGGGTCAGTGTGTGTATTAGTGATGAGGGTCAGTGTGTGTGTGTATTAGTGATGAGGGTCAGTGTGTGTGTATTAGTGATGAGGGTCAGTGTGTGTGTTAGTGATGAGGGTCCGTGTGTGTATTAGTGATGAGGGTCAGTGTGTGTGTGTGTGTGTATTAGTGATGAGGGTCAGTGTGTGTGTGTGTGTGTATTAGTGATGAGGCTCAGTGTGTGTGTGTGTGTATTAGTGATGAGGGTCAGTGTGTGTATTAGTGATGAGGGTCAGTGTGTGTGCTAGTGATGAGGGTCAGTGTGTGTGTGTGTGTATTAGTGATGAGGCTCAGTGTGTGTGTGTGTGTGTGTGTGTGTGTATTAGTGATGAGGGTCAGTGTGTGTGTTAGTGATGAGGGTCAGTGTGTGTGTTAGTGATGAGGGTCAGTGTGTGTGTTAGTGATGAGGGTCAGTGTGTGTGCTAGTGATGAGGGTCAGTGTGTGTATGTGTGTATTAGTGATGAGGCTCAGTGTGTGTATTAGTGATGAGGCTCAGTGTGTGTGTTAGTGATGAGGGTCAGTGTGTGTATTAGTGATGAGGCTCAGTGTGTGTGTTAGTGATGAGGGTCAGTGTGTGTGTATTAGTGATGAGGGTCAGTGTGTGTATTAGTGATGAGGCTCAGTGTGTGTGTTAGTGATGAGGGTCAGTGTGTGTATTAGTGATGAGGGTCAGTGTGTGTGCTAGTGATGAGGGTCAGTGTGTGTGTGTGTGTGTGTATTAGTGATGAGGCTCAGTGTGTGTGTGTATTAGTGATGAGGGTCAGTGTGTGTGCTAGTGATGAGGGTCAGTGTGTGTGTGTGTGTATTAGTGATGAGGCTCAGTGTGTGTATTAGTGATGAGGGTCAGTGTGTGTATTAGTGATGAGGGTCAGTGTGTGTATTAGTGATGAGGGTCAGTGTGTGTGCTAGTGATGAGGGTCAGTGTGTGTGTGTGTGTATTAGTGATGAGGCTCAGTGTGTGTATTAGTGATGAGGGTCAGTGTGTGTATTAGTGATGAGGGTCAGTGTGTGTGTATTAGTGATGAGGGTCAGTGTGTGTGTGTGTGTATTAGTGATGAGGGTCAGTGTGTGTGTGTGTGTGTGTGTGTGTGTGTGTGTGTGTGTGTGTGTGTGTGTGTGTGTGTGTGTGTGTGTGTGTGTGTGTGTGTGTGTGTGTGTATTAGTGATGAGGGTCAGTGTGTGTGTATTAGTGATGAGGGTCAGTGTGTGTGTGTATTAGTGATGAGGGTCAGTGTGTGTGTGTATTAGTGATGAGGGTCAGTGTGTGTGTTAGTGATGAGGGTCAGTGTGTGTGTTAGTGATGAGGGTCAGTGTGTGTGTTAGTGATGAGGGTCAGTGTGTGTGTGTGTGTATTAGTGATGAGGGTCAGTGTGTGTGTATTAGTGATGAGGGTCAGTGTGTGTATTAGTGATGAGGGTCAGTGTGTGTGTGTATTAGTGATGAGGGTCTGTGTGTGTGTGTGTGTGTGTGTGTGTGTGTGTGTGTGTGTGTATTAGTGATGAGGGTCAGTGTGTGTATTAGTGTTGAGGGTCAGTGTGTGTATTAGTGATGAGGGTCAGTGTGTGTGTATTAGTGATGAGGGTCAGTGTGTGTATTAGTGATGAGGTTCAGTGTGTGTATTAGTGATGAGGGTCAGTGTGTGTGTATTAGTGATGAGGGTCAGTGTGTGTGTTAGTGATGAGGGTCAGTGTGTGTGTTAGTGATGAGGGTCAGTGTGTGTATTAGTGATGAGGGTCAGTGTGTGTATTAGTGATGAGGGTCAGTGTGTGTATTAGTGATGAGGGTCAGTGTGTGTGTTAGTGATGAGGGTCAGTGTGTGTGTTAGTGATGAGGGTCAGTGTGTGTGTGTTAGTGATGAGGGTCAGTGTGTGTATACACTACTGTTCAAAAGTTTGGGGTCACTTAGAAATGTCCTTGATTTTGAAAGAAAAGCACATTTTTTATCCATTAAAATAACATCAAATTGATCAGAAATGCAGTGTAGACATTGTTAATGTAGTCAGAATAAACAGCGCAAACTGTCTCTAACCAGAATAGAAAGAGTGGGAGGCCCCGGTGCACAACTGAGCAAGACGACAAGTACATTAGAATGTCTATTTTGAGAAACAGATACCTCACAAGTCCTCAACTGGCAGCTTCATTAAATAGTACCCGCAAAACACCAGGTCTCAACGTCAACAGTGAAGAGGCGACTCTGGGATGCTGGCCTTCTAGGCAGAGTTGCAAAGACAAAGCCATATCTCAGACTGGCCAATAAAAAGAAAAGATTAAGATGGGCAAAAGAACACAGACAGTGGACAGAGGAACTCTGCCTAGAAGACTCTTCACTGTTGATGTTGACACTGGTGTACGCCTATGTAGATATTCCATTAAAAATCAGAAGAAGAAGGCCTGCATCCCAGAGTCTCCTCTTCACTGTTGACGTTGAGGCTGGTGTTTTGCAGTAGGGATGCTTCAATTAAGTAATTGTTGTGATTCAACGAGTGGAGACTCATTTTCATGCAATTTTTTTCATTAAAAAATACTGCATCAGATCTAATTTTATTGGTCATATACATATTTAACAGATGTTATTGCAGGTGTAGCGAAATGATTGTAAAGATCTCTTGGACAAAAACGTCAATTAATGACTGATTTCTTGAGCTAGATTAATTCTGACTATTTTGAGGAAGTGTATACTGGCTACGGTGTCTCAAAATGGACAAACAGTACTATTGCTGCTTTTCAAGCGATGGTCTTCTAAGGGAGTATGAGAGAAACTCATCTAGAAATCAAGCGATCGTAGTTGGATGGTCAGAGGATGAATGGTGAGAATTGTACACTGTGTACAGCACAGCCTGGGGGTCGGACGTGACCTCTCTCTCTCTCTCTCTCTCTCTCTCATATGACATGCCTTCTGTCTTGTGACAATAGCTTCTCTATGTGGGGCCTTCGCTTGCAGTCGCCCTATTCTCTTTCTCTCTCTGTTTTTATTTCTCTGTCACTCTGTCTGTTCTCTCAGTCCCCCTAGACTCCTCCTGAGGTATGCCCCCACACACAGACACACCCATCATACCTGTTCATTGACTCGTTTAAAGTAGGCTGGTATATGGTATTACCGGAAGTGCACACAAGGGACACTCTTTGTGTTTTTGCACAAAACAATTTAGGCGGGGGGTGCCCGAACCCCAAAATGTTATAAATATACAGTACCAGTGGACGGTTTGGACACACCTAAGTATTCCAGGGTTTTTCTTTATTTTTACTATTTTCTACATTGTAGAATAATAGTGAAGACATCAAAACTATGAAATAACACATGGAATCATGTAGTAACCAAATCCAAATATATTTTATATTTGAGATTCTTCAAAGTATCCACCCTTTGCACACTCTTGGAATTCTCTCAACCAGCTTCATGAGGCAGTCACCTGGAATGCATTTCAATTAACAGGTGTGCCTTGTTAAAAGTACATTTGTGGAATTTCTTTCCTTAACCTCCCTGGGCAAGTCCCACCTAGTCAACAGCCAGTGGAATCGCGTGGCGTGAAATACAAATACCTCAAAAATGCTCTAACTTCAATTTCTCAAACATATGACTATTTTACACCATTTTAAAGACTCTCGTTAATCTAACCACATTGTCCGATTTCAAAAAGGCTTTACAGCGAAAGCAAAACATTAGATTATGTCAGGAGAGTACCCTGCCAAAAATAATCACAGACATTTTCAAAGCAAGCATATATGTCACAAAAACCAAAACCACAGCTAAATGCAGCACTAACCTTTGATGATCTTCATCAGATGACACTCCTAGGACATTATGTTATACAATACATGCATGTTTTGTTCAATCAAGTTCATATTTATATCAAAAAACAGCTTTTTACATTAGCATGTGATGTTCAGAACTAGCATACCCACCGCAAACTTCCGGTGAATTTACTAAATTACTCACGATTAACGTTCACAAAATACATAACAATTATTTTAAGAATTATAGATACAGAACTCCTTTATGCAATCGCGGTGTCAGATTTGAAAATAGCTTTTCGGGGAAAGCACATTTTGCAATATTCTGAGTACATAGCCCGGCCATCACGGCTAGCGAATTTGACACCCACCAAGTTTGGCCGTCACCAAACTCAGATTTACTATAAGAAAAATTGGATTACCTTTGCTGTTCTTCGTCAGAATGCACTCCCAGGACTTCTACTTCAACAACAAATGTTGTTTTGGTTCCAAATAATCCATAGTTATATTCAAATACCTCCGTTTTGTTCGTGCGTTCAGGTCAGTATCCGAAGGGTGACGCGCGAGCGCATTTCGTGACAAAAAAATTCAAAATATTCCATTACCGTACTTCGAAGCATGTCAAACGCTGTTTAAAATCCATTTTTATGCTATTTTTCTTGTAAAATAGCGATAATATTCCAACCGGGCGACGTTGTATTCATTCAAAGGCTGAAAGAAAAAAAATGGAGAATTCACATGAGCGCGCATCTCCAGTGTCACTGTTCCCAGCCTGACCCCTCACAAAATCTCCTGCTGTTTTTTGCCCAGAGACTGGAGAGACGTCATTCCACTTTCTGGCACCTTCTGAGAGCCAATGGAAGCCTTAGAAAATGTCACGTTACAGCAGAGATGCTGTATTTTCGATAGAGATGCCACAGAAGGACAACAAATTGTCAGACAGGGCACTTCCTGTATGGAATCTTCTCAGGTTTTGGCCTGCCATATGAGTTCTGTTATACTCACAGACACCATTCAAACAGTTTTAGAAACTTTAGAGTGTTTTCTATCCAAATCTACTAATTATATGCATATTCTCGTTTCTGGGCAAGAGTAGTAACCAGTTTAAATCGGGTACGTTTTTTTTATCCGGCCGTGCAAATACTGCCCCCTAGCCCCAACAGGTTAATGTGTTTGAGCCAATCAGTTGTTGTGACAAGGTAGGGGGGTATACAGAAGATAGCCCTATTTGGTAAAAGACCAAGTCCATATTATGGCAAGAACAGCTCAAATAAGCAAAGAGAAACGGCAGTCCATCATTACTTTAAGACATGAAGGTCAGTCAATACGAAAAATTTCAAGAACTTTGAACGTTTTTTCAAGTGCAGTCGCTCAAACCATCAAGCACTCTGATGAAGCTGGCTCTCACGAAGACCGTCACAGGAAAGGGAGACTCAGAGTTACTTCTGCTGCAGAGGATAAGTTCATTAGAGTTACCAGTCTCAGAAATTGCAGCCCAAATAAATGCTTCACAGAGTTTAAGTAACAGACACATCTCAACATCAACTGTTCAGAGGAGACTGCCGTGTCTTTGTGAGACACCGAGTAGGTGAATGCATGTGTGTTTCCCAGCGTGAAGCCTGGAGGAGGAGGTGTAATGGTGTAGTGGTGCTTTCCTTGAGACACTGTCTATGATTTATTTAGAATTCAAGGCACACTTAACCAGAATAGTTACCACAGCGTTTCGCAGCGATACACCATCCCATCTGGTTTGGGCTTAGTGGGACTATCATTTCAGTTTCAACAGGACAAACACACCTCCCAGGCTGTGTTAGGGCTATTTGACCAAGAAGGAGAGTGATGGAGTGCTGCATCAGATGATCTGGCCTCCACAATCACCAGACCTCAAACCAATTGAGATGGTTTGGGATGAGTTGGACTGCAGAGTGAAGGAAAAGCAGCCAACAAGTGCTCCCACATTGATTGATTGAATCATGGAAAGACGATGCTACTGGACACACAAGTCAAACTTGTGTTCTTTCCGTTATTAAATCTGTAATCTGTGATGTGATCATCTCCAGACTGTCCTCTTCTCATCCCTCCTCCAGACTGTCCTCTTCTCATCCCTCCTCCTTCCTCCACACTGTCCTCTTCTCATCCCTCCTCCTTCCTCCACACTGTCCTCTTCTCCTTCCTCCACACTGTCCTCTTCTCATCCCTCCTCCTTCCTCCACACTGTCCTCTTCTCATCCCTCCTCCTTCCTCCACACGGTCCTCTTCTCATCCCTCCTCCTTCCTCCACACGGTCCTCTTCTCATCCGTCCTCCTTCCTCCACACGGTCCTCTTCTCATCCCTCCTCTGTCCTCCACACGGTCCTCTTCTCCTTCCTCCACACTGTCCTCTTCTCATCCCTCCTCCTTCCTCCACACTGTCCTCTTCTCATCCCTCCTCTGTCCTCCACACTGTCCTCTTCTCATCCCTCCTCCTTCCTCCACACGGTCCTCTTCTCATCCCTCCTCCTTCCTCCACACTGTCCTCTTCTCATCCCTCCTCTGTCCTCCACACTGTCCTCTTCTCATCCCTCCTCCTTCCTCCACACGGTCCTCTTCTCATCCCTCCTCCTTCCTCCACACGGTCCTCTTCTCATCCCTCCTCTGTCCTCCACACGGTCCTCTTCTCATCCCTCCTCTGTCCTCCACACTGTCCTCTTCTCATCCCTCCTCCTTCCTCCACACTGTCCTCTTCTCATCCCTCCTTCCTCCACACGGTCCTCTTCTCATCCGTCCTCCAGACTGTCCTCTTCTCATCCCTCCTCCTTCCTCCTCACTGTCCTCTTCTCATCCCTCCTCCTTCCTCCACACTGTCCTCTTCTCCTTCCTCCACACTGTCCTCTTCTCATCCCTCCTCCTTCCTCCTCACTGTCCTCTTCTCATCCCTCCTCCTTCCTCCACACGGTCCTCTTCTCCTTCCTCCACACTGTCCTCTTCTCATCCCTCCTCCTTCCTCCACACTGTCCTCTTCTCATCCCTCCTCTGTCCTCAACACTGTCCTCTTCTCATCCCTCCTCCTTCCTCCACACTGTCCTCTTCTCATCCCTCCTCTGTCCTCCACACGGTCCTCTTCTCATCCCTCCTCTGTCCTCCACACGGTCCTCTTCTCATCCCTCCTCCTTCCTCCACACGGTTCTCTTCTCATCCCTCCTCCTTCCTCCACACGGTCCTCTTCTCATCCCTCCTCTGTCCTCCACACTGTCCTCTTCTCATCCCTCCTCCTTCCTCCACACGGTCCTCTTCTCATCCCTCATCCCTCCTCCTTCCTCCACACGGTCCTCTTCTCATCCGTCCTCCACACGGTCCTCTTCTCATCCCTCCTCTGTCCTCCACACGGTCCTCTTCTCATCCCTCCTCTGTCCTCCACACTGTCCTCTTCTCATCCCTCCTCCTTCCTCCACACGGTCCTCTTCTCATCCCTCCTCCTTCCTCCACACGGTCCTCTTCTCATCCGTCCTCCACACTGTCCTCTTCTCATCCCTCCTCCTTCCTCTGTTCTTTTCCAGGCAACCAGACAAGCTGGTAGTGGTGTGGACGCGCAGGAGCCGACGGAAATCCTCCAAGGTGTGTGGTGTGTGTGGTGGTTGTGTGTTTGTACTGTTAGTTTTGTCTTGGTAGCACTTTAGGCTGTTTAGTTGGACTTGGTCGTAGGAAGTAGGAAGTAGGCTAAATCACTGGAGATGTATAGTCTACAGCTTTCTATAATATTTCTTCAGAGTTTACCTGTTGGTCTGCACCTTGGCAACCGTTTGGGTCTCTACCCTTCATGGGTTTTTGTCTGTGTAAATGTTTGATGTTATATTTTGTGATTTTAAAGTGTATATGTTGTGTTTTCGGTCTCCCTCTGTCTCTCTCTTAATTCAATTAAAATGGCTTTATTGACATGAGTAACATATGTTAACATTGCCAAAGCAAGTGAAATAGATAATAAACAAAATAGAAATAATCAGAAATGTACTGTAAACATTACACTCACAAAATATTATGGCTATATACAATGTTGTGAAAATAGTTAAAATAGAAAAGGTAAAATAAATAAACACTCACTCTCTCCCCAGGCTCACAGTTGGCAGCCAGGCATCAAGAACCCCTACCGAGGAGTAGTGGTGTGGCCTGTACCAGAAAACGTAGAAATCACTGTCACACTCTTCAAGGTAACGTGTGTGTGTGTGAGAGACTGTTCCTTCAACATGCTGATCTCTTGCTGACAGGCTAGCCTGGTGTTGAAGCAAAAAGGTACACATCTAATCTGTCACTGCTCTAGGCTGAAATGTAACACGCAGTAGTCAGGGCCTGTATTCAGGTTGTGTAACACGCAGTAGTCAGGGCCTTTATTCATGTTGTGTAACACGTAGTAGTCAGGGCCTGTATTCAGGTTGTGTAACACGCAGTAGTCAGGGCATGTATTCATAAGGTTGTGTAACACGTAGTAGTCAGGGCCTGTATTCAGGTTGTGTAACACGTAGTAGTCAGGGCCTGTATTCATAAGGTTGTGTAACACGCAGTAGTCAGGGCCTGTATTCAGGTTGTGTAACACGCAGTAGTCAGGGCCTGTATTCAGGTTGTGTAACACGCAGTAGTCAGGGCCTGTATTCATAAGGTTGTGTAACACGCAGTACTCAGGGCCTGTATTCATAAGGTTGTGTAACACGTAGTAGTCAGGGCCTGTATTCATAAGGTTGTGTAACACGTAGTAGTCAGGGCCTGTATTCATAAGGTTGTGTAACACGCAGTACTCAGGGCCTGTATTCATGTTGTGTAACACGCAGTACTCAGGGCCTGTATTCATGTTGTGTAACATGTAGTAGTCAGGGCCTGTATTCAGGTTGTGTAACATGCAGTACTCAGGGCCTGTATTCATGTTGTGTAACACGCAGTACTCAGGGCCTGTATTCATGTTGTGTAACACGCAGTACTCAGGGCCTGTATTCATGTTGTGTAACACGCAGTAGTCAGGGCCTGTGTTCATGTTGTGTAACACGTAGTAGTCAGGGCCTGTATTCAGGTTGTGTAACACGCAGTAGTCAGGGCCTGTATTCAGGTTGTGTAACACGTAGTAGTCAGGGCCTGTATTCAGGTTGTGTAACACGCAGTAATCAGGGCCTGTATTCATGTTGTGTAACACGCAGTAGTCAGGGCCTGTATTCATAAGGTTGTGTAACACGCAGTAGTCAGGGCCTGTATTCATAAGGTTGTGTAACACACAGTAGTCAGGGCCTGTATTCATAAGGTTGTGTAACACGCAGTAGTCAGGGCATGTATTCATGTTGTGTAACACGCAGTAGTCAGGGCCTGTATTCATGCTGTGTAACACACAGTAGTCAGGGTCTGTATTCATAAGGTTGTGTAACACGCAGTAGTCAGGGCCTGTATTCAGGTTGTGTAACACTTAGTAGTCAGGGCCTGTGTTCATGTTCTGTAACACGTTGTAGTCAGGGCCTGTATTCATGTTCTGTAACACGTTGTAGTCAGGGCCTGTATTCATAAGGTTGTGTAACACATAGTAGTCAGGGCCTGTATTCATAAGGTTGTGTAACACGCAGTAGTCAGGGCCTGTATTCAGGTTGTGTAACACGCAGTAGTCAGGGCCTGTATTCATAAGGTTGTGTAACACGCAGTACTCAGGGCCTGTATTCATAAGGTTGTGTAACACGTAGTAGTCAGGGCCTGTATTCAGGTTGTGTAACACGTAGTAGTCAGGGCCTGTATTCAGGTTGTGTAACACGTAGTAGTCAGGGCCTGTATTCAGGTTGTGTAACACGTAGTAGTCAGGGCCTGTATTCAGGTTGTGTAACACGTAGTAGTCAGGGCCTGTATTCAGGTTGTGTAACACATAGTAGTCAGGGCCTGTATTCAGGTTGTGTAACACGCAGTAGTCAGGGCCTGTATTCAGGTTGTGTAACACGTAGTAGTCAGGGCCTGTATTCAGGTTGTGTAACACGCAGTAGTCAGGGCCTGTATTCAGGTTGTGTAACACGCAGTAGTCAGGGCCTGTATTCAGGTTGTGTAACACGTAGTAGTCAGGGCCTGTATTCAGGTTGTGTAACACGCAGTAGTCAGGGCCTGTATTCAGGTTGTGTAACACGCAGTAGTCAGGGCCTGTATTCAGATTGTGTAACACGCAGTTGTCAGGGCCTGTATTCAGGTTGTGTAACATGCAGTAGTCAGGGCCTGTATTCAGGTTGTGTAACATGTAGTAGTCAGGGCCTGTATTCAGGTTGTATAACACGCAGTAGTCAGGGCCTGTATTCAGGTTGTGTAACACATAGTATTCAGGGCCTGTATTCAGGTTGTGTAACACGCAGTAGTCAGGGCCTGTATTCATGTTGTGTAACACGTAGTAGTCAGGGCCTGTATTCATGTTGTGTAACACGCAGTAGTCAGGGCCTGTATTCATGTTGTGTAACACGTAGTAGGCAGGGCCTGTATTCATGTTGTGTAACACGCAGTAGTCAGGTAGATGTCCTAACCGACTTGCCAAAACTATAGTTTGTTAACAAGAAATTTGTGGAGTGGTTGAAAAACGAGTTTTAATGAATCCAACCTAAAGTTTATGTAAACTTCCCACTTCAACTGTATGTGTGTTGACTGAATATAACCAAGTGATGTCTGCTAAATAGTTAGGTTTCTCTAGAAATAAATCATTCTAAATAACAAGAATGGCCTTTTTCTTGCTCACTCTAGGTTAAATTAACCTCATCTCAAAAATATTGTTACTTTTTAAACAAAGCGATTATTATTATTAATTCATTTAGAATGATATTAAAGCCCTTTAGATATTCTCAGATATTCTCACAGATCCTAACAGAAAAAGACCCTTAGATATTAATTTAGTCCTCCAATCCTCTAAATGTAATTATTGGCGGAGAGTCACGTCATTGAAAAACATATTTGTAGATATACTGTAGGCCTACCATAGGCGGAATGAGTATTAGTTACACTACAATTAGGGTGTGGAAATGTTATGCCCCTTAGATATGAATTTACAATCCTCCAATCCTCTTATGCGTAGCCTACTCCTGACCATCACGTTGTACAGCGCCATATTTTATATTCCATCCTAATGGAAATATTATATTATTAATTGTTAATACAATATACAATATACAATATATACAATACAATATTAATTGTTTTTCGTTTTTTCTCGGAATAGAAACACCATAATATGAATCAAATGAATTATGCCAAATTTCTTAAAATCAATCCCATGTGCTATGTTATTACAAAAAAGGTTTTAAATTATCTAGTAATGCCAATATGGGAGACTATCAAATGCTTCTCAAAGATGCCTTCTGGTGGTCATTAACTTGCATTAATGTGAAAATGGCTGACAATTAAATAACGTGCCATAGAATGCTGCAGCAGCCCGCAAGGTGTGCTGCAGTATGACGCAACTTTTAAAGGAGGAACCACTGTATGCTGCCCAGTCAGACTGAGTGCATATAGATTCCATTACTACCCTTTACTCTCCTCCAACTCACTACCATCCTTCCATCCCATTCATCCCATCACTTTGAGGACAGGCCTAATGGTGTGTGTGTGTGTGTGGGACCTAGTGGTTTGAGTGTCCTCTCCCCCTGAGCCCTTCTGCTCTAAATGACTCAGTTTCATCTCACATCAGCATCCAAACGTCATTTGACAGACAGCCTGGATGTCTAATAGATCTGGAAAAGGCACATATGAGACTGGTTTCCAAGTAGCCTGATAGACCAGACGGTGATAGCTAGGTAGTTTCCCAGTAGCCTGTTAGACCAGACGGGGATAGCTAGGTAGTTTCCCAGTAGCCTGTTAGACCAGACGGGGATAGCTAGGTAGTTTCCCAGTAGCCTGATAGACCAGACGGTGATAGCTAGGTAGTTTCCCAGTAGCCTGATAGACCAGACGGTGATATCTAGGTAGTTTCCCAGTAGCCTGATAGACCAGACGGTGATATCTAGGTAGTTTCCCAGTAGCCTGATAGACCAGACGGTGATAGCTAGGTAGTTACCCAGTAGCCTGATAGACCAGACGGTGATAGCTAGGTAGTTTCCCAGTAGCCTGATAGACCAGACGGTGATAGCTAGGTAGTTTCCCAGTAGCCTGATAGACCAGACGGTGATAGCTAGGTAGTTTCCCAGTAGCCTGATAGACCAGACGGTGATATCTAGGTAGTTTCCCAGTAGCCTGTTAGACTAGACGGTGATAGATAGGTAGTTTCCCAGTAGCCTGTTAGACTAGACGGTGATAGCTAGGTAGTTTCCCAGTAGCCTGATAGACCAGACGGTGATAGCTAGGTAGTTACCCAGTAGCCCGATAGACCAGACGGTGATAGCTAGGTAGTTTCCCAGTAGCCTGATAGACCAGACGGTGATAGCTAGGTAGTTACCCAGTAGCCTGTTAGACCAGACGGTGATAGCTAGGTAGTTACCCAGTAGCCCGATAGACCAGACGGTGATAGCTAGGTAGTTTCCCAGTAGCCTGATAGACCAGACGGTGATAGCTAGGTAGTTACCCAGTAGCCTGTTAGACCAGACGGTGATAGCTAGGTAGTTTCCCAGTAGCCTGATAGACCAGACGGTGATATCTAGGTAGTTTCCCAGTAGCCTGATAGACCAGACGGTGATAGCTAGGTAGTTTCCCAGTAGCCTGATAGACCAGACGGTGATAGCTAGGTAGTTTCCCAGTAGCCTGATAGACCAGACGGTGATATCTAGGTAGTTTCCCAGTAGCCTGATAGACCAGACGGTGATAGCTAGGTAGTTTCCCAGTAGCCTGATAGACCAGACGGTGATAGCTAGGTAGTTTCCCAGTAGCCTGATAGACCAGACGGTGATAGCTAGGTAGTTACCCAGTAGCCTGTTAGACCAGACGGTGATAGCTAGGTAGTTTCCCAGTAGCCTGTTAGACCAGACGGTGATAGCTAGGTAGCTAACGCTAATGATGTACCGTCTGGGAGAATGGAATGGAATTACTTTCTCTCAGGACCTCCGCAAGGAATGTTGAATAATATGACATTTGGACATAAACTCTAATTGTTGTCTGGGTGGGTGGATCCTTATTCAGCTGGGTCTTCTGAGATGACATATCCACAGCAAAGTATTATTAAAGACCTTTCAAAACACTGGTTGTGAGTTCAGATTTCTATCACCTGAAACATGTAAACAGATGCAGGCGAAGCATGAATACTAGACCAGATACACTACGTTAGACCAGCCAGTGATAACTATCAGGCATATTAAGCTTAGTCTTGGACTATAAAGAAGGTATTTCATTGGAGGATCTTTGTTGAGAATGTATTTTTTTTGTCCTGGACTAGTTGGTTCTATGTCTAGAAAACTGCCACCTTTCTGTGTTAACTAGCCGATCGATACAACATTGAACGTTTCTAAAGTTCAATACTCAGTGCATTCGTAAAGTATTCAGATCTCTTGACTTTTTCCACATTTTGTTACGTTACATCCTTATTCCAAAATGGATTAAATCGTTTTTTTCCCCCCTCATCAATCTATACATAATACCCCATAATGACAAAGCAATAACAGGTTTTCTGATTTATTTTGCAAATGTATGAAAAAAATGACTGAAATATCACATTTACCTGTTGGAAGGTAAACCTTTGCCCCAGTCTGAGGTCCTTAGCGCTCTGGAGCAGGTTTTCTTCAAGGATTTCTTTGTTCTTTGCTCTGTTCATCTTTCCCTCGATCCTGACTAGTCTCTGCCGCTGAAAAACATATTCACAGCATGATGCTGCCACCACCATGCTTCACCGTAGGGATGGTGCCAGGTTTCCTCCAGATGTGATGCTTGACATTCAGGCCAAAGAGTTGAATCTTGGTTTCATCAGACCAGAGAATCTTGTTTCTCAAGGCCTGAGAGTCCTTTAGGTGCCTTTTGGCAAACTCCAAGTGGGCTGTCATGTGCCTTTTACTGAGGAGTGGCTTCCGTCTGGCCACTCTACCATAAAGGCCGAATTGGTGGAGTGCTACAGAGATGGTTCTCCTTCTGGAAGGTTCTCCCATCTCCACAGAGGAACTCTGGAGCTCTGTCAGAGTGACCATCAGGTTCTTGATCACCTCCCTGACCAAGGTCCTTCTCCCCAGATTGCTCAGTTTGGCCGGGCGGGCAGCTCTAGGAAGAGTCTTGGTGGTTCCAAACTTCTTCCATTTAAGAATGATGGAGGCCACTGTGTTCTTGGGGACCTTCAATGCTACAGACATTCTTTGGTACCCTTCCCCAGATCTGTGCCTTGACACAATCCTGACTCGGAACTCTACAGACAATTCCTTCGACCTCATGGCTTGGTTTTTGCTCTGGCATGCACGGTCAACTGTGGGGCCTTATATAGACAGGTGTGTGCCTTTCCAAATCATGTCCAATCAATTGAATTTACCACAGATGGACTCCAATCAAGTTGTAGATACATCTCAAGGATGATCAATGGAAACAGGATGCAATTTCGAGTGTCATAGCAAAGGGTCTGAATAGTAAATAAGGTATTTCTGTTTCTAATTTTTAATACATTTGTAAAAAAAAATAAACAAAAATAAAAGGTTTGTCATTAAGGGGTATTGTGTGTAGATTGATAAGGTAATAAGGTTGTAAGGTAACAAACTGTGGAAAAGGAAGGGGTCTGAATACTTCCATGTTGTTTTCTCTCCTAGGACCCCCACGCAGAGGAGTTTGAAGACAAGGAGTGGACGTTTGTCATAGAAAATGTGAGTACACATTACCTCTCCCCTCACTTATGCTGGACTGGGCTATATGGACTGGGCTATATGGACTGGACTGGGCTATATGGGCTGGGCTATATGGGCTGGACTGGGTTATATGGACTGGGCTATATGGACTGGACTGGGCTATATGGGCTGGGCTATATGGACTGAGCTATATGGACTGGACTGGGCTATATGGGCTGGGCTATATGGACTGGGCTGGGCTATATGGACTGGGCTATATGGACTGGGCTATATGGACTGGGCTGGACTGGGCTATATGGGCTGGGCTATATGGGCTGGGCTATATGGACTGGGCTATATGGACTGGGCTATATGGACTGGACTGGGCTATATGGGCTGGGCTATATGGGCTGGGCTATATGGGCTGGGCTATATGGGCTGGGCTATATGGACTGGGCTATATGGACTGGGCTGGACTGGGCTATATGGACTGGACTGGGCTATATGGACTGGGCTATATGGACTGGACTGGGCTATATGGGCTGGGCTATATGGACTGGGCTATATGGACTGGGCTATATGGGTTAGACAGGGTTATGTGGGCTGGACAGGGCTGGGCTCGTCTGGGCTGGACAGGGTTATATGGACAGGGCAGGGCTATATGGGCTGGACAGGGTTATATGGACAGATCTGGGCTATATGGGCTGGACAGGGTTATATGGGCTGGACAGGGTTATATGGACAGGTCTGGGCTATATGGGCTGGACAGGGTTATATGGGCTGGGCTGGGCTCGTCTGGGCTGGACAGGGTTATATGGGCTGGACTGGGCTATATGGGCTGGACAGGGTTATATGGGCTGGACAGGGTTATATGGACAGGGCTGGGCTCATCTGGGCTGGACAGGTTATATGGACAGGTCTGGGCTATATGGGCTGGACTGGGTTATATGGACAGGTCTGGGCTATATGGGCTGGACTGGGTTATATGGACAGGTCTGGGCTATATGGGCTGGACAGGGTTATATGGGCTGGACAGGGTTATATGGGCTGGACAGGGTTATATGGGCTGGACAGAGTTATATGGGCAGGGCTGGGCTATATGGGCAGGGCTGGGCTATATGGGCAGGGCTGGGTTATATGGGCAGGGCTGGGTTATATGGGCAGGGCTGGGCTATATGGACAGGGCTGGGCTATATGGACAGGGCTGGGCTATATGGACAGGGCTGGGTTATATGGGCAGGGCTGGGTTATATGGGCAGGGCTGGGCTATATGGGCAGGGCTGGGTTATATGGACAGGGCTGGGTTATATGGACAGGGCTGGGTTATATGGACTGGGTTATATGGACAGGTCTGGGCTATATGGGCTGGACAGGGTTATATGGGCTGGACAGGGTTATATGGGCAGGGCTGGGCTATATGGGCAGGGCTGGGCTATATGGGCAGGGCTGGGCTATATGGGCAGGGCTGGGTTATATGGGCAGGGATGGGTTATATGGATAGGGCTGGGTTATATGGACAGGGCTAGGCTATATGGGCAGGGCTGGGCTATATGGACAGGGCTGGGTTATATGGACAGGGCTGGGCTATATGGACAGGGTTATATGGGCAGGGCTGGGCTATATGGGCAGGACAGGGTTATATGGGCAGGGCTGGGTTATATGGACAGGGCTGGGTTATATGGACAGGGCTGGGTTATATGGACAGGGCTGGGTTATATGGACAGGGCTGGGCTATATGGGCTGGACTGGTCTGGCATTTAGATGTTCACATGCTGCCATCCAGTGGTCAGCCTCAGATATCATTTTCAGTCCTTCAGTAAAAACATTCAGTGCTTCTCCATTGACAGGGAATGAAGTGGTATTAGGAATATCATGTGAGTGTTTGGCATAGGACACTCATACCTTTACTGTGTGTTCAAAGAATGAGTACACCTTGGGGAATTCAGTCTCAGGTTGGGGAATCCAGAGCATGCTTCTAGTGCTGAGTCAAAGGTCCCGTCCTTACTTTCACCAGTCTGAGCATCACTGTGTGCAACCCCTGGCACGGGACCTTTATATTGTGTTTTCCACTGGGAGGGAAATAACAGATGGGGAGGAGACTCCTGGGTAGCACCAAGCCAGTCCACTTGTATCTCTCCAAAAATGTCTCTCCCTTTCTCTCTTTCCCCATGTACCCCTCTCTCCCTCCCCTCATCTCCCCTCTCTCCCTCTCTCTCTCCCCTCTCTTCCTCTCTCTTCCTCTCTCTCTCCCCTCTCTTCCTCTCTTCCTCTCTCTCTCCCCTTCCTCTCTCTCTCTCCCCTCCCCTCATCTCCCTTCTCTTCCTCTCTCTCTCTCCCCTTCCCCCTCCCCTCATCTCCCTTCTCTTCCTCTCTCTCTCTCCCCTTCCCCCTCCCCTCATCTCCCTTCTCTTCCTCTCTCTCTCTCCCCTTCCCCCTCCCCTCATCTCCCTTCTCTTCCTCTCTCTCTCTCCCCTTCCCCCTTCCCTCATCTCCTCTCTCTTCCTCTCTCTCCCCTTCCTCTCTCTCTCTCTCTCTCTCTCTCTCTCTCTCCCCTTCCCCCTTCCCCCCTCTCTTCCTCTCTCTCTCTCCCCTTCCCCCTTCCCCCCTCTCTTCCTCTCTCTCTCGCCTTTCCCCTTCCCTCATCTCCCCTATCTTCCTCTCTCCCTCTCTCTCTCCCCTCTTCCTCTCTCCCGTCTCTTCCTCTCTCTCCCCTTCTCTTCCTTTCTCTCTCTCTAATCTACCTCACTCTCCCTTCTCTCTCCCTGCATCTCCCCATCTCTTACTTCCTTGTTCCCATCTCTTGCTCCCTCGTTCCCCCTCTCTTCCTCTCTCTCTACCTCCATTTCCCCCTCATCTCCCCATCTCTTCCTCTCCCCCTCATCTCTTCCCCCCTCTCCCTCCTCTACCTCATCTTCCTCTCTCTCCCTCCCATGCCTTCCCCAATAGCATCATCATCTGATCTCTATAAAAGAGCTGTTTCACATGTTAGTTCTGCTTGTGATCCGTTCCTGTGAAGCTCAGAGATAAATATCCCTGACGCGTCTCATTTAATGGGTCTTACAGAAGAACATGGACATGTCAGTAGTGGCATGAAACACACGGCTGAAAAGAGAGAATGTTGTTTTGTTTTGGGAGAACAGGACAAGGTGGTCTCTTGGTGAAGGATTGAGAAGGAACTGAATGTATTGCAAAGGTGAAAGTACAAAAACATGGTTGTGTGTAAGGGGGAGAGGGGTGGAGGGAGAGGGAGGGGGAGAGGGGTGGTGGGAGGTAGAGGAAGAGAGAGAAAGGGACCTCTATGGTTGTGAGGTCTGGGGTCCACTCACTAACCAAGAATTCACTAAATGGGACAAAAACACAATTGAAACTGCATGCAGACATATACAGAGGTAGAGAGTTGTGGGGAGGGAGGGAGAGGTATGTAGAGAGGGAGGGGGAGGTATGTAGAGAGGGAGGGAGAGGTATGTAGAGAGGGAGGGGGAGGTATGTAGAGAGGGAGGGGGAGGTATGTAGAGAGGGAGGGGGAGGTATGTAGAGAGGGAGGGAGAGGTATGTAGAGAGGGAGGGGGAGGTATGTAGAGAGGGAGGGAGAGGTATGTAGAGAGGGAGGGGGAGGTATGTAGAGAGGGAGGGGGAGGTATGTAGAGAGGGAGGGGGAGGTATGTAGAGAGGGAGGGGGAGGTATGTAGAGAGGGAGGTATGTAGAGAGGGAGGGGGAGGTATGTAGAGAGGGAGGGGGAGGTATGTAGAGAGGGAGGGGGAGGTATGTAGAGAGGGAGGGGGAGGTATGTAGAGAGGGAGGGGAGGTATGTAGAGAGAGAGGGAGAGGGATGGAGAGGGGGATGGAGAGAGGTATAGAGAGAGAGAGAGGGATGGAGAGAGAGGGATGGAGAGAGCTATAGGGAGGGGGAGAGAGGGAGAGGTATGTAGGGAGGGAGGGGGGGAGAGGTATGTAGAGAGGGAGAGGGATGGAGAGAGGTATAGAGAGAGGGAGGTAGAGGGGGTTATGTAGAGGTAGAGGGGTGTGTGTAGAGGTAGAGGGGGTTATGTGGGGGTGTGTAGAGGTAGAGGGGGTTGTGCGGAGGTAGAGGGGGTTATGTGGGGGTGTGTAGAGGTAGAGGGGGTTATGTGGGGGTGTGTAGAGGTAGAGGGGGTTGTGCGGAGGTAGAGGGGGTTGTGCGGAGGTAGAGGGGGTTATGTGGGGGTGTGTAGAGGTAGAGGGGGTTATGTGGGGGTGTGTAGAGGTAGAGGGGGGGTTGTGCAGAGGTAGAGGGGGGGGGTTGTGCAGAGGTAGAGGGGGGGGGGTTGTGCAGAGGTAGAGGGGGTTGTGCAGAGGTAGAGGGGGTTGTGCAGAGGTAGAGGGGGTTGTGCAGAGGTAGAGGGGGTTGTGCAGAGGTAGAGGGGGTTGTGCAGAGGTAGAGGGGGTTGTGCAGAGGTAGGAGGGGTTGTGCAGAGGTAGGGGGGGTTGTGCAGAGGTAGAGGGGGTTGTGCAGAGGTAGAGGGGGGGTTGTGCAGAGGTAGAGGGGGGGTTGTGCAGAGGTAGAGGGGGGGTTGTGCAGAGGTAGAGGGGGGGTTGTGCAGAGGTAGAGGGGGGGTTGTGCAGAGGTAGAGGGGGTTGTGCAGCGGTAGAGGGGGGGTTATTCAGACAGAGGGGGGTTATGCAGAGGTAGAGGGGGGTTTATATATATATATTAAAAAAAAAAACATTTAACCTCCCAATCACGGCCGGTTGTGATGCAGCCTGAAGAGAGGTGTAGCGAGGGGTAGTGAGGCAGAGAGAACAAGCTGTCTGTTTAGGTAGGCTGGAGGTCAACGGACAGACAACAGATGGATTTATTCTGGATAGAAAGACAAGACAAGGCTGTGGAGCTGGGAGAAAGACCCGGACTGGAGGGGAGAGAGGGAGGGGAGGGGAGAGAGGGAGGGAGGGGGGGAGGACGGGGAGAGGGAGGGGGGGAGAGAGGACGGAGGGAGGGGGGGAGAGGACGGGAGGGAGGGGGGGAGAGAGGACGGGAGGGAGGGGAGGAGGGAGAGAGGGGTGGGGAATAAAGAAGAGAAGGAAAAACAGAGAGAGAGAAAGAAAGGGGGATACGGTGAAGATGTGGAAGTGAAGAGGTTGAGAGGACGTTGTTCCAAGTGAGACTAACATCAAAGACCTCCGGACTGACTGTCGGACTGACTGACTGACGGACGGACTGACTGACTGACTGACTGACTGACTGACTGACTGACTGACTGACTGACTGACTGACTGACTGACTGACTGACGGACGGACGGACGGACGGACGGACGGACGGACGGACTGACGGACTGACGGACTGACGGACTGACGGACTGACGGACTGACTGACTGACTGACTGACTGACTGACTGACTGACTGACTGACTGACTGACTGACTGACTGACTGACTGACTGACTGACTGACTGACTGACTGACTGACTGACTGACTGACTGACTGACTGACTGACTGACTGACTGACTGACTGACTGACTGACGGACTGACGGACTGACGGACGGACGGACGGACGGACGGACGGACGGACGGACGGACGGACGGACGGACGGACTGAATTTTGTTGGATTGATGCTGTTACTGTTTAGTTTCTACATACTTATTTTTTAACATCGCTTGGTTTGAACAGAACTGACTGTTGTCAAATTGGTAGAAAACCATGAAACATTATTCTGACGGACGGACGGACGGACGGACTGACGGACTGACGGACTGACTGAACGAACTAGTTGGCAGCAGATTGCTCAGCTTGGGGGGGGGGTTTGTGTGCCACATTCTGACTGTTTGTCCTCGTTTGACAAAGCAGATGGTCTTCAGTGTCTTCAGCCAGCTGCTATGGAGCCAGCCAGATAGCTGCTATGGAGCCAGATAGCTGCTATGGAGCCAGATAGCTGCTATGGAGCCAGATAGCTGCTATGGAGCCAGATAGCTGCTATGGAGCCAGATAGCTGCCAGACGGTTCACCCTACGTATCGTTAGGAACAGAACTAAATCCATCAGTAAATTGTTAGGATGGGAATTAAAGCTGTAAACTAAATTAGCTCTGTGAACATCCTGTTATATGTTAGGACGATGAAGGAACGTTTCCACGTTGAATTCTTACTTTGCGTCTCCCTTTACTCGGTTACACATCTTTTTCTACCTACAAACTTGTGTCAGGAATGTGGCATCTGCAAAGCACATGAACCAAACGTAGCTGGTGGGAGTTAACTAGTCAGTCCAGCGACTCCAGACCAGACGTTTTGAAGCTTCCGGTTTGTTTTCCAAAATAAAAGTCTACAACTTGTTTGACAGCAGCGTTCACTAACGGCGTTATGCCAGTAGATGGCGCAGTAGAGGCTTGGACCTTCAGGAAATGACTTGTGTGAGAATGATGAAGGGACTCCTGACTGGCTCTGCGGTCTGAGACACGGCATCTCAGTGGTAGAGGAGTCACTACAGACCCTGGTTCCATTCCAGGCTGTATCACAGTGGTCTGAGACACTGCATCTCAGTGCTAGAGGCGTCACTACAGACCCTGGTTCCATTCCAGGCTGTATCACAGTGGTCTGAGACACTGCATCTCAGTGCTAGAGGCGTCACTACAGACCCTGGTTCCATTCCAGGCTGTATCACAGTGGTCTGAGACACTGCATCTCAGTGCTAGAGGCGTCACTACAGACCCTGGTTCCATTCCAGGCTGTATCACAGTGGTCTGAGACACTGCATCTCAGTGCTAGAGGAGTCACTACAGACCCTGGTTCCATTCCAGGCTGTATCACAGCGGTCTGAGACACGGCATCTCCGTGGTAGAGGAGTCACTACAGACCCTGGTTCCATTCCAGGCTGTATCACAACTGGCCGTGATTGGGAGTCCCATAGGGTGGCGTACAATTGGCCCAGCGTTGTCCGGGTTTGGCCGGGCTAGGCCGTCATTGTAAATAAGAATTTGTTCTTATCTGACTTGCCTAGTTAAAGGTTAAATTAGATGTTTTTATAAAAGACAGAAGAACTTTGTCTAGAATAACTGCCTGAGCTGCAAAATAGAAAGTCAATATGATTTAGACTAGGTCTATTCTGCTGTCTAAATAGGTCTATTCCGCTATCTAAATGGGCCTATTCCGCTATCTAAATAGGCCTATTCCGCTATCTAAATAGGTCTATTCCGCTGTCTAAATGGGCCTATTCCGCTGTCTAAATGGGCCTATTCCGCTATCTAAATGGGCCTATTCCGCTATCTAAATGGGCCTATTCCGCTATCTAAATGGGCCTATTCCGCTATCTAAATCGGCCATGCTGTTGTGTGTTATGTAACATATAATTGTCTGATTTATGTTTATAGCCGAGTGGGGCTACTGTAGTGATCATGTAACATAATGAATCAGACAGTATAAATAAACACACACTGATTTAAATAAACACACACTGATTTAAATAAACACACACTGATTTAAATAAACACACACTGATTTAAATGAACACACTGATTTAAATGAACACACACTGATTTAAATGAACACACACTGATTTAAATGAACATATTGATTTAAATAAACACACTGATTTAAATAAACACACGGATGAGACTGTTCTATTCTCTTTGATTTAGTTCCTATTGCAACTCAGACAAATGACTGAATGGAAGACTGACTGACTGACTGAACTGACTGAAAGGAAGACTGACTGACTGACTGACTGACTGACTGAACTGACTGAATGGAAGACTGACTGACTGACTGAACTGACTGAATGGAAGACATACTGACTGACTGAACTGACTGATGGGAAGACATACTGACTGACTGACTGAACTGACTGAATGGAAGACATACTGACTGAACTGAACTGACTGAAGGGAAGACATACTGGCTGACTGACTGAACTGACTGAATGGAAGACATACTGACTGAACTGACTGATGGGAAGACATACTGACTGACTGAACTGACTGAAGGGAAGACATACTGACTGAACTGACTGATGGGAAGACATACTGACTGAACTGACTGATGGGAAGACATACTGACTGACTGAACTGACTGATGGGAAGACTGACTGAACTGAACTGACTGATGGGAAGACATACTGACTGAACTGAACTGACTGAATGGAAGACTGACTGAACTGAACTGACTGATGGGAAGACATACTGACTGAACTGAACTGACTGAATGGAAGACTGACTGACTGAACTGAACTGACTGAAGGGAAGACATACTGACTGAACTGAACTGACTGATGGGAAGACTGACTGACGGAACTGACTGAATGGAAAACATACTGACTGACTGAACTGACTGAAGGGAAGCCATACTGACTGAACTGACTGAAGGGAAGACTGACTGACTGAACTGACTGAAGGGAAGACATACTGACTGAAGGGAAGACTGACTGACTGAACTGACTGAAGGGAAGACTGACTGACTGAACTGGCTGATGGGAAGACATACTGACTGACTGAACTGACTAAAGGGAAGACATACTGACTGAACTGAACTGACTGAAGGGAAGACATACTGACTGAACTGACTGAATGGAAGACATACTGACTGAACTGAACTGACTGATGGGAAAACTGACTGAACTGACTGATGGGAAGACATACTGACTGACTGAACTGACTGAAGGGAAGACATACTGACTGAAGGCAAGACTGACTGACTGAACTGGCTGATGGGAAGACATACTGACTGACTGAACTGACTAAAGGGAAGACATACTGACTGAACTGACTGAATGGAAGACATACTGACTGAACTGACTGAATGGAAGACATACTGACTGAACTGACTGAATGGAAGACATACTGACTGAACTGAACTGACTGAATGGAAGACATACTGACTGAACTGACTGAATGGAAGACATACTGACTGAACTGACTGAATGGAAGACATACTGACTGAACTGACTGAATGGAAGACATACTGACTGAACTGACTGAATGGAAGACATACTGACTGAACTGAACTGACTGAATGGAAGACATACTGACTGAAGGCAAGACTGACTGACTGAACTGGCTGATGGGAAGACATACTGACTGACTGAACTGACTAAAGGGAAGACATACTGACTGAACTGACTGAATGGAAGACATACTGACTGAACTGACTGAATGGAAGACATACTGACTGAACTGACTGAATGGAAGACATACTGACTGAACTGAACTGACTGAATGGAAGACATACTGACTGAACTGACTGAATGGAAGACATACTGACTGAACTGACTGAATGGAAGACATACTGACTGAACTGACTGAATGGAAGACATACTGACTGAACTGACTGAATGGAAGACATACTGACTGAACTGAACTGACTGAATGGAAGACATACTGACTGAACTGAACTGACTGAATGGAAGACATACTGACTGAAGGCAAGACTGACTGACTGAACTGGCTGATGGGAAGACATACTGACTGACTGAACTGACTAAAGGGAAGACATACTGACTGAACTGACTGAATGGAAGACATACTGACTGAACTGACTGAAGGGAAGACATACTGACTAACTGAACTGGCTGAAGGGAAGACTGACTAACTGAACTGGCTGAAGGGAAGACGGACTGACTGAACTGGCTGAAGGGAAGACGGACTGACTGAACTGGCTGAATGGAAGACTGACTGACTGACTGAACTGGCTGAATGGAAGACTGACTGACTGAACTGACTGACTGAACTGGTTGAATAGAAGACTGTCTGACTGAACTGGCTGAATGGAAGACTGACTGTCTGACTGAACTGGCTGAATGGAAGACTGACTGACTGACTGAACTGGCTGAATGGAAGACTGACTGACTGACTGACTGAACTGGTTGAATAGAAGACTGACTGACTGAACTGGCTGAAGGGAAGACTGACTGACTGACTAACTGACTGACTGACTGACTGACTGACTGACTGACTGACTGACTGACTGAAGGGAAGACTGACTGACTGACTGAACTGAACTGACTGAAGGGAAAACTGACTGACTGAACTGGCTGAATGGAGGACTGACTGACTGACTGAACTAACTGAAGGGAAGACTAACTGACTGAATGGAAGACTGCCTGAATGGAAGACTGAATGGAAGACTGACTGACTGACTGAACTGGCTGAATGGAAGACTGACTGACTGACTGAACTGGCTGAAGGGAAGACTGACTGACTGACTGAACTGACTGAAGGGAAGACTGACTGACTGACTGACTGACTGACTGAAGGGAAGACTGACTGACTGAACTGGCTGAATGGAAGACTGACTGACTGACTGAACTGACTGAAGGGAAGACTGACTGACTGAACTGGCTGAATGGAAGACTGACTGACTGCCTGAACTGACTGAAGGGAAGACTGACTGACTGAACTGACTGAATGGAAGACATACTGACTGAACTGAACTGACTGAATGGAAGACTGACTGAACTGACTGATGGGAAGACATACTGACTAACTGACTGAAGGGAAGACATACTGACTGAACTGAACTGACTGAAGGGAAGACATACTGACTAACTGACTGAAGGGAAGACATACTGACTGAACTGACTGAATGGAAGACTGACTGACTGACTGACTGACTGACTGACTGACTGACTGAACTGACTGAATGGAAGACTGACTGACTGACTGACCTGACTGAAGGGAAAACTGACTGACTGAACTGGCTGAATGGAAGACTGACTGACTGACTGAACTGACTGAAGGGAAGACTGACTGACTGAACTGGCTGAATGGAAGACTGACTGACTGACTGACTGAACTGACTGAATGGAAGACATACTGACTGAACTGAACTGACTGAATGGAAGACTGACTGAACTGACTGATGGGAAGACATACTGACTGAACTGAACTGACTGAAGGGAAGACATACTGACTGAACTGAACTGACTGAAGGGAAGACATACTGACTAACTGACTGAAGGGAAGACATACTGACTGAACTGACTGAATGGAAGACATACTGACTGAACTGACTGAATGGAAGACTGACTGACTGACTGACTGACTGACTGACTGACTGACTGACTGACTGACTGACTGACTGAATGGAAGACTGACTGACTGACTGACTGAACTGACTGAATGGAAGACTGACTGACTGACTGACTGACTGACTGAACTGGCTGAATGGAAGACTGACTGACTGAACTGGCGGAAGGGAAGACTGACTGACTGACTGAACTGACTGAAGGGAAGACTGACTGACTGAACTGACTGAATGGAAGACTGACTGACTGACTGACTGACTGACTGACTGACTGACTGACTGACTGAACTGACTGAATGGAAGACTGACTGACTGACTGACTGACTGACTGACTGACTGACTGACTGAACTGACTGAATGGAAGACTGACTGACTGACTGACTGACTGACTGACTGACTGACTGACTGAATGGAAGACTGACTGAACTGGCTGAATGGAAGACTGACTGAACTGGCTGAAGGGAAGACTGACTGACTGACTGAACTGGCTGAAGGGAAGACTGACTGACTGAACTGACTTGAAGGGAAGACTGACTGACTGAACTGACTTGAAGGGAAGACTGACTGACTGAACTGGCTGAAGGGAAGACTGACTGACTGAACTGGCTGAAGGGAAGACTGACTGACTGAACTGGCTGAAGGGAAGACTGACTGAACTGGCT
The DNA here is from genome assembly GCF_965601325.2 of Salmo salar. Lineage (NCBI taxonomy): Eukaryota > Metazoa > Chordata > Actinopteri > Salmoniformes > Salmonidae > Salmo > Salmo salar. The sequence goes on along the minus strand of NC_138291.1, from coordinate 107,367,183 downwards.
GAAGGGAAGACTGACTGACTGACTGAACTGACTGAAGGGAAGACTGACTGACTGAACTGACTGAAGGGAAGACTGACTGACTGAAGGGAAGACTGACTGACTGGACTGACTGAAGGGAAGACATACTGACTTACTGAAGGGAAGACATACTGACTTACTGAAGGGAAGACTGACTGAACTGACTGAAGGGAAGACTGACTGACTGAACTGGCTGAAGGGAAGACTGACTGACTGAACTGGCTGAAGGGAAGACTGACTGACTGAAGGGAAGACTGACTGACTGAACTGACTGAAAAGGGAATTAAATGATCAGATATGTTGTTAAGTTAAAAGCATCATGCATGCTGTGCATTTTATTTGTCTAGTAGCCAATAGGCCGACACCAATGTGTTACTATGTGATATCAGACCTCAAGAGACCAATCAGAGCAGAGATCTGGTTCCCTTTACTTCCATTAGACAGTCATTCTGTCCTCAGACACCAGAGGGCAGTACAACATAGACACTAATACACTCACACTGCATCGTCTGACCAGGACTCAGTGTGTGTGTGTCACTGTGTGTGTGTGTGTCACTGTGTGTGTGTCACTATGTGTGTGTGTGCCACTGTGTGTGTGTGTGTGTGTGTCACTGTGTGTGTGTGTGTGTGTGTGTGTGTGTGTGTGTGTCACTGTGTGTGTGTGTGTGTGTGTCACTGTGTGTGTGTGTGTGTGTGTGTGTGTGTGTGTGTGTGTGTGTGTGTGTGTGTGTGTGTGTGTGTGTGTGTGTCACTGTGTGTGTGTCACTGTGTGTGTGTCCTATCTGTGTGTGTGTCCTATCTGTGTGTGTGTCCTATCTGTGTGTGTGTCCTATCTGTGTGTGTGTCCTATCTGTGTGTGTGTTCTGTCTGTGTAGACCAGGGCAGTCTACTCTAAAATCAGAACCCGCTATCTGGGTTAGTTCATATATATATTTCGTTCCATGAATGAATGCAGCCAGGGAGATAGAAGGAGAAAGAGGAGGAGGACGAGAGAAGAGAAGAGGAGAGGTGAGTTTTCCTGACCCCTCATCAGAGAGGAGAGGAGAAAGGGAAGAATAAGCTATTGTCCTCCCCCTCTGAGATGATGAAATTCCAGATCCCTCGCTCTGACCGAGACGTGGTTTAATCTGGAGGCCCTCCACTCTTAATCCCCCGTCTGTCTGTCCAATTATCATCGCCGCTCCCAGATTGGATTTTGTCATTGAAAATGGCAGTGTCAAACGGCACCTTTCTCTATCTATCACCCACTTTCTCTGCACCTCTCTCTTTCTCTCTCTTCTCTCTCTCTCTCTCTCTCTCTCGCTCGCTCTCTCTCTCTCTCTCTCCCTTCCTCTCTCTCTCTTCCTCTCTCACTTCCTCTCTCTCTCTTCTCTCTCTCTCTCTCTCTCTTCCTCTCTCACTTCCTCTCTCTTCTCTCTCTCTCTCTTCCTCTCTCTCACTTCCTCTCTCTCTTCCCCTCTCTCACTTCCTCTCTCTCACTTCCTCTCTCTCACTTCCTCTCTCTCTCACTTTCTCGCCCTCTCACTTTCTTGCTCTCTCACTTACTCTCTCTCTTTCTCTCTCTCTCTCTCTCTCTCTCTCTCTCTCTCTTTTTCTCTCTCTCTCTATTTTCAATTCAATTCAATTTGCTTTATTTGCATGACGTAACAATGTACATATTGCCAAAGCTTATTTTGGATATTTACAATATATATAAAATAAATAATAATAATAAGAATAATAATAATAATAATAAAAAAGAGAATGAAAATGGTCAACGGGACAACAGTAACAACAAAATAACCAGACATTCAACAATAACAATAAGCATACAGTAGAGGACATGTGCAGGTTGGATTTTGTCATTGAAAATGGCAGTGTCAAACAGCACCTTTCTCTCTCTCTCTCTCTCTCTCTCTCTCTCTCTCTCTCTCTCTCTCTCTCTGTGCTGCTCACATAATCAGGACTAGAGGAAGAAGAGAAGTGTCAGAAACGGTAAATTACTGTTCAGTAGTATCTCTAAATTGCATGCTAGTCGTCCCTTTCACCTAGCTTCAAACGGACCCGTATTATCAAAAGGTGGGCAAATTGAGGGGTCAAAAGATTTAAGGGGTATTTTTGACGGCAGGCATTGTGCTGCGTGGTTCTATTGTGTGTGTGTGTGTGTGTGTGTGTGTTCTAGATTTAGCTGCTAAGCGTTTGAGTATTACCCAAAGCAGGAGATGGGATCTCCTTTTCAAAGCCTTGGGGACAGTTCACACACATCCTGAGGAACACAATAAGACCAGAGCCGTAGTCTGTTAACGCTCAGTATCAGTACATTTTCTAGCTTGTTTTACTGTTAACTTTGTTTCAGAATACACCATATTATCTCTCTCTCCCTTTCTCTCTCCCCCCCGCACCCCATTGTGGTCTCTCTCTCCCTTCCCCCCCGCACCCCATTGTGGTCTCTCTCTCTCTCTCTCTCTCTCTCTTTCTCCCTCCCCCCTGCACTCCATTGTGGTCTCTCTCTCTCTCTCTGTGAAGTGAACTCCGGTCTCTCTCTGTGAAGTGAACTCCGGTCTCTCTCTGTGAAGTGAACTCCGGTCTCTCTCTGTGAAGTGAACTCCGGTCTCTCTCTCTGTGAAGTGAACTCCGGTCTCTCTCTCTGTGAAGTGAACTCCGGTCTCTCTCTCTGTGAAGTGAACTCCGGTCTCTCTCTGTGTGAAGTGAACTCCGGTCTCTCTCTCTGTGAAGTGAACTCCGGTCTCTCTCTCTGTGAAGTGAACTCCGGTCTCTCTCTGTGAAGTGAACTCCGGTCTCTCCCTCTGTGACGTAAACTCCGGTCTCTCTCTCTGTGAAGTGAACTCCGGTCTCTCTCTGTGTGAAGTGAACTCCGGTCTCTCTCTCTGTGAAGTGAACTCCGGTCTCTCTCTGTGTGAAGTGAACTCCGGTCTCTCTCTCTGTGAAGTGAACTCCGGTCTCTCTCTGTGTGAAGTGAACTCCGGTCTCTCTCTGTGTGAAGTGAACTCCGGTCTCTCTCTCTGTGAAGTGAACTCCGGTCTCTCTCTGTGTGAAGTGAACTCCGGTCTCTCTCTCTGTGAAGTGAACTCCGGTCTCTCTCTGTGTGAAGTGAACTCCGGTCTCTCTCTGTGAAGTGAACTCCGGTCTCTCTCTGTGTGAAGTGAACTCCGGTCTCTCTCTCTGTGAAGTGAACTCCGGTCTCTCTCTGTGTGAAGTGAACTCCGGTCTCTCTCTCTGTGAAGTGAACTCCGGTCTCTCTCTGTGTGAAGTGAACTCCGGTCTCTCTCTGTGAAGTGAACTCCGGTCTCTCTCTGTGTGAAGTGAACTCCGGTCTCTCTCTCTGTGAAGTGAACTCCGGTCTCTCTCTGTGTGAAGTGAACTCCGGTCTCTCTCTCTGTGAAGTGAACTCCGGTCTCTCTCTCTGTGAAGTGAACTCCGGTCTCTCTCTGTGAAGTGAACTCCGGTCTCTCCCTCTGTGACGTAAACTCCGGTCTCTCTCTCTGTGAAGTGAACTCCGGTCTCTCTCTGTGTGAAGTGAACTCCGGTCTCTCTCTCTGTGAAGTGAACTCCGGTCTCTCTCTGTGTGAAGTGAACTCCGGTCTCTCTCTCTGTGAAGTGAACTCCGGTCTCTCTCTGTGTGAAGTGAACTCCGGTCTCTCTCTGTGTGAAGTGAACTCCGGTCTCTCTCTCTGTGAAGTGAACTCCGGTCTCTCTCTGTGTGAAGTGAACTCCGGTCTCTCTCTCTGTGAAGTGAACTCCGGTCTCTCTCTGTGTGAAGTGAACTCCGGTCTCTCTCTGTGAAGTGAACTCCGGTCTCTCTCTGTGTGAAGTGAACTCCGGTCTCTCTCTCTGTGAAGTGAACTCCGGTCTCTCTCTGTGTGAAGTGAACTCCGGTCTCTCTCTCTGTGAAGTGAACTCCGGTCTCTCTCTGTGTGAAGTGAACTCCGGTCTCTCTCTGTGAAGTGAACTCCGGTCTCTCTCTGTGTGAAGTGAACTCCGGTCTCTCTCTGTGTGAAGTGAACTCCGGTCTCTCTCTCTGTGAAGTGAACTCCGGTCTCTCTCTGTGTGAAGTGAACTCCGGTCTCTCTCTCTGTGAAGTGAACTCCGGTCTCTCTCTGTGTGAAGTGAACTCCGGTCTCTCTCTGTGAAGTGAACTCCGGTCTCTCTCTGTGTGAAGTGAACTCCGGTCTCTCTCTCTGTGAAGTGAACTCCGGTCTCTCTCTCTGTGAAGTGAACTCCGGTCTCTCTCTCTGTGAAGTGAACTCCGGTCTCTCTCTGTGTGAAGTGAACTCCGGTCTCTCTCTCTGTGAAGTGAACTCCGGTCTCTCTCTCTGTGAAGTGAACTCCGGTCTCTCTCTCTGTGAAGTGAACTCCGGTCTCTCTCTCTGTGAAGTGACCTCCTGTTATTTGTGAACCTCTTCCACTCCATATCCCCCCCTACACACACACACACACACACACACACACACACTGTATCCTGTCCTCAGTATTGTCCCCAGGGTTGTGGTGCGCATCCCTCCTGCTAGAAGACATTACGTAGGCCAGTGTGTGTGTGTGTGTGTCATTACGTAGGCCAGTGTGTGTGTGTGTGTGTGTCATTACGTAGGCCAGTGTGTGTGTGTGTGTCATTACATAGGCCAGTGTGTGTGTGTGTGTGTGTCATTACATAGGCCAGTGTGTGTGTGTGTGTGTGTGTGTGTGTGGTGTGTGTGTGTGTGTGTCATTACGTAGGCCAGTGTGTGTGTGTGTGTCATTACGTAGGCCAGTGGGTGTGTGTGTGTGTGTGTGTCATTACGTAGGCCAGTGGGTGTGTGTGTGTGTGTGTGTGTCATTACGTAGGCCAGTGGGTTGTGTGAGATGAGTGGGCCAGTGGGCCTCGTGGAAGAAAAACACAATTATTTCAGCCTCTGGCTATTCACGCAAAGGTGACAAAAGCTGGTATGAAGTATGAAATCCCCAAAGTTTTCCTCGTTCGACAAATTGGGATTAATTTGAGCTTCTGGTGTGTTTTTTTAAAAGTTAGAACCGCACCTCTCTGTGTGTGTGTGTGTGTGTGTGTGTGTGTGTGTGTGTCTGGCCAAAACCGTTCCAACATAAGCCCAATGCGTTTCTATTGGCTTATATTGGACCTTAGCTTGTCGCCTGCCTTCCTGCCTTTGGGACAACGACTCCCATTGTTCGAGCAGAGACATGAGAATCTCGCCATTACTTATAGATCTCTGGCGAAGAGCGTGAGCCAGCGTGAGGGAGAGAGAGAGGAGGAGGAAGGCAGGCCAGCGTGTGGGAGAGAAGGAAGGCAGGCCAGGGTGAGAGAGAGAGAGAGGAGAAGGAAGGCAGGCCAGCGTGAGAGAGAGAGAGAGAGAGAGGAGAAGGAAGACAGGCCAGCGTGAGAGAGAGAGAGAGGAGAAGGAAGGCAGGCCAGCGTGAGAGAGAGAGAGAGGAGAAGGAAGGCAGGCCAGCGTGAGAGAGAGAGAGAGGAGAAGGAAGGCAGGCCAGCGTGAGAGAGAGAGAGAGAGAGAGGAGAAGGAAGGCAGGCCAGCGTGTGGGAGAGAGAGAGAGGAGAAGGAAGGCAGGCCAGCGTGTGGGAGAGAGAGAGAGAGAGGAGGAGGAGGAAGGCAGGCCAGGGTGAGGGAGAGAGAGAGAGGAGGAAGGCAGGCCAGCGTGAGAGAGAGAGAGGAGGAGGCCAACGTGAGAGAGGAGGCAGGCAGGCCAGTGTGAGGGAGAGGAGGCAAACAGGCCAGCGTGAGGGAGAGAGAGAGAGAGAAAGAGAGAGAGGAGGAGGCAGGCAGGCCAGCACGAGGGAGGGAGGGAGAGGTGGCGGCAGGAGGTGGCGGCAGGAGGTGGCGGCAGGCAGGCCAGCGCGAGGGAGGGAGGGAGGGAGGGAGACAGACCAGGGCGAAGGTGAGTGAGGAGCTGAGACAAGGCAAGAAGGCCCTTCTATGCCATCAAAAGGAACATAAAATTTGACATACCAATTAGGATCTGGCTATAAATACTTGAATCAGTTATAGAACCCATTGCCCTTTATGGTTGTGAGGTCTGGGGTCCGCTCACCAACCAAGAATTCACAAAATGGGACAAACACCAACTGAGACTTGCAGAATTTTACAAAAAATATCCTCCGTGTACAACATAAAACACCAAATAATGCATGCAGAGCAGAATTAGGCCGATACTCGCTAATTATCAAAATCCAGAAAAGAGCCGTTAAATTATTCAACCACCTAAAAGGAAGTGATTCCCAAACCTTCCATAACAAAGCCATCACCTACAGAGAGATGAACCTGGAGAAGAGTCCCCTAAGCAAGCTGGTCCTGGGGCTCTGTTCACAAACACACCCCACAGAGCCCTGGGACAGCAACACAATTAGACCCAACCAAATCATGAGAAAACTAAAATATAATTACTTGACACATTGGAAAGAATTAACAAAAAAACAGAGCAAACTAGAATGCTATTTGTCCCTAAACAGAGAGTAGACAGTGGCAGAATACCTGACCACTGTGACTGACCCAAACTTAAGGAAAGCTTTGACTATGAACAGACTCACTGAGCATAGCCTTGCTATTGAGAAAGGCCTCCATAGGCAGACCTGGCTCTCAAGAGAAGACAGGCTATGTGCACACTGCCCACAAAATGAGGTGGAAACTGAGCTGCACTTCCTAACCTGCCAAATGTATGACCATATTAGAGACACATATTTCCGTCAGATTCACAAAGAATTTGAAAACAAACCCATTTTTGATAAACTCCCATATCTACTGGGTGAAATACCACACACAGTGTGACATCACAGCAGCAAGACTTGTGACCTGTTGACACAAGAAAAGGTCAACCAGTGAAGAAAATACAACCCATATTTGTTTATTTATTTTCCCTTTTGTACTTTAACTGTTTGCACATAATATGACATTTGAAATGTCTTTATTATTTTGGAATTTCTGAGTGTAATGTTTAATGTTCATGTTTGTTTATTTCACTCTTGTATATTATCTACTTCACTTGCTTTGGCAATGTTAACATATGTTTCCCATGCCAGCACGAGGGAGGGAGGGAGAGAGAGAGAGAGAGAGAGAGGAAGGGCGGGCAGAAAGAAAGTTTTGGTAATCTGTATCTCTCAATGTCTTGTCCTGCATGCCTCGCAAATTAACGAAAGTAGCATGAAGTTCTCCTCTTCCTCTCTGTTTTTATTTAAATGACACGAGGCCCCAGGCCTTTGTAGCCTATCGTCTACTTCGACTTTAACACGGGAAATAATAGGTCTTGTGATAACTGCACTGTCATTGACATTTTGTGGGATTTTTCTTTAACGTTAAGGATCCCATCTTCGTTTTAAGGTTTAAACGTTCAGACCTCTAGAGAGGTGTGTGTGTGTGTGTGTTATAAGGTGGGCATATCCAGATGATTTGGGCTGAGGTTGGGGCCGTCACATCAGGTGTGTGTGGTACTGCTGTCCCAACCTCCATAATGGAGATGGCCAGCAGCTTGTCGTCTTAAAGAAAGGAAATGAGTTCTGTCTGGTTTGTTCAGCCGTTCCTATGTGGGGAAAGAATGGGTTTATGGGATTAACACTGAAAATAAGGTCTGAGATGAACACAGGTTTAGGAGATGTTCTTATGAGATACTATCAGTCAGTTAACATGACCTTCATGAATTATGAAGCCTTTGTGTTTGTTTTGATTACAGAAATAAGTGATGTTAGCTGATAGATTTCCTCATAGAACAAAACGGATGAGATCTCCTAAGCCTGTGTTTACCACATACCATATTTGAGTTGTTTATTAAAATATAATCCCCATAGGGATGTTTTGGCCAAAGAGCCATGGCAGAGCTGTGCCTATAAAATATACCATTACTAGTGCTCTCAGGTATACAGCTCTTTAATCTACAGGGACTCTCTCTGTTTCTCCACTTCTCCACTTCTTCCACTCCGCCTCAATGTCACACCCATATTCTCTATCTCTCTCTTTCTCTCTCTCTATTACCCGATACTTCCTGTATATAGCCATGTTATTACCCGATACTTCCTGTATATAGCCATGCTATTACCCGATACTTCCTGTATGTAGCCATGCTATTACCCGATACTTCCTGTATATAGACATGGTATGTTTACTCACTATTGTTATTCATTATTCACTGTGTATTTATTCCTTGTCACTATTCTTTAAAATAAATGTATCTTAAACTCTGCGTTGTTGGAAAAGGGCCCGTAAGTAAACAAGCCTTTCACTGTTGGTCTGCACCTGTTAGGAAGCGTTTAACAAATAACATGAGTTGTTTTATTTGTTGTTTTTGTTTGTCTTTGCCCTTGTCTGTCTGTCTCTCTGTGTGTGTGTGTGTGTGTTTTTATTGTGTGTGTGTGTGTGTGTGTGTGTGTGTGTGTGTGTGTGTGTGTGTGTGTGTGTGTGTGTGTGTGTGTGTGTGTGCACTGTGTCTCTCGGTGGCCCAGGGCCTTCCCTTGACCTTGTCTTTCATCTCCTCTGTGTGAGTCCTTGGAGCCCGCTGTGCACCCGTCACAGCCACCTCCACAGCAGATGTCACACGATCAGACACACACACACACTCTCCCTCTCTAAAGACACCCTAAACAGGACAGAAACAGTCTTTGTTTGGTCTCTGCCTGGGGACGCAGGTCTCCATATAAAATAAATAAACATGAAAACAGTAGTGTCAGCTGGGATACTTGTTAATCCTCAACAACAGCCTTGATCTAGATACAGCTGGGGGGTCGTTGCTGCAGGTCCACATTGTCTCCTCCATTGTGGAGTCTCAAGATGATTTAAAATGTCAAAAATGGGGAGTTTGTATTGTATATGTATTTATTATGGATCCCCATTAGTTCCTGGCAAAGCAGCAGCTACTCTTCCTGGGGTTTATTATGGATCCCCATTAGTTCCTGCCAAGGCAGCAGCTACTCTTCCTGGGGTTTATTATGGATCCCCAGTAGTTCCTGCCAAGGCAGCAGCTACTCTTCCTGGGGTTTATTATGGATCCCCAGTAGTTCCTGCCAATGCAGCAGCTACTCTTCCTGGGGTTTATTATGGATCCCCATTAGTTCCTGCCAAGGCAGCAGCTACTCTTCCTGGGGTTTATTATGGATCCCCATTAGTTCCTGCCAAGGCAGCAGCTACTCTTCCTGGGGTCCAAACAAGGTTAAGGCGGGCGGTTAGCTAGAGTGTGTGTGTGTGTGTGTCAGGCTGGGGACAGTAGAAGTAACATGAGAGTAGAACTGGATGTTTTAAGCCCCAGTCAGAGAGAGAGGTCCTAACACACTTCACAAAGTGAAACACAATGTGGACTTTGACAGGGTCAACCACAGGCTCAACATCCTGGTCACCATTTATTTAGGAACTCTGTTTCTCTGACTGGGGCTTGTGTCAGTCTTAAAACATCCAGTTCAACTCTCATGTTACTTCTACTGTCCCCAGCCTGACCCCCACACACACACACACACACACAGCTCCTCTCCCTGGTTTATCCTCTGGGTCAGCTCCTCTCCTTGGTTTATCCTCTGGGTCAGCTCCTCTCCCTGGTTTATCCTCTGGGTCAGCTCCTCTCCCTGGTTTATCCTCTGGGTCAGCTCCTCTCCCTGGTTTATCCTCTGGGTCTGCTCCTCTCCCTGGTTTACCCTCTGGGTCAGCTCCTCTCCTTGGTTTATCCTCTGGGTCAGCTCTTCTCCTTGGTTTATCCTCTGGGTCAGCTCCTCTCCTTGGTTTATCCTCTGGGTCAGCTCCTCTCCTTGGCATGACCTCTGGGCCAGGGCACTCTAAACCTCCTCTGCCAACTAGAACTAAATCGGTTCAGAGGACAATGGTCAGTTAGTCAATTATCCCTACATGATCCTTACATTATCTCTACATGATCCTTACATTATACCAACATGATCCTTACATTATCCCCACATGATCCATACATTATCCCTTCATGATCCTTACATTATCCCCACATGATCCATACATTATCCCTTCATGATCCTTACATTATCCCTTCATGAGCCTTACATTATCCCCACGTGATCCTTACATTATCCCTTCATGATCCTTACATTATCCCTACATGATCCTTACATTATCCCTAGACGTTTTTCTCTTTGTACCTCTTTCTCTCTTTATACAACTTCTCCTCTCTGTCTCTGAATGATGTTTGATGAGAGCCAGATTCTCCTCTCTCTCTCTGTCTTATCAGGGACATATCAGAATGCACAGTTGAAGTCGGAGGTTTACATACACCTTAGCCAAATACATTTAAACTCAGTTTTTCACAATTCCTGACATTTAATCCTAGTAAAAATTCCCTGTCTTAGGTCAGTTAGGATCACCACTTTATTTTAAGAATGTGAAACATCAGAATAATAGTAGAGAGAATGATTTATTTCAGCTTTTATTTCTTTCATCACATTCCCAGTGGGTCAGAAGTTTACATACACTCGATTAGTATTTGGTAGCATTGCCTTTAAATTGTTTAACTTGGGTCAAACGTTTCGGGTAGCCTTCCACAAGCTTCCCACAATAAGTTGGGTGAATTTTGGCCCATCCCTCCTGACAGAGCTGGTGTAACTGAGTCAGGTTTGTAGGCCTCCTTGCTCGCACACGCTTTTTCAGTTCTGCCCACCAATTTTCTATAGGATTGAGGTCAAGGCTATGTGATGGCCACTCCAATACCTTTACTTTGTTGTCCTTAAGCCATTTTGCCACAACTTTGGAAGTATGCGTGGGGTCATTGTCCATTTGGAAGACCCATTTGCGACCAAGCTTTAACTTCCTGACTGATGTCTTCAGATGTTGCTTCAATATATCCACATAATTTCCTACCTCATGATGCCATCTATTTTGTGAAGTGCACCAGTTCCTCCTGCAGCAAAGCACCCCCACAACATGATGCTGCCAACCCCATGCTTCACGGTTGGGATGGTGTTCTTCGGCTTGCAAGCCTCCCCCTTTTTCCTCCAAACATAATGATGGTCATTATGGCCAAACAGTTCTATTTTTGTTTCATCAGACCAGAGGACATTGAAAAACGAGTTTTAATGACTCCAACCTAAGTGTATGTAAACTTGCCACTTCAACTGTATGTGCCACTTGGGGCTCCCGAGTGGCACAGCGATCTAAGGCACTGCATCTTGGTGATAGAGGTGTCACTACAGACACCCTGGTTCGAATCCAGGCTGTATCACAACTGGCCGTGATTGGGAGTCCCATAGGGTGGCGCACAATTGGCCCAGCGTCGTCCGAATCAGAATGTATGGTGTTTGATAAGAGACAAATTCTCCTCTCTGTGTTATCAGAGACGTATCAGAATGTATGGTGTTTGATAAGACATCCAGCCAACTTGACACAACTGTAGGAAGCATTGGAGTCAACATGGACCAGCATCCCTGTGGAACACTTTAGACACCTTGTAGAGTCCATGACCTGATGAATTGAGGCTGTTCTGAGGGCAAAAGGAGGCGCAACTCAATATTCTGCAATATTTTCAATAGGTGCTTCTAATGTTTTCTCCACTCAGTGTATATCTGCCATGGTACAGGTGTCTCCTTCAACCAGTAGGTGTTCCTAATGTTTTGTCCACTCCGTGTATATCTGCCATGGTACAGGTGTCTCCTTCAACCAGTAGGTGTTCCTAATGTTTTGTCCACTCCGTGTATATCTGCCATGGTACAGGTGTCTCCTTCAACCAGTAGGTGTTCCTAATGTTTTGTCCACTCAGTGTATATCTGCCATGGTACAGGTGTCTCCTTCAACCAGTAGGTGTTCCTAATGTTTTGTCCACTCAGTGTATATCTGCCGTGGTACAGGTGTCTTCTTCAACCAGTAGGTGTTCCTAATGTTTCGTCCACTCAGTGTATATCTGCCGTGGTACAGGTGTCTTCTTCAACCATCACTCTGTGTGTTTCATACTACCAGGAGTCACTCTGTGTGTTTCATACTACCAGGAGTCACTCTGTGTGTTTCATACTACCAGGAGTCACTCTGTGTGTTTCATACTACCAGGAATCACTCTGTGTGTTTCATACTACCAGGAGTCACTCTGTGTTTCATACTACCAGGAATCACTCTGTGTGTTTCATACTACCAGGAATCACTCTGTGTGTTTCAGACTACCAGGAGTCACTCTGTGTGTTTCATACTACCAGGAATCACTCTGTGTGTTTCATACTACCAGGAGTCACTCTGTGTGTTTCATACTACCAGGAATCACTCTGTGTGTTTCATACTACCAGGAGTCACTCTGTGTGTTTCATACTACCAGGAATCACTCTGTGTGTTTCATACTACCAGGAGTCACTCTGTGTGTTTCATACTACCAGGAATCACTCTGTGTGTTTCATACTACCAGGAATCACTCTGTGTGTTTCATACTACCAGGAGTCACTCTGTGTGTTTCATACTACCAGGAGTCACTCTGTGTGTTTCATACTACCAGGAGTCACTCTGTGTTTCATACTACCAGGAATCACTCTGTGTGTTTCATACTACCAGGAATCACTCTGTGTGTTTCATACTACCAGGAGTCACTCTGTGTGTTTCATACTACCAGGAGTCACTCTGTGTGTTTCATACTACCAGGAGTCACTCTGTGTGTTTCATACTACCAGGAGTCACTCTGTGTGTTTCATACTACCAGGAGTCACTCTGTGTTTCATACTACCAGGAATCACTCTGTGTGTTTCATACTACCAGGAGTCACTCTGTGTGTTTCATACTACCAGGAGTCACTCTGTGTTTCATACTACCAGGAATCACTCTGTGTGTTTCATACTACCAGGAATCACTCTGTGTTTCATACTACCAGGAATCACTCTGTGTGTTTCATACTACCAGGAGTCACTCTGTGTGTTTCATACTACCAGGAATCACTCTGTGTTTCATACTACCAGGAATCACTCTGTGTGTTTCATACTACCAGGAATCACTCTGACCCTGATTTAGCCCATTGCAGTAGAGTTCAGTCAGACATCTCTGATGTCATCGCCCCTAGTGCCTCACGTGGCGCCAACACTCACCTGTCCTTTACCTGTATGATCTTATCCCTCTGTTCCTCTCCTCCTCCTCATAATCCTCCTCTTTATCCCTTCTCACTGTCAGGTGAGGGGCTGGGTGGTAGGTGGGTCAGGTGAGAGGAGAGCAGTGATTGGCTCTCTGTAGAACGGTGGTTAGCTGTAATCTCTGAGTCAGGTATTTTGTTGGCCTGGTGCGTCTTAAGATGGCTGCCCAAGATGGAGACAGACTCTGTGGCGTAAACGCTAAACATCCCCAACACACAAATCCCCCTGTTTACACACAAGCCTGACCCGCCACACAGACTGTGTGTGTTGTGTGTGCTCGTGATACAGGGTGTGTGTAGACGGGCTGGGGGGGGGGGGCTTGGTGTGGGAATGCTTTTTTTGAGTATGTGGGTGGGGTCGGGGGTGGATGGTAGACTGAGCAGGGGGGGTGATGGTAGACTGAGCAGGGGGGGGTGATGGTAGACTGAGCAGGGGGGGGTGATGGTAGACTGAGCAGGGGGGGGGATGGTAGACTGAGCAGGGGGGGATGGTAGACTGAGCAGGGGGGGTGGTAGACTGAGCTGGGGGGGGGGGGTGGTAGACTGAGCAGGGGGGGTGGATGGTAGACTGAGCAGGGGGGGATGGTAGACTGAGCGGGGGGGGGTGGTAGACTGAGCTGGGGGGGGGGGTGGATGGTAGACTGAGCAGGGGGGGTGGATGGTAGACTGAGCAGGGGGGGTGGATGGTAGACTGAGCGGGGGGGATGGATGGTAGACTGAGCAGGGGGTGGGTGGATGGTAGACTGAGCAGGGGGGGGTGATGGTAGACTGAGCAGGGGGGGATGGTAGACTGAGCAGGGGGGGTGGTAGACTGAGCTGGGGGGGGGGGTGGTAGACTGAGCAGGGGGGGTGGATGGTAGACTGAGCAGGGGGGGATGGTAGACTGAGCGGGGGGGGTGGTAGACTGAGCTGGGGGGGGGGGGTGGATGGTAGACTGAGCAGGGGGGGTGGATGGTAGACTGAGCAGGGGGGGTGGATGGTAGACTGAGCGGGGGGGATGGATGGTAGACTGAGCAGGGGGTGGGTGGATGGTAGACTGAGCAGGGGGGGTGGATGGTAGACTGAGCAGGGGGGGGTGGATGGTAGACTGAGCAGGGGGGGGTGGATGGTAGACTGAGCAGGGGGGGTGGATGGTAGACTGAGCAGGGGGGGGGTGGATGGTGCCCTGAGCGGGGGGGATGGTAGACTGAGCAGGGGGGGTGGATGGTAGACTGAGCAGGGGGGGGGGGTGGATGGTAGACTGAGCAGGGGGGGGGGGGGTGGATGGTAGACTGAGCACGGGGGGGGGTGGATGGTAGACTGAGCAGGGGGGGGTGGATGGTAGACTGAGCAGGGGGGGGGGATGGTAGACTGAGCAGGGGGGGTGGATGGTAGACTGAGCAGGGGGGGTGGATGGTAGACTGAGCAGGGGGGGGGTGGATGGTAGACTGAGCGGGGGGGGGAGGGTGGATGGTAGACTGAGCAGGGGGGGGGTGGATGGTAGACTGAGCAGGGGGGGTGATGGTAGACTGAGCAGGGGGGGTGATGGTAGACTGAGCAGGGGGGGTGGTAGACTGAGCAGGGGGGGGGTGGATGGTAGACTGAGCAGGGGGGGTGGTAGACTGAGCAGGGGGGGTGGATGGTAGACTGAGCAGGGGGGGGTGGATGGTAGACTGAGCGGGGGGGTGGATGGTAGACTGAGCGGGGGGGGTGGTAGACTGAGAGGGGGGGGGGGTGGATGGTAGACTGAGCAGGGGGGGTGGATGGTAGACTGAACAGGGGGGGTGGATGGTAGACTGAGCGGGGGGGGGGGGGGATGGTAGACTGAGCGGGGGGGGTGGATGGTAGACTGAGCGGGGGAGGGTGGATGGTAGACTGAGCAGGAGGGGGTGGATGGTAGACTGAGCAGGAGGGGGTGGATGGTAGACTGAGCAGGAGGGGGTGGATGGTAGACTGAGCAGGAGGGGGTGGATGGTAGACTGAGCAGGGGGGGTGGATGGTAGACTGAGCAGGGGGGGGATGGATGGTAGACAAAGCGGGGGGGGGGGGGGGGGGTGGATGGTAGACTGAGCAGGCGGGGGGTGGATGGTAGACTGAGCGGGGGGGTGGATGGTAGACTGAGCAGGAGGGGGTGGATGGTAGACTGAGCAGGGGGGGGATGGTAGACTGAGCAGGGGGGGGGATGGTAGACTGAGCAGGGGGGGGATGGTAGACTGAGCAGGGGGGGGATGGTAGACTGAGCAGGGGGGGATGGTAGACTGAGCGGGGGAGGGGGTGGATGGTAGACTGAGCAGGGGGGGGATGGTAGACTGAGCAGGGGGGGGGGGATGGTAGACTGAGCGGGGGAGGGGGTGGATGGTAGACTGAGCGGGGGAGGGGGTGGATGGTAGACTGAGCAGGGGGGGGATGGTAGACTGAGCGGGGGGGTGGTCCCAGTGAAGGAACGTTCAAATCAAATTTATTTATATAGCCCTTCGTACATCAGCTGATATTCTCAAAGTGCTGTACAGAAACCCAGCCTAAAACCCCAAACAGCAAGCAAAGCATGTGAAAGAAGCACGGTGGCTAGGAAAAACTCCCTAGGAAAAACTCCCTAGAAAGGCCAAAAACCTAGGAAGAAACCTAGAGAGGAACCAGGCTATGAGGGGTGGCCAGTCCTCTTCTGGCTGTGCAGGGTGGATATTATAACAGAACATGGTCAAGATGTTAAAATGTTCATAAATGACCAGCATGGTCAAATAATAATAATCATAGTAGTTGTCGAGGGTGCAACAAGCACGTCCGGTGAACAGGTCAGGGTTCCATAGCCGCAGGCAGAACAGTTGAAACTGGAGCAGCAGCACGGCCAGGTGGACTGGGGACAGCAAGGAGTCATCATACCAGGTAGTCCTGAGGCATGGTCCTAGGGCTCAGGTCCTCCGAGAGAAAGACAGAAAGAGAGAAAGAGAGAATTAGAGAGAGCATATTTAAATACACACAGGACACCGGATAAGACAAGAGAAATACTCCAGATGTAACAGACTGACCCTAGCCCCCCGACACATAAACTACTGCAGCATAAATACTGGAGGCTGAGACAGGAGGGATCAGAAGACACTGTGGCCCCATCCGATGATACCCCCGGACAGGGCCAAACAGGCAGGATATAACCCCACCCACTTTGCCAAAGCACAGCCCCCACAGCACTAGAGGGATGTCTCCAACCACCAACTTACCGTCCTAAGACAAGGCCGAGTATAGCCCACAACGATCTCCGCCATGGCACAACCCAAGGGGGGGGCGCCAACCCAGACAGGAAGACCACGTCAGTGACTCAACCCACTCAAGTGACGCACCCCTCCCATGGATGGCATGGAAGAACACCAGTAGGCCAGTGACTCAGCTCCTGTAAAAGGGTTAGAGGCAGAGAATCCCAGTGGAAAGAGGGGAACCGGCAAGGCAGAGACAGCAAGGGCGGTTCGTTGCTCCAGCCTTTCCGTTCACCTTCACACTCCTGGGCCAGACTATACTTAATCATAGGACCTACTGAAGAGATAAGTCTTCAGTAAAGACTTAAAGGTTGAGACTGAGTCTGCGTCTCTCACATTGGTAGGCAGACCATTCCATAAAAATGGAGCTCTATAGAAGAAAGCCCTACCTCCAGCCGTTTGCTTAGAAATTCTAGGGACAATTAGGAGGCCTGCGTCTTGTGACCGTAGCGTACGTGTAGGTATGTACGGCAGGACCAAATCGGAAAGATAGGTAGGAGCAAGCCCATGTAATGCTTTGTAGGTTAGCAGTAAAACCTTGAAATCAGCCCTTGCCTTAACAGGAAGCCAGTGTAGGGAGGCTAGCACTGGAGTAATATGATCAAATTTTTTGGTTCTAGTCAGGATTCTAGCAGCCGTATTTAGCACTAACTGAAGTTTATTTAGTGCTTTATCCGGGTAGCCGGAAAGTAGAGCATTGCAGTAGTCCAGCCTAGAAGTGACAAAAGCATGGATTAATTTTTCTGCGTCATTTTTGGACAGAAAATTTCTGATTTTTGCAATGTTACGTAGATGGAAAAAAGCTGTCCTTGAAACAGTCTTGATATGTTCTTCAAAAGAGAGATCAGGGTCCAGAGTAACGCCGAGGTCCTTCACAGTTTTATTTGAGACGACTGTACAACCATCCAGATTAATTGTCAGATTCAACAGAAGATCTCTTTGTTTCTTGCGACCTAGAACAAGCATCTCTGTTTTGTCCGAGTTTAAAAGTAGAAAGTTTGCAGCCATCCACTTCTTTATGTCTGAAACACAGGCTTCTAGCGAGGGCAATTTTGGGGCTTCACCATGTTTCATTGAAATGTACAGCTGTGTGTCGTCCGCATAGCAGTGAAATTTAACATTATGTTTTCGAATGACATCCCCAAGAGGTAAAATATATAGTGAAAACAATAGTGGTCCTAAAACGGAACCTTGAGGAACACCGAAATTTACAATTGATTTGTCAGAGGACAAACCATTCACAGAGACAAGCTGATATCTTTCCGACAGATAAGATCTAAACCAGGCCAGAACTTGTCCATGTAGACCAATTTGGGTTTCCAATCTCTCCAAAAGAATGTGGTGATCGATGGTATCAAAAGCGGCACTAAGATCTAGGAGCACGAGGACAGATGCAGAGCCTCGGTCTGACGTCATTAAAAGGTCATTTACCACCTTCACAAGTGCAGTCTCAGTGCTATGATGGGGTCTAAAACCAGACTGAAGCGTTTCGTATACATTGTTTGTCTTCAGGAAGGCAGTGAGTTGCTGTGCAACAGCTTTTTCTAAAATTTGAGAGGAATGGAAGATTCGATATAGGCCGATAGTTTTTTATAATTTCTGGATCAAGATTCGGCTTTTTCAAGAGGCTTTATTACTGCCACTTTTAGCGAGCTTGGTACACATCCGGTGGATAGAGAGCCGTTTATTATGTTCAACATAGGAGGGCCAAGCACAGGAAGCAGCTCTTTCAGTAGTTTAGTTGGAATAGGGTCCAGTATGCAGCTTGAGGGTTTGGAGGCCATGATTATTTTCATCATTGCGTCAAGAGATATAGTACTAAAACACTTTAGTATTTCCCTTGATCCTAGGTCCTGGCAGAGTTGTGTAGACTCAGGACAATGGAGCTTTGGAGGATTACCCAGATTTAAAGAGGAGTCTGTAATTTGCTTTCTAATGATCATGATCTTTTCCTCAAAGAAGTTCATAAATGTATTACTGCTGAAGTGAAAGCCATCCTCCATTTGCGAAGGCTGCTTTTTAGTTAGCTTTGCGACAGTATCAAAAAGACAATTCGGTGTGTGTGTGTGTGTGTGTTAAGATGGCAGTAAATAGGGTCTAATGCTCCACACTGATAGTTACACTGATGCCTGATCACACTAACACACTGTGAGGATGACTCACAACACAGAGCTTATGAAGGACAGGGGTTAGGAGTGTCTGTGTTTATTCTGTACACCTTTTGAGAGGCATATAGCCTCTTTCTAAACTCTTTGCCATCTTAACACACACACGCACACACACACACACACACACACACACACACACACAGAGAGAGAGAGAGACACAGACCTTGTTGAGAATGAGAATGTTAATATCATAGTTTGTCCTCTGCCATCTTAAGAGCTCCTTTAGTAAATCAGCTTGTTCTGGATTAAACTCATATCATCGTTGTCATTTCTGATGTTAAACCTTAAACCCCAGATATTATACTGCAGATGGTAAACCCCAGATATTATACTGCAGATGGTAAACCTTAAACCCCAGATATGATACTGCAGATGTTAAACCTTAAACCCCAGATATTATACTGCAGATGGTAAACCCCAGATATTATACTGCAGATGGTAAACCTTAAACCCCAGATATTATACTGCAGATGTTAAACCCCAGATATTATACTGCAGATGTTAAACCCCAGATATTATACTGCAGATGGTAAACCACAGATATTATACTGCAGATGGTAAACCCCAGATATTATACTGCAGATGGTAAACCCCAGATATTATACTGCAGATGGTAAACCCCAGATATTATACTGCAGATGGTAAACCCCAGATATTATACTGCAGATGGTAAACCTTAAACCCCAGATATTATACTGCAGATGGTAAACCCCAGATATTATACTGCAGATGGTAAACCCCAGATGTTATACTGCAGATGGTAAACCCCAGATATTATACTGCAGATGGTAAACCCCAGATGTTATACTGCACATGGTAAACCCCAGATATTATAATGCAGATGGTAAACCTTAAACCACAGATATTATACTGCAGATGGTAAACCCCAAATATTATACTGCAGATGGTAAACCCCAGATATTATACTGCAGATGTTAAACCTTAAACCCCAGATATTATACTGCAGATGTTAAACCTTAAACCCCAGATATTATACTGCAGATGGTAAACCCCAGATATTATACTGCAGATGTTAAACCTTAAACCCCAGATATTATACTGCAGATGTTAAACCCCAGATATTATACTGCAGATGGTAAACCCCAGATATTATACTGCAGATGGTAAACCCCAGATATTATACTGCAGATGGTAAACCCCAGATATTATACTGCAGATGTTAAACCCCAGATATTATACTGCAGATGGTAAACCCCAGATATTATACTGCAGATGGTAAACCTTAAACCCCAGATATTATACTGCAGATGGTAAACCCCAGATATTATATTGCAGATGGTAAACCTTAAACCCCAGATATTATACTGCAGATGGTAAACCCCAGATATTATACTGCAGATGGTAAACCTTAAACCCCAGATATTATACTGCAGATGGTAAACCCCAGATATTATACTGCTGATGGTAAACCTTAAACCCCAGATATTATACTGCAGATGTTAAACCACAGATAAACACTGAAACAAACAGACTTAAAGGCTGAATCATGTGTCTGTTCATCACTGGATGTAAAGCTACAGTTGGAGGAGATGAGATGAGGTGTGTGTGTGTGTGTGTGTGTGTGTGTGTGTGTGTGTGTGTGTGTGTGTGTGTGTGTGTGTGTGTGTGTGTGTGTGTGTGTGTGTGTGTGTGTGTGTGTGTGTGTGTGTGTGAGACATGTTCAAATCAGGGATCTTGTAATGAAGTTTGTGTTCTGTGTTCCTCAATGTCAACCTGTCAGACCCATTCTAATGGGTGTTGGAGCTTGGGTGGTCGATCCCCTTGACTCCCTTCCTACCTCGCTCCTCTTACCCACTCCCTGTAGTCACATGTCTGCCGTCTCCAGTCTCTCCAGAGCTGTGCACCATCAGCAGTTCTCTTCCAGGGTCCATTACCTCAGCACTGCCCTCAATTTACACTTATTACAAATACTAGTCTGGGTTAAACCAGGTTCTCAGGATCAATGATCCCTCGTCTAGCCTCTCCTCTCGCTCTCTCTCTCTCATTCTCTCTCGCTCTCTCCCTCATTCTCTCTCGCTCTCTCCCTCATTCTCGCTCTCTCCATCTCTCTCTCTCTCCATCTCTCTCTCTCTCTCCATCTCTCTCTCTCTCATTGTCTCATTCTCGCTCTCTCCCTCATTCTCGCTCTCTCCATCACTCTCTCTCTCTCTCTCTCTCTCTCTCTCATTGTCTCTCGCTCTCTCTCTTGTCGTGTCTTTGGGGTACCATTAAACTGAAGACATGTTTATCAATTAACTCCCTGTAATTATTATCACGCGATTAAACTGATTAATCGTTTAATTGTAATTAACTAGGAGATCGGGGCACCAAGGAAAATATTCAGATTACAAAGCTATAATTTTCCTAATATAACTTTCCTATATTATAACATTATATATTATATTCTATTATAGTATAGGCCGATTATCTTCTGGTTTAAATGGTGTATTTTACCTCGCGTCCAGTCTCATTCCAAACGTCGTAAATTGTTGTATCTGCACGAACCCAGTCTTTACTAAGAGTCATCCATACATCAATTGTCTTAAAATCATTTATTTACTAAACTAAGTAATTCACATAAAGTATACAAACAGTAATTATCATCACAAAGAATTGGTAGGGTAATGTGGGCTAAAACAGGCATGGCTGGTCTGTTAGACAATGGGTCATAAACGGTCAGCTGAGGAGGTACACAGAGTTCATTAATATTAACAATTGACAATTGAACGCTCACTCATTTGAGAACAATTGCAATCAATATATATTTACGCTCAGTGTGTCGTCGGGATCCTTGTTGGAGCGTCGTTCTGTTGGAGAGTTCTCTCTCTCTCTCTCTCTCGGTTAGAATGGATCTTTCAAAGCGACATTCATTAATGTCGTCATAGAATGGATGTTTCGTTGGTCTTCGCGTTCAATGATATCATTTCTAGCTGCAGACTATTAATTAATATCAAAGACTTGTTCTTATTCTGTCAGTATCAATAGTCTAAAAGTTAACCACGTGGTATAGTTCACTTTCAGTAGAGTACTTGGATGGTCAAACCTATTGGCCAACTCGCAATGGAGTGGAGGCCGGGTCTGTTAGACTAGTAAGTCAGGGGGGGTTTTATAGTGAACATAGAACATGACGCCTGGTCCTGTCTGTGTCCCTGGGGGCGTGCCGATGACTGAGTTAAGCTTGGTACAGGAATACAATTCTATCACATTAATATCAGTACATAGCATCTCAATGTCTTACAAAAGCTTCATCCTTATTAATACATTCTATACAACCATGTGGATGCAACTCTCATCACTGAGGCTATTATATAAACAGTTTTATGGTAATATGGCTATATTGTCTCTTCTGAATATCACAAAATTGTACCAAGCGGACCAGTTCGTAGCTGGATTCTTCACCAATCTTCCATACCTTCTCCAGAACACAAATGTCGCTTGGCTCCCCAATTCTGTGAGTTGGAAGAATTTCCTGTGTCTCTCTATGGGCCATGTGGCAAGAGATTCTCCTGGAATGTTACCACTCCTTCCCACAGGGACTGGGTGGGGGAAGGTCGGTTGGGGGATGTTGCAAGGGGGGAGGGGGTCAACTGTCCTCCCTGTACTCAAAGAGGCCAACGTCATGACACTCTCATTCTCTCTCTCTCATTCTCTTTCCATTTCTCTCTCTCTCTCTCTCTCTCTCTGAATTCTGATTTCTTTATTGGCATGGTGTAACAATGTACATATTGCGAAAGCGTACTTTGGATATTAATTGATTCATTTACAATATTAACATAATTGAAATAATAATAATACATTTGTCAACAGGACAATCAGTAACAACAGTAATCAGTGGTAAAAATAACCATACAATGAACAATAACATAGAGGACAGGTGCAGGTTGGTCTGTCAGACACTGTCCCTCATATGGCAGGCAGCAATGTAGTGCGCTGCCAAGCCACAGCTCTCTGCGTCCTCCCCCAACAGGACGGGCAGTCTATCCTCATCAGAGAGGTCTTTGAAACCTTGAATACGAGTTTCAAATTTGGGGAAATGACACTACCGTAATTTCCGGACTATTAAGCGCACCTGAATATAAGCCGCACCCACTGAATTTAATTGTTGTTTTTTTTTTACATAAATAAGCCGCGCATGTCTATAAGCCGCAGGTGCCTACCGGTACATTGAAACAAATGAACTTTACACAGGCTTTAACGAAACACGGCTTGTAACAAAAATAAATAGGCTTTAACGAAACACGGCTTGTAACAAAAAATAAAAAATTTGCAGTAAGCTTTAGTTGTCTTTTTGCACCGAGTCAATTCCTCACGCTGCTGTTTCCAACGTCTTATCATCGACTCATTAAGACCAAGCTCCCGTGCAGCAGCTCTATTTCCTTTTCCAACAGCCAGATCAATCGCCTTCAACTTGAAAGCTGCATCATATGCATTTCTTCGTGTCTTTGCCATGATGAGGGTGACAAAATGACTATCGTAATAAGTTTGAGAGCGCTCGATTTAATCTAAACAGTAAACAAAAAAGTTGTTTGACCTTAACCCGTTTGGCAATTTCATTGGTCTAATGAAAGCTTCATGCCGCCAAAAAACTGAGCACGTCACAGAATGTGTTTTTTTGGAGAAGAAAAAATTGAAAGGGGGAAAATCCATATATTAGCCGCATCATTGTTTAAGCCGCGAGGTTCAAAGCCTGGGAAAAAAGTTGCGGCTTATAGTCCGGAATTTACGGTAATTGTTTTATTTTTTTATACATTTTATCAGGAAATGCAGCTCCGTCTCAGGTTCTGCTGTTGTGCAGTGGTTGCACAGCCTTTCCTCTACAGGGAGCCAGGTTTTCCTGTGTCTACTCTTCTCAATGGCAAGGCTGTGCTCACTGAGCCTGTACTTTGTCAAGGTTTTTCTAAGGTTTTGATCAGTAACCATGGTCAAATAGTTAGCCACGGTGTACTGTTGATTTAGAGCCAGATAGCTTTGCATTGTGCTTGTGTTTCCCAATAGGTCATGTAGTTTTGATTGTGTTGTAATTTGGTTTATTCTGATTGATTGGATGTTCTGGTCCTGAGGCTTCAGTGTGTTAGTAGAACAGGTTAGTGAACTCAGCCCCAGGACCAGCTGGAGGAGGGTCCTGAGGCTTCAGTGTGTTAGTAGAACAGGTTAGTGAACTCAGCCCCAGGACCAGCTGGATGAGGGTCCTGAGGTTTCAGTGTGTTAGTAGAACAGGTTTGTGAACTCAGCCCCAGGACCAGCTGGATGAGGGTCCTGAGGTTTCAGTGTGTTAGAAGAACAGGTTAGTGAACTCAGCCCCAGGACCAGCTGGATGAGGGGCCTCTATGATTTCTCAGCTCTTGGCATTGCAGGGCTTGGTCATGATATGAGAGTAGAGGTCGACCGATTATGATTTTTCAATGCCGATACCGATTATTGGATGACCAAAAACGCCGATACCGATTAATCGGCAGATTTTATTTATTTATTTATTTATTTATTTATTTATTTATTTATTTATACTACTGATAATTACAACAATACTGAATGAACACTTATTTTAACTTAATATAATACATCAATAAAATCAATTTAGCCTCAAATAAATAATGAAACAGGTTCAATTTGGTTTAAATAATGCAAAACAAAGTGTTAGAGAAGAAAGTAAAAGTGCAATATGTGCCATGTAAAAAAGCTAATGTTTAAGTGCCTTGCTCAGAACATGTGAAAGCTGGTGGTTCCTTTTAACATGAGTCTTCAATATTCCCAGGTAAGTTTTAGGTTGTAGTTATTATAGGAATTATAGGACTATTTCTCTCTATACGATTTGTATATCATATACCTTTGACTATTGGATGTTCTTATAGGCACTTTAGTATTGCCAGTGTAACAGTATAGCTTCCGTCCCTCTCCTCACTCCTACCTGGGCTTGAACCAGGAACACATCGACAACAGCCACCCTCGAAGCAGCGTTACCCATGTAGAGCAAGGGGAACAACTACACCAAGTCTCAGAGCGAGTGACGTTTGAAACGCTATTAGCACGCACCCCGCTAACTAGCTAGCCATTTCATATCGGTTACAGAAGCCTAATCTTGGGAGTTGACAGGCTTGAAGGGGTGGGTATAATTTGTGGAACGTTCCAACAGGAATCTGTTCCAAAAAACGTAAAGTAAAAGGTTGCCAACCAACTACGCATGCAAAGTAGCAACGCATACAAACCTAGCTAACTAGCTGCCGAATAGGCATCAACTCACCACGTAGCTTATTCTTAATGTTTGTCCATAGACAACCAGAGTGAGGACAGACATTTTTCGGAATAAACGTGATGAGTGAAAAACGCAATGAAATAGACCACTCACTACCCGGTATCTTATTCTGCCGCTATACAACTTTGTATGCGTTGTTTTTTGTCAACCTTGTTATTTACGAAGTTTTTGGAATAGATTCCTGAGTTATTGTCCAATTGATCCAATTATTAGTTGGCTGCTACTACAGTTAGCTAGTAACGTTAGCAAACCCGTTTTTCAGTTTTAGGAGAGAAAAAAATAATGCAGATTATACCCACCCGGTTTGAAGTCATAAACAGCTTGAAACACAGCGAAGAGCTGCTGGCAAAACGCACGAAAGTGCTGTCTGAATGAATGCTTACAAGTTATGTTATGTCAATGTTATGTCATAATTACGTAAAATTCTGGCAAATTAGTTCTCAACGAGCCAGGCGGCCCAAACTGTTGCATATACCCTGACTCTGCGTGCAATGAACGCTAGAGATGTGACACAATTTCATGTTAGCAGGCAATATTAACTAAATATGTAGGTTTAAAAATATATACTTGTGTATTGATTTTAAAGAAAGGCATTGATGTTTAGGGTTAGGTACATTGGTGCAACGACAGTGCTTTTTTCACAAATGCGCTTGTTAAATCAACACCGTTTGGTGAAATAGGCTGTGATTTAATGATACAATGATAAATTAACAGGCACAGCATCGATTATATGCAACGCAGGACACGTTAGATAAACAAGTAATATCATCAACCATGTGTAGTTAACTAGTGATTATGTTAAGATTGATAGTTTTTTATAAGATAAGTTTAATGCTAGCTAGCAACTTACCTTGGCTTCTTGCTGCCCTCGCTCAACAGGTAGTCAGCCTGCCATGCAGGCTCCTCGTGCGTTGGATTGGATTAGTAACCGGAAGTTTGCAAAAACGAATCCCTGAATCCCCCCTTAACCCCGTTCCTAGGCCGTCATTGAAAATAAGAATGTGTTCTTAATCTGACTTGCCTAGTTAAATAAAGGTGTAAAAAAAAAAAATCTTCAAAAAAAGGTCCCCCAATTTAAAAAAAACAATAATCGGCAAATCGGTGGCCAAAAATACCGATTACTGAATGTTATGGAAACTTGAAATCGGCCCCAATTAATCGGCCATTCCGATTAATCGGTCAACCTCTATATGAGAGGCTCACTGTATTTAAATGATTCCAAAACGTAATGTGATGATAAACCTTCCATCCTGGTCTGCTGTGTTACTATGGTAAATGTGAGGTTGTGATATCCACCCCTGCGGCCTTGCTAAGGGTTAATAATTGATCCCAGATCTCTGGGAGTATTACCTGACAGGGACTATGTGTGTATCACTATCGGCCATGCTATTGGACCTTTTTTATGATGGTCACCGATGGCAGCAGGCGGTTAAAAAGCTCTCTCTCTGTCTCTCTCTCGTTCTCTCTCTCTCGTTCTCTCTCTCTTGTTCTCTCTCTCTCTCTCTCTCTCTCTCTCGTTCTCTCTCTCTCGTTCTCTCTCTCGTTCTCTCTCTCTCTCTCTCTCTCGTTCTCTCTCTCGTAGAATAGTGCAGTGGCAGGTCTTTTGGTACAGTAATTTATTTTCCCATTAGCCCCTTCTCTGAAGATGGTGCTCCTGGGTCTGAGGGGCTGGCTAGGGCGATAGAGAGAACAGAGGAGAGGAGAGGGCCCTGGACACACTGATAAGACCCGGAGAGGAGGAGGGAGAGGAAGGGAGGGAGGGGGAGAGATGGAGGAAGTGTCTGAATGCCTTTACAGGCATACTAAATAGTATGTGAAAAAAGAACCTTCTATAGTGTGTGATATTTTGAAAATAGTACTCTGAATGTGTAACGCTGGATTGTGTTGACTCCTGCCATTCGTTCATTTTGCTAAAGAGCGTCGGTTTATCCCATTATCAGTTGTCAAACACGAGTCAGAAAAGACAATTGAATTATATTAGACCCAACACCAAAATGAGTGTGCAGTTTTAAGTATGTAGTATGCTACTATGGGTATTCTGATACGGCTTGAGGAGAAGAGTTGGAGGGAGGGAGGGAGGGGGAGGGAGAGAGAGGGAGGACGCAAGGGAGAGGGGGAGGGAGGGAGAGATGGAGGGGGGGAGTCTAATATTAGTGCATGGTGTTTCTGCATGGTGTTTCTTCTCCAGCAGTCAGCCAGTCTGCCACAGCAGATTGGTCCAGCAGATGAGCTGACCACAGCACAGACTTGGGCCTCTTCCTGTGATGTTGTTTAGGAGGTTGTTGGTTCATACCTCTCACAGACTGAGGGACCATCAGAGTTGGTGAATCTCTCCTCTCACAGACTGAGGGACCATCAGAGTTGGTGAATCTCTCCTCTCACAGACTGAGGGACCATCAGAGTTGGTGAATCTCTCCTCTCACAGACTGAGGGACCATCAGAGTTGGTGAATCTCTCCTCTCACAGACTGAGGGACCATCAGAGTTGGTGAATCTCTCCTCTCACAGACTGAGGGACCATCAGAGGTGGTGAATCTCTCCTCTCACAGAGTGAGGGACCATCAGAGGTGGTGAATCTCTCCTCTCACAGAGTGAGGGACCATCAGAGGTGGTGAATCTCTCCTCTCACAGAGTGAGGGACCATCAGAGGTGGTGAATCTCTCCTCTCACAGAGTGAGGGACCATCAGAGGTGGTGAATCTCTCCTCTCACAGAGTGAGGGACCATCAGAGGTGGTGAATCTCTCCTCTCACAGAGTGAGGGACCATCAGAGGTGGTGAATCTCTCCTCTCACAGACTGAGGGACCATCAGAGGTGGTGAATCTCTCCTCTCACAGAGTGAGGGACCATCAGAGGTGGTGAATCTCTCCTCTCACAGAGTGAGGGACCATCAGAGGGGGTGAATCTCTCCTCTCAGAGAGTGAGGGACCATCAGAGGTGGTGAATCTCTCCTCTCAGAGAGTGAGGGACCATCAGAGGTGGTGAATCTCTCCTCTCACAGAGTGAGGGACCATCAGAGGTGGTGAATCTCTCCTCTCACAGAGTGAGGGACCATCAGAGTTGGTGAATCTCTCCTCTCAGAGAGTGAGGGACCATCAGGGGTGGTGAATCTCTCCTCTCACAGAGTGAGGGACCATCAGAGGTGGTGAATCTCAGCGTGAGGGAGCGTCAGTGGTGACACAGACACTTATTTACTCATCCCATGTTCTGTCTCTTTCGGTTGTTGATGGAACATCAGCACACATTGGAGTCAGTCTTGATCAATAGGAAATATTGACCAGCACCTTTGTTGTGATTACAAACCAGTTGACTTTGAGCCTGTGTTAAAAGCCCATTAGTTGATTGTTAAGGAAGACACACACACACACACACACACACACACACACACACACACACACACACACACACACACACACACCATGCTTCTTCAGCACTTATCCTAATGAATCTATTCCTTGGTGACAAAATCCATCCTCTCCCCTCTACCTCCCTCTCCTCTTTTCCTGTCCCATTGGTGTTTTAGGAGGGGTGTACAGCGGGCCCCCGGCCCCCCCTCTGCCCTGACCCCGGCCCCCCCACTAGGGGACCGGCTGGGGATCGATACTGGGACAGCTGGCTGGCATTAGGGGACCTACCCTATGGGCCCCACTACCCTATAACAGACACTACACACTACCCTAACAGACACTACACACTACCCTAACAGACACTACCCTAACAGACACTACACACTACCCTATAACAGACACTACACACTACCCTAACAGACACTACCCACTACCCTAACAGACACTACACACTACCCTAACAGACACTACCCTAACAGACACTACCCACTACCCTAACAGACACTACCCTAACAGACACTACACACTACCCTAACAGACACTACCCACTACCCTAACAGACACTACCCTAACAGACACTACACACTACCCTAACAGACACTACCCACTACCCTAACAGACACTACCCACTACCCTAACAGACACTACACACTACCCTAACAGACACTACACACTACCCTAACAGACACTACCCACTACCCTAACAGACACTACACACTACCCTAACAGACACTACCCTAACAGACACTACCCACTACCCTAACAGACACTACACACTACCCTAACAGACACTACCCACTACCCTAACAGACACTACCCTAACAGACACTACCCACTACCCTAACAGACACTACTCACTACCCTAACAGACACTACCCACTACCATAACAGACACTACACACTACCCTAACAGACACTACACACTACCCTAACAGACACTACCCACTACCCTAACAGACACTTCCCTAACAGACACTACCCACTACCCTAACAGACACTACACACTACCCTAACAGACACTACCCTAACAGACACTACCCACTACCCTAACATACACTACATACTACCCTAACAGACACTACCCACTACCCTAACAGACACTACCCTAACAGACACTACCCTAACAGACACTACCCACTACCCTAACAGACACTACCCACTACCCTAACAGACACTACCCTAACAGACACTACCCTAACAGACACTACCCACTACCCTAACAGACACTTCCCTAACAGACACTACACACTTCCCTAACAGACACTACACACTACCCTAACAGACACTACACACTACCCTAACAGACACTACCCACTACCCTAACAGACACTACCCTAACAGACACTACCCTAACAGACACTACCCACTACCCTAACAGACACTACACACTACCCTAACAGACACTACCCTAACAGACACTACCCACTACCCTAACAGACACTACCCACTACCCTAACAGACACTACACACTACCCTAACAGACACTACACACTACCCTAACAGACACTACACACTACCCTAACAGACACTACACACTACCCTAACAGACACTACACACTACCCTAACAGACACTACCCTAACAGACACTACCCACTACCCTAACAGACACTACACACTACCCTAACAGACACTACACACTACCCTAACAGACACTACCCACTACCTTAACAGACACTACCCACTACCCTAACAGACACTACCCACTACCCTAACAGACACTACCCACTACCCTAACAGACACTACACACTACCCTAACAGACACTACCCACTACCCTAACAGACACTACCCTAACAGACACTACCCTAACAGACACTACACACTACCCTAACAGACACTACACACTACCCTAACAGAGACTACCCTAACAGACACTACACACTACCCTAACAGACACTACACACTACCCTAACAGACACTACACACTACCCTAACAGACACTACCCTAACAGACACTACCCACTACCCTAACAGACACTACCCACTACCCTAACAGACACTACCCTAACAGAGACTACCCTAACAGACACTACACACTACCCTAACAGACACTACACACTACCCTAACAGACACTACCCACTACCCTAACAGACACTACCCTAACAGACACTACACACTACCCTAACAGACACTACCCACTACCCTAACAGACACTACCCACTACCCTAACAGACACTACACACTACCCTAACAGACACTACACACTACCCTAACAGACACTACCCACTACCCTAACAGACACTACACACTACCCTAACAGACACTACCCTAACAGACACTACCCACTACCCTAACAGACACTACACACTACCCTAACAGACACTACCCACTACCCTAACAGACACTACCCTAACAGACACTACCCACTACCCTAACAGACACTACTCACTACCCTAACAGACACTACCCACTACCATAACAGACACTACACACTACCCTAACAGACACTACACACTACCCTAACAGACACTACCCACTACCCTAACAGACACTTCCCTAACAGACACTACCCACTACCCTAACAGACACTACACACTACCCTAACAGACACTACCCTAACAGACACTACCCACTACCCTAACATACACTACATACTACCCTAACAGACACTACCCACTACCCTAACAGACACTACCCTAACAGACACTACCCTAACAGACACTACCCACTACCCTAACAGACACTACCCACTACCCTAACAGACACTACCCTAACAGACACTACCCTAACAGACACTACCCTAACAGACACTACCCACTACCCTAACAGACACTTCCCTAACAGACACTACACACTTCCCTAACAGACACTACACACTACCCTAACAGACACTACCCTAACAGACACTACCCTAACAGACACTACCCACTACCCTAACAGACACTACACACTACCCTAACAGACACTACCCTAACAGACACTACCCACTACCCTAACAGACACTACACACTACCCTAACAGACACTACACACTACCCTAACAGACACTACACACTACCCTAACAGACACTACACACTACCCTAACAGACACTACACACTACCCTAACAGACACTACCCTAACAGACACTACCCACTACCCTAACAGACACTACACACTACCCTAACAGACACTACACACTACCCTAACAGACACTACCCACTACCTTAACAGACACTACCCACTACCCTAACAGACACTACCCACTACCCTAACAGACACTACCCACTACCCTAACAGACACTACCCACTACCCTAACAGACACTACCCACTACCCTAACAGACACTACCCTAACAGACACTACCCTAACAGACACTACACACTACCCTAACAGACACTACACACTACCCTAACAGAGACTACCCTAACAGACACTACACACTACCCTAACAGACACTACACACTACCCTAACAGACACTACACACTACCCTAACAGACACTACCCTAACAGACACTACCCACTACCCTAACAGACACTACCCACTACCCTAACAGACACTACCCTAACAGAGACTACCCTAACAGACACTACACACTACCCTAACAGACACTACACACTACCCTAACAGACACTACACACTACCCTAACAGACACTACCCTAACAGACACTACACACTACCCTAACAGACACTACACACTACCCTAACAGACACTACCCACTACCCTAACAGACTCTACCCCTGTAACAGACTCTACCCCTGTAACAGACTCTACCCCTGTAACAGACTCTACCCCTGTAACAGACTCTACCCATGAGCGTCTGCTAAATGACTCACTACTGTACACTGCAGTACAGTGTCAAGCAACATGGTCTGACTGAGGTAGTTTAGTGGGAAGCTGCACTACAGTATCAAGCAACATGGTCTGAGGTAGTTTAGTAGGAAGCTGCAGTACAGGATCAAGCAACATGGTCTGACTGAGGTAGTTTAGTAGGAAGCTGCAGTACAGTATCAAGCAACATGGTCTGACTGAGGTAGTTTAGTAGGAAGCTGCAGTACACTCTCAAGCAACATGGTCTGACTGAGGTAGTTTAGTGGGAAGCTGCAGTACACTCTCAAGCAACATGATCTGACTGAGGTAGTTTAGTAGGAAGCTGCAGTTCAGTATCAAGCAACATGGTCTGACTGAGGTAGTTTAGTGGGAAGCTGCAGTTCAGTATTAAGCAACATGGTCTAAGGTAGTTTTGTAGGAAGCTGCAGTTCAGTATCAAGCAACATGGTCTGACTGAGGTAGTTTAGTGGGAAGCTGCAGTACAGCATCAAGCAACATGGTCTGACTGAGGTAGTTTAGTGGGAAGCTGCAGTACAGTATCAAGCAACATGGTCTGAGGTAGTTTAGTAGGAAGCTGCAGTACAGGATCAAGCAACATGGTCTGACTGAGGTAGTTTAGTGGGAAGCTGCAGTACAGCATCAAGCAACATGGTCTGATTGAGGTAGTTTAGTGGGAAGCTGCAGTACACTCTCAAGCAACATGATCTGACTGAGGTAGTTTAGTGGGAAGCTGCAGTACAGTATCAAGCAACATGGTCTGACTGAGGTAGTTTAGTGGGAAGCTGCAGTACAGTATCAAGCAACATGGTCTGAGGTAGTTTAGTGGGAAGCTGCAGTACAGTATCAAGCAACATGATCTGACTGAGGTAGTTTAGTGGGAAGCTGCAGTACAGTATCAAGCAACATGGTCTGACTGAGGTAGTTTTGTAGGAAGTTGCGGTGCATCACCAAGCAACATGGTCTGACTGAGGTAGTTTAGTAGGAAGCTGCAGTACAGTATCAAGCAACATGGTCTGACTGAGGTAGTTTAGTAGGAAGCTGCAGTACAGTATCAAGCAACATGGTCTGACTGAGGTAGTTTAGTAGGAAGCTGCAGTACGGGATCAAGCAACATGGTCTGAGGTAGTTTAGTGGGAAGCTGCAGTACAGTATCAAGCAACTTGATCTGACTGAGGTAGTTTAGTGGGAAGCTGCAGTACAGTATCAAGCAACATGGTCTGACTGAGGTAGTTTAGTGGGAAGCTGCAGTACAGTGTCAAGCAACATGGTCTGACTGAGTTAGTTTAGTGGGAAGCTGCAGTACAGGATCAAGCAACATGGTCTGTGGTAGTTCAGTAGGAAGCTGCAGTACAGTATCAAGCAACTTGATCTGACTGAGGTAGTTTAGTGGGAAGCTGCAGTACAGTATCAAGCAACATGGTCTGACTGAGGTAGTTTAGTGGGAAGCTGCAGTACAGTATCAAGCAACATGGTCTGACTGAGGTAGTTTAGTAGGAAGCTGCAGTACAGTATCAAGCAACATGGTCTGACTGAGGTAGTTTAGTGGGAAGCTGCAGTACACTCTCAAGCAACATGATCTGACTGAGGTACTTTAGTGGGAAGCTGCAGTACAGTATCAAGCAACATGATCTGACTGAGGTAGTTTAGTAGGAAGCTGCAGTTCAGTATCAAGCAACATGGTCTGACTGAGGTAGTTTAGTAGGAAGCTGCAGTTCATTATCAAGCAACATGGTCTGACTGAGGTAGTTTAGTAGGAAGCTGCAGTACAATATCAAGCAACATGGTCTGACTGAGGTAGTTTAGTGGGAAGCTGCAGTACAGTATCAAGCAACATGGTCTGACTGAGGTAGTTTAGTAGGAAGCTGCAGTACAGTATCAAGCAACATGGTCTGACTGAGGTAGTTTAGTAGGAAGCTGCAGTACAGTATCAAGCAACATGGTCTGACTGAGGTAGTTTAGTGGGAAGCTGCGGTGCAGTATCAAGCAACATGGTCTGTGGTAGTTCAGTAGGAAGCTGCAGTACAGTATCAAGCAACATGGTCTGAGGTAGTTTAGTAGGAAGCTGCAGTAACACATATTAACAGCTAGGGGGAAGCATACAGCCACCCCAGACCCTTCTCTCCCTCTATCTCTCTCCTCTATCTCGCTCTCTTTCGCACTCTCCCACTATCTCTCTCCTCCTCTATCTCTTTCTCCCCCCTCTCTTGCTCTCTCCCCTCCCCCTCTTTCTCTCCCCTCTCTCTTTCTCTCTCTCCCCCTCCCCCCGCTATCTCTCCCTCTTGCTCCCTCTTACCTTCCTCTCTCTCATTTCAATTTCAATTGAAGGGCTTTATTGGCATGGGAAACATATGTTTACATTGCCAAAGCAAGTCAAATAGATAATAAACAAAAGTGAAATAAACAATAAAAAGTTTACAGTAAACATTATTCTCTCTCTCCCTCTCTCTCTCCCTGACCTCTCCTCTGTTCTCTCTCTCTCTCCCTCTCTCTCTCTCTCCCTGACCTCTCCTCTGTTCTCTCTCTCCCTCTCTCTCTCCCTGACCTCTCCTCTGTTCTCTCTCTCTCTCCCTCTCTCTCTCTCTCCCTGACCTCTCCTCTGTTCTCTCTCTCTCTCTCTCTCTCTCTCCAGACACCACTCAGGTATTTAGTCATTCCAGCAGCTCCA
Organism: Salmo salar; assembly: GCF_965601325.2. Classification (NCBI taxonomy): domain Eukaryota; kingdom Metazoa; phylum Chordata; class Actinopteri; order Salmoniformes; family Salmonidae; genus Salmo; species Salmo salar. The sequence continues at coordinate 107,332,727 of NC_138291.1, read as the reverse complement.
ATGAGAGCCAATGTATTCATAGTTGTAATATCTGCTTGTAATAAATTAAAATACTTTATTGTACTCTCCTTTCATTTTACACAGTCACATCAACCTCTCTGACCCCCTAATTGTGTGTGTGTGCGTGCGTGTTTGCGTGTGCACACCTGTCTGTGTGTGTGTGTGTGTGTGCGTGCGTGTTTGCGTGTGCACACCTGTCTGTGTGTGTGTGTGTGTGTGTGCGTGCGTGTTTGCGTGTGCACACCTGTCTGTGTGTGTGTGTGTGTGCGTGCGTGTTTGCGTGTGCACACCTGTCTGTGTGTGTGTGTGTGTGCGTGCGTGTTTGCGTGTGCACACCTGTCTGTGTGTGTGTGTGTGTGCGTGCGTGTTTGCGTGTGCACACCTGTCTGTGTGTGTGTGTGTGTTTCGCCGTCTCAGACCCCCTAATCTCTCTCTCTTCCTGATTGACAAGCGCCATCTGGGGACAACAGCACCATGTTTATTGTTCTCCTCCCGACTCGAGTCTGTTAAACCGTTATTATTATTCTCCCTCACAATCATTTACATATTGTCAAGTATTTCCATTCTGAGAGGGCCCCTGTACGACCACGTTCCATACCAAATCCCCTTCTTAAGTGTTTGATGCATTTGGAAAATTCATTCTTAAAGTATCTACATGCACTATTAGCTCAGTATAATGGGGATGGCCTAATCTGGAAGATGATAAGGAAGGAGAGGAGAGGAGAGGGGCTTTCTGAGGCTCTAGTATTCTTCAGGGGGATGACATGATGCACTAGTATTTCCAGACAGGGACGATTCAACCAGGCTCAAATGTCAACACAAATGTCAAGTGGCTGCGTGGCTTGACGAATGCCTTTTTCTAATCGTTCCTGTGAGATGGGGAAGGGCAGGAGGGATGGATGGAAGGGAGAGGGGAGGTGGGCAGGAGGGAAGGGAGGTGGGCAGGAGGGATGGATGGAAGGGAGAGGGGAGGTGGGCAGGAGGGATGGATGGAAGGGAGAGGGGAGGTGGGCAGGAGGGATGGATGGAAGGGAGAGGGGAGGTGGGCAGGAGGGATGGGAGAGGGGAGGTGGACATGGAGGGATGGGAGAGGGGAGGTGGGCAGGAGGGATGGGAGAGAGGAGGTGGGCAGGAGGGATGGATGGAAGGGAGGGAGAGCGAGGGAGAGGAGAAAGGGAGAGCGTGCGAGGGAGAGGAGAAAGGGAGAGTGAGGGAGGGAGAGGAGAAAGGGAGAGCGAGGGAGGGAGAGGAGAAAGGGAGAGCGAGGGAGGGAGAGGAGAAAGGGAGAGTGAGGGAGGGAGAGGAGAAAGGGAGAGCGAGCAAGGGAGAGCGAGGGAGGGAGAGGAGAAAGGGAGAGCGAGGGAGGGAGAGGAGAAAGGGAGAGCGAGGGAGGGAGAGGAGAAAGGGAGAGCGAGGGAGGGAGAGGAGAAAGGGAGAGCGAGGGAGGGAGAGCGAGGGAGGGAGAGGAGAAAGGGAGAGCGAGGGAGGGAGAGGAGAAAGGGAGAGCGAGGGAGGGAGAGGAGAAAGGGAGAGCGAGGGAGGGAGAGGAGAAAGGGAGAGCGAGCGAGGGAGAGGAGAAAGGGAGAGCGAGGGAGAGCGAGGGAGAGGAGAAAGGGAGAGCGAGGGAGAGGAGAAAGGGAGAGCGAGGGAGAGCGAGGGAGAGGAGAAAGGGAGAGCGAGAGAAGAAAGGGAGAGCGAGAGAAGAAAGGGAGAGCGAGCGAGAGGAGAAAGGGAGAGGCGAGTCAAGTATCTTCCTCGTGTAGGTGTGTGTGAAGACAGCCAACAGCAGTGATATAAAGAGCTCATATCAGATCATCTCCTTTGTGTGTGGTCTATGTATGTGTTGCTCTACACATGGTGTGATGTGTGAGAGGAGAGAGGGAGAGGAGAAAGGGAGAGAGAGCGAGGGAGAGGAGAAGGGGAGAGAGAGAGAGCGAGGGAGAGGGAAATGGAGGACTTGTTCGGTACTGTACCCAGAAGAGCTTGACTCTTTAGGGCCTGTTCTGCTGCCTAAAGGACTGGGGGGGTTCTACTGCTTTTTGAATAGCATATAGGCTGTGTGTGTGTGTGTGTGTGTGTGTGTGTGTGTGTGTGTGTGTGTGTGTGTGTGTGTGTGTGTGTGTGTGTGTGTGTGTGTGTGTTGTCTGAGTGTGTTTGTTAGTCTTTCTGTTTAATTTAGCCTGTGACGGTATAGCAGACTAAAAGACAGGAGAAGTCCAGGATATTAACTGCTGCAGACAAACCTCAAACACTGAAACACACACACTGCACACTGGCATGGAATAGAGGCCTGCAATTGGCTACAATATGTTATGTGGAGAGACAGACTGAGATGGAGAGTAGAGAGACAGACAGTGAGATGGAGAGTAGAGAGACAGACAGTGAGATGGAGAGTAGAGAGACAGACAGTGAGATGGAGGGAGAGAGAGATGAAGAGAGACAGACGGTGAGATGGAGAGTAGAGAGACAGACAGTGAGATGGAGAGAGATGAAGAGACAGACAGACTGAGATGAAGAGAGAAGGCAGAATGGCCCGGGTGTCGTATCAACACAGTGAGGCAGCATGGAGGTCCTCTGTTCTCTGTTCTCACCTAGAGGAGAGACTAGATGTATCAGTGTTTTACACCTAGAGGAGAGACTAGATGTATCAGTGTTTTACACCTAGAGGAGGGGAGACTAGATGTATTAGTGTTTTACACCTAGAGGAGAGACTAGATGTATCAGTGTTTTACACCTAGAGGAGAGACTAGATGTATCAGTGTTTTACACCTAGAGGAGGGGAGACTAGATGTATCAGTGTTTTACACCTAGAGGAGAGACTAGATGTATCAGTGTTTTACACCTAGAGGAGAGACTAGATGTATCAGTGTTTTACACCTAGAGGAGAGAGAGAGTATATGTATCAGTGTTTTACACCTAGAGGAGGAGAGACTAGATGTATCAGTGTTTTACACCTAGAGGAGGAGAGACTAGATGTATCAGTGTTTTACACCTAGAGGAGAGAGAGACTAGATGTATCAGTGTTTTACACCTAGAGGAGGAGAGACTAGATGTATCAGTGTTTTACACCTAGAGGAGGAGAGACTAGATGTATCAGTGTTTTACACCTAGAGGAGGGGAGACTAGATGTATCAGTGTTTTACACCTAGAGGAGGGGAGACTAGATGTATCAGTGTTTTACACCTAGAGGAGAGAGAGACTAGATGTATCAGTGTTTTACACCTAGAGGAGGAGAGACTAGATGTATCAGTGTTTTACACCTAGAGGAGAGAGAGACTAGATGTATCAGTGTTTTACACCTAGAGGAGGAGAGACTAGATGTATCAGTGTTTTACACCTAGAGGAGGGGAGACTAGATGTATCAGTGTTTTACACCTAGAGGAGAGAGAGACTAGATGTATCAGTGTTTTACACCTAGAGGAGGAGAGACTAGATGTATCAGTGTTTTACACCTAGAGGAGGAGAGACTAGATGTATCAGTGTTTTACACCTAGAGGAGAGACTAGATGTATCAGTGTTTTACACCTAGAGGAGAGACTAGATGTATCTAGAGTAACGGCAGAAGAAAGGAATAGAGAGTGATTGTGATTTCTGCTGCCGTCCTCCTGCCGTCCACAATACAAACAGGGCTGTAATACCAGTCTCAGTGTGTAATACCGGTCTCAGTGTGTAATACCGGTCTCAGTGTGTAATACCGGTCTCAGTGTGTAATACCGGTCTCAGTGTGTAATACCGGTCTCAGTGTGTAATACCGGTCTCAGTGTGTAATACCGGTCTCAGTGTGTAATACCGGTCTCAGTGTGTAATACCGGTCTCAGTGTGTAATACCGGTCTCAGTGTGTAATACCGGTCTCAGTGTGTAATACCGGTCTCAGTGTGTAATACCGGTCTCAGCGTGTAATACCGGTCTCAGTGTGTAATGCCCGGTCTCAGTGTGTAATGCCCGGTCTCAGTGTGTAATGCCCGGTCTCAGCGTGTAATGCCCGGTCTCAGTGTGTAATGCCCGGTCTCAGCGTGTAACGCCCGGCCTCTGCGTGTAACGCCCGGCCTCTGTATAGCACCAGTCAGCTAGAGGAATCAACCCCTAGTCACCCGGCTTCAGAATGAGAATATCTCTCATTCAATGGATCCATATTCTCTCCAGCATTCTCTCTCTCTCTCTCTCTCTCTCTCTCTCTCTCTCTCTCTCTCTCTCTCTCTCTCTCTCTCTCTCTCTCTCTCTCTCTCTCTCTCTCCCTCTATGCTCTCTCTCCCTCTTTCTGTGTTCTTTCTCTCTCCCTCTCTCTCTTTCTATGCTCTCTCTCTCCTCGGTCCCTTTGATAAAGCCAATTGCTATTTTGTATGAGCTTGCTGTCACACAGCCAGTTAAAACAGCGCCAGCTCCTTTGTTGTGCAGGGTAACCAGGGAGCAGCAGTGTGTGACCCTCTTAACCCTTCAGAGAACCATGTCACTGCACACAAATAAACTCCAGAACATCAGTTCAGATCAGCTTCTATTGCTGCTGTTGTCTGACCTGCTGCTGTTGCCTGGCCTGCTGCTGTTGTCTGACCTGTTGCTGTTGTCTGCTTCTGTTGTCTGACCTGCTGCTGTTGTCTGACCTGCTGCTGTTGTCTGACCTGCTGCTGTTGCCTTGCCTGCTGCTGTTGCCTGGCCTGCTGCTGTTGCCTGGCCTGCTGCTGTTGCCTGGCCTGCTGCTGTTGCCTGACCTGCTGCTGTTGCCTGGCCTGCTGCTGTTGCCTGGCCTGCTGCTGTTGCCTGGCCTGCTGCTGTTGCCTGCTTCTGATGTCTGACCTGCTGCTGTTGTCTGACCTGCTGCTGTTGTCTGCTTCTGTTGTCTGACCTGCTGCTGTTGCCTGGCCTGCTGCTGTTGTCTGCTGCTGTTGCCTGGCCTGCTGCTGTTGCCTGGCCTGCTGCTGTTGCCTGGCCTGCTGCTGTTGCCTGACCTGCTGCTGTTGCCTGGCCTGCTGCTGTTGCCTGACCTGCTGCTGTTGTCTGCTTCTGATGTCTGACCTGCTGCTGTTGTCTGACCTGCTGCTGTTGTCTGCTTCTGTTGTCTGACCTGCTGCTGTTGCCTGGCCTGCTGCTGTTGCCTGGCCTGCTGCTGTTGCCTGGCCTGCTGCTGTTGCCTGGCCTGCTGCTGTTGCCTGACCTGCTGCTGTTGCCTGACCTGCTGCTGTTGCCTGGCCTGCTGCTGTTGCCTGGCCTGCCACCACAGAAAATACCACTGTATTTATTTATGAAGGAGAGAGAGAAATAGAGGGGTGGGGGAGACAAGGAGTGAGAGAGGGGAGGAGAAAGAGAAAGCCAGGGAGAGAGAGGAGGAGAGGGAAGGAGTGAGAAAGGGGAGGAGAAAGAGAGAGCCAGGGAGAGAGAGGTGTTGGGGGAGAGGGAAGGAGTGAGAGAGGGGAGGAGAAAGAGAGAGCCAGGGAGAGAGAGGATGAGGGAGAGAGGTGTTGGGGGAGAGGGAAGGAGTGAGAGAGGGGAGGAGAAAGAGAGAGACAGGGAGAGAGGTGGTGGTGGGGGAGAGAGGTGGTGGTGGGGGAGGGAAGGAAGAGAAATGAAGATGGAGAGAGGGAAGGAGAGAGTTAATCCCAGGGTGTTATCTATCTGGTGGTGGCTGGATGTGAAACACACACACACATAAACACACATAAACACACACACACACACACACACACACACACACACACACACACACACACACACACATAAACACACACACACACACACACACACATACATACATACATAAACACACACATAAACACACACATAAACACACACAAAAAAACGCATGCACCCACGGAAACATACAACTTAACACTCACACACACACGTGCACATTTTGTTTCCTCAGCAGCCGCCGCATGAAGGACACTATGCTTATAGACAGGAGAATAGTACTCTCTCTCTCTGTCCGTCTCTCTCTGTCCGTCTCTCTCTCTGGTCCATCTCTCCCTTCCTCTCTGTCACCCTCTCTCTGGTCCGTCTCTCTCTCTGGTCCATCTCTCCCTTCCTCTCTGTCCGTCTCTCTCTCTCTCTCTCTCTCTCTCTGGTCCATCTCTCCCTTCCTCTCTGTCACCCTCTCTCTCTCTCTCTCTCTCTCTGGTCCATCTCTCCCTTCCTCTCTGTCACCCTCTCTCTCTCTCTCTCTCTCTGGTCCATCTCTCCCTTCCTCTCTGTCACCCTCTCTCTGTCCGTCTCTCTCTCTGGTCCATCTCTCCCTTCCTCTCTGTCCGTCTCTCTCTGTCCGTCTCTCTCTCTGGTCCATCTCTCCCTTCCTCTCTGTCACCCTCTCTCTGTCCGTCTCTCTCTCTGGTCCATCTCTCCCTTCCTCTCTGTCCGTCTCTCTCTCTCTCTCTCTCTCTCTCTCTGGTCCATCTCTCCCTTCCTCTCTGTCACCCTCTCTCTGTCCGTCTCTCTCTCTGGTCCATCTCTCCCTTCCTCTCTGTCACCCTCTCTCTGTCCGTCTCTCTCTCTGGTCCATCTCTCCCTTCCTCTCTGTCACCCTCTCTCTGTCCGTCTCTCTCTCTGTCCATCTCTCCCTTTTTCCCTCTTCATTTTTTCTCTGTTTCTCTTCCTCTCACCACTCCCTGTTTAATACCACTATAGACAGGTCATGATATTCCCTGTTTAATACCACTATAGACAGGTCGTGATATTCCCTGTTTAATAACACACTATAGACAGGTCATGATATTCCCTGTTTAATACCACTATAGACAGGTCGTGATATTCCCTGTTTAATAACACTATAGACAGGTCATGATATTCCCTGTTTAATACCACTATAGACAGGTCATGATATTCCCTGTTTAATACCACTATAGACAGGTCATGATATTCCCTGTTTAATACCATTATAGACAGGTCGTGATATTCCCTGTTTAATACCACTATAGACAGGTCATGATATTCCCTGTTTAATACCACTATAGACAGGTCATGATATTCCCTGTTTAATACCACTATAGACAGGTCATGATATTCCCTGTTTAATACCACTATAGACAGGTCATGATATTCCCTGTTTAATACCACTATAGACAGGTCATGATATTCCCTGTTTAATACCACTATAGACAGGTCATGATATTCCCTGTTTAATACCACTATAGACAGGTCATGATATTCCCTGTTTAATACCACTATAGACAGGTCATGATATTCCCTGTTTACTACCACTCTATAGACAGGTCATGATATTCCCTGTTTAATACCACTATAGACAGGTCATGATATTCCCTATTTAATACCACTATAGACAGGTCATGATATTCCCTGTTTAATACCACTCTATAGACAGGTCATGATATTCCCTGTTTAATAACACTCTATAGACAGGTCATGATATTCCCTGTTTAATAACACTATAGACAGGTCATGATATTCCCTGTTTAATACCACTATAGACAGGTCATGATATTCCCTGTTTAATACCACTATAGACAGGTCATGATATTCCCTGTTTAATACCACTATAGACAGGTCATGATATTCCCTGTTTAATACCACTATAGACAGGTCATGATATTCCCTGTTTAATAACACTCTATAGACAGGTCGTGATATTCCCTGTTTAATAACACTATAGACAGGTCATGATATTCCCTGTTTAATACCACTATAGACAGGTCATGATATTCCCTGTTTAATACCACTATAGACAGGTCATGATATTCCCTGTTTAATACCACTATAGACAGGTCATGATATTCCCTGTTTAATACCACTATAGACAGGTCATGATATTCCCTGTTTAATACCACTATAGACAGGTCATGATATTCCCTGTTTAATACCACTATAGACAGGTCATGATATTCCCTGTTTAATACCACTATAGACAGGTCATGATATTCCCTGTTTAATACCACTATAGACAGGTCATGATATTCCCTGTTTAATACCACTATAGACAGGTCATGATATTCCCTGTTTAATACCACTATAGACAGGTCATGATATTCCCTGTTTAATACCACTATAGACAGGTCATGATATTCCCTGTTTAATACCACTCTATAGACAGGTCATGATATTCCCTGTTTAATACCACTATAGACAGGTCGTGATATTCGCTGTTTAATACCACTATAGACAGGTTGTGATATTCGCTGTTTAATACCACTATAGACAGGTCATGATATTCCCTGTTTAATAACACTCTATAGACAGGTCGTGATATTCCCTGTTTAATACCACTATAGACAGGTCATGATATTCCCTGTTTAATACCACTATAGACAGGTCGTGATATTCCCTGTTTAATACCACTATAGACAGGTCGTGATATTCCCTGTTTAATACCACTATAGACAGGTCGTGATATTCCCTGTTTAATAACACTCTATAGACAGGTCGTGATATTCCCTGTTTAATACCATTATAGACAGGTCGTGATATTCCCTGTTTAATACCACTATAGACAGGTCGTGATATTCCCTGTTTAATACCACTATAGACAGGTCGTGATATTCCCTGTTTAATACCACTATAGACAGGTCGTGATATTCCCTGTGAAATAACACTCTATAGACAGGTCATGATATTCCCTGTTTAATACCACTATAGACAGCTCATGATATTCCCTGTTTAATACCACTATAGACAGCTCATGATATTCCCTGTTTAATAACACTCTATAGACAGGTCGTGATATTCCCTGTTTAATACCACTATAGACAAGTCATGATATTCCCTGTTTAATAACACTCTATAGACAGGTCGTGATATTCCCTGTTTAATAACACTCTATAGACAGGTCGTGATATTCCCTGTTTAATACCACTATAGACAGGTCATGATATTCCCTGTTTAATAACACACTATAGACAGGTCATGATATTCCCTGTTTAATACCACTATAGACAGGTCATGATATTCCCTGTTTAATAACAGTCTATAGACAGGTCGTGATATTCCCTGTTTAATAACACTCTATAGACAGGTTGTGATATTCCCTGTTTAATACCACTATAGACAGGTCATGATATTCCCTGTTTAATACCCCTATAGACAGTTCATGATATTCCCTGTTTAATACCACTATAGACAGGTCGTGATATTCCCTGTTTAATAACACTCTATAGACAGGTCGTGATATTCCCTGTTTAATAACACTCTATAGACAGGTTGTGATATTCCCTGTTTAATACCACTATAGACAGGTCATGATATTCCCTGTTTAATAACACTCTATAGACAGGTCGTGATATTCCCTGTTTAATAACACTCTATAGACAGGTCGTGATATTCCCTGTTTAATACCACTATAGACAGGTCGTGATATTCCCTGTTTAATAACACTCTATAGACAGGTCGTGATATTCCCTGTTTAATACCACTATAGACAGGTCGTGATATTCCCTGTTTAATAACACTATAGACAGGTCGTGATATTCCCTGTTTAATACCACTATAGACAGGTCGTGATATTCCCTGTTTAATACCACTATAGACAGGTCATGATATTCCCTGTTTAATACCACTATAGACAGGTCATGATATTCCCTGTTTAATACCACTATAGACAGGTCATGATATTCCCTGTTTAATACCACTATAGACAGGTCATGATATTCCCTGTTTAATACCATTATAGACAGGTCATGATATTCCCTGTTTAATACCACTATAGACAGGTCATGATATTCCCTGTTTAATACCATTATAGACAGGTCATGATATTCCCTGTTTAATACCACTATAGACAGGTCATGATATTCCCTGTTTAATACCACTATAGACAGGTCATGATATTCCCTGTTTAATACCACTATAGACAGGTCGTGATATTCCCTGTTTAATACCACTATAGACAGGTCATGATATTCCCTGTTTAATACCACTATAGACAGGTCATGATATTCCCTGTTTAATACCACTATAGACAGGTCATGATATTCCCTGTTTAATACCACTATAGACAGGTCATGATATTCCCTGTTTAATAACACTCTATAGACAGGTCGTGATATTCCCTGTTTAATAACACTCTATAGACAGGTCATGATATTCCCTGTTTAATAACACTCTATAGACAGGTCATGATATTCCCTGTTTAATAACACTCTATAGACAGGTCATGATATTCCCTGTTTAATACCACTATAGACAGGTCATGATATTCCCTGTTTAATACCACTATAGACAGGTCATGATATTCCCTGTTTAATACCATTATAGACAGGTCATGATATTCCCTGTTTAATACCACTATAGACAGGTCATGATATTCCCTGTTTAATAACACTCTATAGACAGGTCGTGATATTCCCTGTTTAATAACACTCTATAGACAGGTCATGATATTCCCTGTTTAATAACACTCTATAGACAGGTCATGATATTCCCTGTTTAATAACACTCTATAGACAGGTCATGATATTCCCTGTTTAATACCACTATAGACAGGTCATGATATTCCCTGTTTAATACCACTATAGACAGGTCATGATATTCCCTGTTTAATAACACTCTATAGACAGGTCGTGATATTCCCTGTTTAATAACACTCTATAGACAGGTTGTGATATTCCCTGTTTAATACCACTATAGACAGGTCATGATATTCCCTGTTTAATAACACTCTATAGACAGGTCGTGATATTCCCTGTTTAATAACACTCTATAGACAGGTTGTGATATTCCCTGTTTAATACCACTATAGACAGGTCATGATATTCCCTGTTTAATAACACTCTATAGACAGGTCGTGATATTCCCTGTTTAATAACACTCTATAGACAGGTCGTGATATTCCCTGTTTAATACCACTATAGACAGGTCATGGTATTCCCTGTTTAATACCACTATAGACAGGTTGTGATATTCCCTGTTTAATACCACTATAGACAGGTCATGATATTCCCTGTTTAATAACACTCTATAGACAGGTCGTGATATTCCCTGTTTAATAACACTCTATAGACAGGTCGTGATATTCCCTGTTTAATACCACTATAGACAGGTCGTGATATTCCCTGTTTAATAACACTCTATAGACAGGTCGTGATATTCCCTGTTTAATACCACTATAGACAGGTCGTGATATTCCCTGTTTAATAACACTATAGACAGGTCGTGATATTCCCTGTTTAATACCACTATAGACAGGTCATGATATTCCCTGTTTAATACCACTATAGACAGGTCATGATATTCCCTGTTTAATACCACTATAGACAGGTCGTGATATTCCCTGTTTAATACCACTATAGACAGGTCATGATATTCCCTGTTTAATACCACTATAGACAGGTCATGATATTCCCTGTTTAATACCACTATAGACAGGTCGTGATATTCCCTGTTTAATACCACTATAGACAGGTCATGATATTCCCTGTTTAATACCACTATAGACAGGTCATGATATTCCCTGTTTAATACCACTATAGACAGGTCATGATATTCCCTGTTTAATACCACTCTATAGACAGGTCATGATATTCCCTGTTTAATAACACTATAGACAGGTCATGATATTCCCTGTTTAATACCACTATAGACAGGTCGTGATATTCCCTGTTTAATACCACTATAGACAGGTCGTGATATTCCCTGTTTAATACCACTATAGACAGGTCATGATATTCCCTGTTTAATACCACTATAGACAGGTCATGATATTCCCTGTTTAATACCACTATAGACAGGTCATGATATTCCCTGTTTAATACCACTATAGACAGGTCATGATATTCCCTGTTTAATACCATTATAGACAGGTCATGATATTCCCTGTTTAATACCACTATAGACAGGTCGTGATATTCCCTGTTTAATAACACTATAGACAGGTCGTGATATTCCCTGTACATCATGAGACTTGATGTGTTACATGGTTTTACAGTAGGTGTGAGTTGGGCCTTTCTCCCCTGTGAGATTCTTGTCTGCTATGAGAGAGAGAGAGAGAGAGATGTTGGCCTGTACAAAATGGCTGTATGTCGTGGATTCTCTTTGTTAGATTTATCATAAATAAAATCTGTCTGTCTGTCTGTCTGTCTGTCTGTCTGTCTGTCTGTCTGTCTGTCTGTCTGTCTGTCTGTCTCAGTGACGAGGACATGCAGAGCCTGGCCAGCCTGATGAGTATGAAGCAGGCCGATATCGGCAACCTGGATGACTTTGAGGAGGAGGACGAGGAGAATGAGGAGAACAGGGCCAACCAGGAGGAGAAGGCTGCTAAAATCACAGGTGAGTGGTCACACCTGTATTTGTTAAGGAGACCAGAAGAAGCTGCTGAGATCACAGATGAATTGCAGCAAATCTCCCCTCCAATGTAAAAGGTCATCTGACCTCAGTGAGACTTCCTGCTTCAGTGTTCATGTCTGTAGGTGTATGGGATGTGTTCATGTTTATGGGTGTATGGGTTGTGTTCATGTTTATGGGTGTATGGGATGTGTTCATGTCTGTGTGTGTATGGGATGTGTTCATGGTTATGGGCGTATGGGATGTGTATATGTCTGTGGGTATATGGGATGTGTTCATGTTTATGGGTATATGGGATGTGTACATGTCTGTGGGTGTATGGGATGTGTTCATGTTTATGGGATGTGTTCATGTCTGTGTGTGTATGGGATGTGTTCATGTTTATGGGTGTATGGGATGTGTATGGGATGTGTTCATGTTTATGGGTGTATGGGTTGTGTTTATGGGTGTATGGGATGTGTTCATGTCTGTGTGTGTATGGGATGTGTACATGTCTGTGTGTGTGTATGGGATGTGTTCATGGTTATGGGTGTATGGGATGTGTATATGTCTGTGGGTATATGGGATGTGTTCATGTTTATGGGTATATGGGATGTGTACATGTCTGTGGGTGTATGGGATGTGTTCATGTCTGTGTGTGTATGGGATGTGTTCATGTTTATGGGTGTATGGGATGTGTTCATGTCTGTGTGTGTATGGGATGTGTACATGTCTGTGTGTGTATGGGATGTGTTCATGGTTATTGGTGTATGGGATGTGTATATGTCTGTGGGTATATGGGATGTGTTCATGTTTATGGGTATATGGGATGTGTTCATGTTTATGGGTGTATGGGATGTGTATATGTCTGTGGGTATATGGGATGTGTTCATGTCTGTGGGTATACTGGATGTGTTCATCTTTATGGGTATATGGGATGTGTACATGTCTGTGGGTGTATGGGATGTGTTCATGTTTATGGGTGTATGGGATGTGTACATGTCTGTGTGTGTATGGGATGTGTTCATGTTTATGGGTGTATGGGATGTGTACATGTCTGTGGGTGTATGGGATGTGTTCATGTTTATGGGATGTGTTCATGTCTGTGGGTGTATGGGATGTGTTCATGTTTATGGGTGTATGGGATGTGTACATGTCTGGGTGTATGGGATGTGTTCATGTTTATGAGTATATGGGATGTGTTCATGTTTATGGGTGTATGGGATGTGTTCATGTTTATGGGATGTGTTCATGTCTGTGGGTGTATGGGATGTGTTCATGTCTGTGGGTGTATGGGATGTGTTCATGTTTATGGGTGTATGGGATGTGTTCATCTCTCCCTCCCTCCCTCCCAATCTTCCATCCCTCCTTCCATCCCTCCAGGCATCCCTCTCTCCCTCCCTCCATCCTTCTCTCCCTCATCTCTCCCTCCCTCCATCCCTCTCTCCCTCCCTCCATCCCTCTCTCCCTCCTTCCATCCCTTTCTCCCTCCATCCCTCCCTCCCTCCAACCCTCTCTCTCTCCCTCCTTCTCTCCCTCCATCTATCCGTACATACTCCAGATCACACTGTGACTAATAAATGGGAGCTGCTGAGTTCTGCTTTGTTTAATCTGACTTCACAAAACATAGGCTCTTTACATTAAACTGTGTGTTTCTCCTCTTCCTGTCCCTCTCCGCTCAACGTACATAAATATACATTGGGTGCCTATAGCTGCACGCCACTGGTCATATGCATACGGGCGTAAGTCTTCGTCATAGTGGCGGTTGTACTATCTGTAGGTAACCCTCATGGTCATTCCCTTAGTCCAGGGTTTCCCAAACTCAGTCCTCTGGACCCCAGGGGGTGCAGGTTTTGGTTTTAGCCCCTAACACTACACAGCTGATTCTAATAATCAACTAATCATAGATCTTTAATTATTTCAATCAGCTGTGTAGTGGTAGGGCTAAAACCAAAACCTGCACCCCTTGGGGTCAGAGGACCGAGTTTGGAAAATGCTTCCTTTGTCCCTAGGTTGTACATAACAAAGGTTAAGACAAGAGGATAGTAGTATCCCACAACTATTATCCCACAACTCTTTGAAAAATGTTGAAGAATTCTAAACAATGGGTTCAGCAATGCTAGTTAGCGTCGACGCTAGTCCCATTAATATATTAAAAAAAATTCAAAAGCTTTCTTGTGGAATTATTTTTATTCTAACCTGGGTATCTTCAACCTAGATCAGTCCCAGGATGCTAGCTAGCCTAGCTAGTAACTTGTAGTGGCAAATATGGTAGCATAGCGCTAGCATGACTAACTATAGATGCTAGTTAACCTAGCTTGTAGCGGTAAATACGGTAGCATAGCGCTAGCATGACTAACTAAAGATGCTAGTTAGTCTAGCTAGTAACTTGTAGCGGCAGATACGGTAGCATAGTGCTAGCATTTCTAACAAACGATGCTAGCTAGTAGCTGCAGTTATATGTACTGTCAGTGAATATACACTTTGGACAGTGCAGAAAAACATTTTAATTTGTCTTTATAGTCCAGCATTTTGGTTTTGAGGTCAAATTATTCATATGATTGGACAGTACAGAATGCCATCTTTTTATTTAAGGTTATTTTCATATACACTACCAGTCCAAAGTTTTAGAACACCTACTCATTCAAGGGTTTTTCTTTATTTTTACTATTTCCTACATTGTAGAATAATAGTCAAGACATCAAAACTATGAAATAACACATATGGAATCATGTAGTAACCAAAAAAGTGTTAAACAAATCAAAATATATGTTATATTTGAGATTCTTCAAATAGCCACCCTTTGCCTTCATGACAGCTTTGCACACTTTTGACCAGTAGTGTATATATTTTTATTTATTTCAATGTAACCTTTGTTTAACTACGTAAGTCAGTTAAGAATAAATTATTGTATACAGTTGAAGTCGGAAGTTTACATACACCTTAGCCAAATACATTTAAACTCAGTTTTTCACAATTCCTGACATTTAATCCTAGTAAAAATTCCCTGTCTTAGGTCAGTTAGGATCACCACTTTATTTTAAGAATGTGAAATGTCAGAATAATAGTAGAGTGATTTATTTCAGCTTTTATTTTTTTCATCCACATTCCCAGTGGGTCAGAAGTTTAAATACACTCAATTAGTATTTGGTAGCATTGCCTTTAAATTGTTTAACTTGGGTCAGACGCTTCGTGGAGCCTTCCACAAGCTTCCCACAATAAATTGGGTGAATTTTGTCCCATTCCTCCTGACAGAGCTGGTGTAACTGAGTCAGGTTTGTAGGCCTCCTTGCTCGAACACGCTTTTTCAGTTCTACCCACAAATGTTCTATAGGATTGAGGTCAGGGCTTTGTGATGGCACCCCAATACCTTGACTTTGTTGTCCTTAAGCCATTTTGCCATAACTTTAGAAGTATGCTTGGGGTCATTGTCCACTTGGAAGACCCATTTGCAACCAAGCTTAAACTTCCTGTAACGGTTGTCGTCGGGAATGGAGGACCAAAACGCAGCGGGTTGTATACTCATCTTCTTTTAATAGGATTAAGAAGGAAAACCAAACAAACACGTATACAAAAATCACAAAAAAGAACGAAGAACTCACGAACAACAAAACAGTCTTGTCAGGCTCACACAGGCAAAACAAGAAACAATCTCCCACAAACACTAAACCAAACACATACCCATATATAGGACTCCCAATCAGAGGCAACGAGAAAACACCTGCCTCCAATTGGGAGTCCAACCCCAATAAACCAGACATAGAAATACAAAAGACCAGAGACCACATAGAAATACAAACATAGAACATTACCCAAAAACCCAGAAATAATAAATCAAACGCCCTACTAAATAAACCACCACCCCGAACCACATAAAACAAATACCCTCTGCCACGTCCTGACCAAACTACAATAACAAATAACCCTTATACTGGTCAGGACGTGACACATCCTGACTGATGTCTTGAGATGTTGCTTCAATATATCCACATAATTTTATTTCCTCATGATGCCATCTATTTTGTGAAGTGCACCAGTCCGTCCTGCAGCTATGCACCCCCACAACATGATGCTGCCATCCCCGTGCTTCACGGTTGCGATGGTTTTCTTCGGCTTGCAAGCCTCCCCCTTTTTCCTCCAAACATAACGATGGTCATTATGGCAAACAGTTCTATTTTTGTTTCAGCAGACCAGAGGACATTTCTCCAAAAAGTACGATCTTTGTCCTCATGTGCAGTTGCAAACTGTAGTCTGGCTTTTTTATGGCGGTTTTGGAGCAGTGGCTTCTTCCTTGCTGAGCGGCCTTTCAGGTTATGTCAATATAGGACTCGTTTTACTATGGATATAGATACTTTTGTACCTGTTTTCTCCACCATCTTCACAAGGTCCTTTGCTGTTGTTCTGGGATTGATTTGCACTTTTCGCACCAAAGTACACTCATCTCTAGGAGACAGAATGCGTCTCCTTCCTGAGCAGTATGACGGCTGCGTGGTCCCATGGTGTTTATACTTGCGTACTATTGTTTGTACAGATGAACGTGGTACCTTCAGGCATTTGGAAATTGCTCCCAAGGCTGAAACAGACTTGTGGAGGTCTACAATTTATTGGCTGATTTCTTTTGATTTTCCCATGATGTCAAGCAAAGAGGCACTGAGTTTGAAGGTAGGCCTTGAAATACATCCACAGGTACACCTCCAATTGACTCAAATGATGTCAATTAGCCTATCAGAAGCTTCTAAAGCCATGATTACATTTTCTGGAATTTTCCAAGCTGTTTAAAGGCACAGTCAACTTGGTGTATGTAAACTTCTGACCCACTGGAATTGTGATACAGTGAATTATAAGTGAAATAATCTGTCTGTAAACAATTGTTGGAAAAATTACTTGTGTCATGCACAAAGTAGATGTCCTAACTCACTTGCCAAAACTATAGTTTGTTAATAAGAAATGTGTGGAGTGATTGAAAAATGAGTTTTAATGACTCCAACCTAAGTGTATGTAAACTTCTGACTTCAACTGTATCTGGTTTAGAAATGAGGGCACTATGTATCTAGTCGCCCCCTGCAGATACCTCTACTGTCTATGAACATACACTGCTCAAAAAAATAAAGGGAACACTTAACCAACACAATGTAACTCCAAGTCAATCACACTTCTGTGAATTCAAACTGTCCACTTAGGAAGCAACACTGATTGACAATACATTTCACATGCTGTTGTGCAAATGGAATAGACAACAGGTGGAAATTATAGGCAATTAGCTAGACACCCCCAATAAAGGAGTGGTTCGGCAGGTGGTGACCACAGACCACTTCTCAGTTCCTATGCTTCCTGGCTGATGTTTTGGTCACTTTTGAATGCTGGCGGTGCTTTCACTCTAGTGGTAGCATGAGACGGAGTCTACAACCCACACAAGTGGCTCAGGTAGTGCAGCTCATCCAGGATGGCACATCAATGCGAGCTGTGGCAAGAAGGTTTGCTGTGTCTGTCAGCGTAGTATCCAGAGCATGGAGGCGCTACCAGGAGACAGGCCAGTACATCAGGAGACGTGGAGGAGGCCGTAGGAGGGCAACAACCCAGCAGCAGGACCGCTACCTCCGCCTTTGTGCAAGGAGGAGCAGGAGGAGCACTGCCAGAGCCTTGCAAAATGACCTCCAGCAGGCCACAAATGTGCATGTGTCTGCTCAAACGGTCAGAAACAGACTCCATGAGGGTGGTATGAGGGCCCGACGTCCACAGGTGGGGGTTGTGCTTACAGCCCAACACCGTGCAGGACGTTTGGCATTTGCCAGAGAACACCAAGATTGGCAAATTCGCCACTGGCGCCCTGTGCTCTTCACAGATGAAAGCAGGTTCACACTGAGCACATGTGACAGACGTGACAGAGTCTGGAGACGCCGTGGAGAACGTTCTGCTGCCTGCAACATTCTCCAGCATGACCGGTTTGGCGGTGGGTCAGTCATGGTGTGGGGTGGCATTTCTTTGGGGGGCCGCACAGCCCTCCATGTGCTCGCCAGAGGTAGCCTGACTGCCATTAGGTACCGAGATGAGATCCTCAGACCCCTTGTGAGACCATATGCTGGTGCGGTTGGCCCAGGGTTCCTCCTAATGCAAGACAATGCTAGACCTCATGTGGCTGAAGTGTGTCAGCAGTTCCTGCAAGAGGAAGGCATTGATGCTGTGGACTGGCCCTCCCGTTCCCCAGACCTGAATCCAATTTAGCACATCTGGGACATCATGTCTCGCTCCATCCACCAACGCCACGTTGCACCACAGACTGTCCAGGAGTTGGCGGATGCTTTAGTCCAGGTCTGGGAGGAGATCCCTCAGGAGACCATCTGCCACCTCATCAGGAGCATGCCCAGGCGTTGTAGGGAGGTCATACAGGCACGTGGAGGCCCCACATACTACTGAGCCTCATTTCGACTTGTTTTAAGGACATTACATCAAAGTTGGATCAGCCTGTAGTGTGATTTTCCACTTTAATTTTGAGTGTGACTCCAAATCCAGACCTCCATGGGTTGATAAATTGGATTTCCATTGATTATTTTTGTGTGATTTTGTTGTCAGCACATTCAAATATGTAAAGAAAAAAGTATTTAATAAGATTATTTATTTCATTCAGATCTAGGATGTGTTGTTTAAGTGTTCCCTTTATTTTTTTGAGCAGTATATGTCTGCTTTTAGCCTTGACATATGTACTGAATAAAAATAGAAACGCAACGAAGTGTTAGTCCTATGTTTCATCAGTTGAAATAACTGATTCCAGATATTTTCCATTCGCACAAAAAGCATTTTTCTCTCTAATTTTGTGCACAAATTTGTTTGCAATCCTGTTAGTGAGCGTTTCTCATTTGCCAAGATAATTATCCACCTGACGTGTGGCATATCAAGAAGCTGATTAAACAGCATTATCATTACATAGGTGCACCTTGTGCTGGGGACAATAAAAGGCCACTCTAAAAATGTGCCGTTTTGTCATACAACACAATGCCACAATGTCTCAAGTTTTGAGGGAGCATGCAATTGGCATGCTGACTGTAGGAATGTCCACCAGAGCTTTTGCCAGAGAATTGAATGTTAATTTTTCTACCATAAGCCGCCTCCAACGTTGTTTTAGAGAATTTGGCAGTATGTCCAACCGGCCTTACGACCGCAGACCACGTGTAACCATGCCAGCCCAGGACCTCCACATCTGGCTTCTTCAGCTGCGGGACCGTCTGAGACCAGCCACCCGGACAGCTGATGAAACTCAGTGTTTCTCCCTGTAATAAATCCCTTTTGAGGGGAAAAACTCATTCTGATTGGCTGTGCCCCTGCCATGGCTGCGCCCCTGCCCAGTCATGTGAAATCCATAGATTAGGGCCTATTGAATTCATATCAGTTGACTGATTTCCTCATATGAACTTTAACTCAGTGAAACCGCTGAAGTTGTTGCTTGTTGTGTTTTTATATTTGTGTTCAGTACATGTGTGTATTAGCTGTGCTAGCAAGGCAAAGTGAACAGTGTTCTATTAATAGTGTATATGCATTCTCTTATTCTTAACATGTACAGTATGTGCTAACAATGACTTTGTGAATATATATGTGCTCTCTTAACCTTCTACATATGGCTAGGTATATTCAATATCAAACACACACACACACAGACACAGGACTGTGAATATATGTTGTCACTAAGCCCAGCGTTGCTACCCAAAGCTAACCCATCTATGTTCTGTCATATACAGGTAACTGCCAAAATAATGGAAACACTTGAGTAAATGAGGGATATAAAGTATATTGAAAACAGGTGTGGTTCCTGAGTTAATTAAGCAATTAACATCCCATCATGTATAAAAATGCTGGGCAGGCCATTATTTTGTCTACCATGGCTATGTCCCCTGTAGGATGACAATGCTCCCATCCACAGGACACGGGGGATCACTGAATGGTTTGATGAAAACGTTGTTTACCATATGCCATGGCCGTCTCAGTCACCAGATCTCAACCCAGTTAAGCACTTATAGGAGATTCTGGGGCATCGCCTGAGACAGTGTTTTCCAACACCATCAGCAAAACACCACATGATGGAATTCCTTGTGGAATAATGGTGTTGCATTCCTATATAGTTCCAGACACTTGTAGAATCTATGCCAAGGCACATTGAGGCTGTTCTGGCTCCTGGTGACCCACCGCCCTATTAAGACATTCTATGTTGGTGTTTCCTTTATTTTGGCAGTTACTTGTATATGTAGTCTCTTAGCCTTTACATTAATGTGCTGCCTAACACATATATATCCTCTCTGAATATATGTGAATATATGTAGTCTCTTAGCCTTTACATTAATGTGCTACCTAACACATATATATCCTCTCTGAATATATGTAGTCTCTTAGCCTTTACATTAATGTGCTGCCTAACACATATATATCCTCTCTGAATATATGTGAATATATGTAGTCTCTTAGCCTTTACATTAATGTGCTACCTAACACATATATATCCTCTCTGAATATATGTAGTCTCTTAGCCTTTACATTAATGTGCTGCCTAACACATATATATCCTCTCTGAATATATGTGAATATATGTAGTCTCTTAGCCTTTACATTAATGTGCTACCTAACACATATATATCCTCTCTGAATATATGTAGTCTCTTAGCCTTCAACATATGATATTCTACTACCTAACCTAACACATATAACCTCTGTGAATATATGTGTGTATTGTATGTTTTCTCTCTGCTCACTGCTGTCCTCCCTTCCTGCTCTCTGGCCTGGTTGTTTTCAGAGATGGTAAACCAGCTCAATGCTCTCAGCTGCTTAGCCGGAGATCCTGAAGACTACTTCCTAAAGCTGGCTAGTAAAACACCAAGCAGCGCTCAGTCTCCCTCCCAAGGTCTTTCTGTTTTCAACTTTCAACCTTTTCTCTTTTTCTTTCTCACTCGTTCTCACTGTCTCGTTCTGTTGTTCTGTCCCTTTTTGTCTTGTTCTTTCTAACTCTCGTTTCTCTCTCTCCTGCTCTAGCTTGCTCTCTCTCTCTCTACTGCCCTAGCCCTCTCTCCCTCTACTGCCCTAGCCCTCTCTCCCTCTACTGCCCTAGCTCTCTCTCTACTGCCCTAGCCCTCCCTCTACTGCCCTAGCCCTCTCTCCCTCTACTGCCCTAGCTCTCTCTCTACTGCCCTAGCCCTCTCTCCCTCTACTGCCCTAGCTCTCTCTCCCTCTACTGCCCTAGCTCTCTCTCTACTGCCCTAGCCCTCTCTCCCTCTACTGCCCTAGCCCTCTCTCCCTCTACTGCCCTAGCTCTCTCTCTACTGCCCTAGCCCTCTCTCCCTCTACTGCCCTAGCTCTCTCTCTACTGCCCTAGCCCTCTCTCCCTCTACTGCCCTAGCTCTCTCTCTACTGCCCTAGCCCTCTCTCCCTCTACTGCCCTAGCTCTCTCTCTACTGCCCTAGCCCTCTCTCCCTCTACTGCCCTAGCTCTCCTTCTACTGCCCTAGCTCTCTCTCTCTCTACTGCCCTAGCTCTCCCTCTACTGCCCTAGCTCTCTCTCTCTCTACTGCCCTAGCCCTCTCTCCCTCTACTGCCCTAGCTCTCTCTCTCTCTACTGCCCTAGCCCTCTCTCCCTCTACTGCCCTAGCTCTCTCTCTCTCTACTGCCCTAGCCCTCTCTCCCTCTACTGCCCTAGCTCTCCTTCTACTGCCCTAGCTCTCCTTCTACTGCCCTAGCTCTCTCTCTGCTGCCCTAGCTCGCTCTCTACTGCCCTAGCCCTTACTCTCTACTGCCCTAGCTCTCTCTCTACTGCCCTAGCTCTCTCCTGCCCTAGCCCTTACTCTCTCCTGCCCTAGCCCTTACTATCTACTGCCCTAGCTCTTTCTCTCTACTGCCCTAGCCCTTACTCTCTACTGCCCTAGCTCTCTCTCTACTGGCCTATCCCTTACTCTCTACTGCCCTAGCTCTATCTCTACTGCCCTAGCTCTATCTCTACTGCCCTAGCTCTATCTCTACTGCCCTAGCTCTCTCTCTACTGCCCAAGCCCTTACTCTCTACTGCCCTAGCTCTCTCTCTACTGGCCTAGCCCTTACTCTCTACTGCCCTAGCTCTTTCTCTCTACTGCCCTAGCTGTCTTTCTACTGCCCTAGCTGTCTTTCTACTGCCCTAGCTGTCTTTCTACTGCCCTAGCTCTCTCTCTCTACTGCCCTAGCACTCTCTCAACTGTTCTCTCTCTACTCCACTCTCTCTCTCTCTCTCTTCTGCCCTCTCTCGCTCTCTCTCTACTGCCCGCTCTCTCTCTACTGCCCTCTCTCGCTCTCTCTCTACTACCTTCTCTCGCTCTCTCTCTACTGCCCTGTCTCGTTCTCTACTGCCCTCTCTCGCTCTCTCTCTACTGCCCTCTCTCGCTCTCTCTCTACTGCCCTCTCTCTCTCTCTCTCTACTGCCCTCTCTCGCTCTCTCTCTACTGCTCTCTCTACTGCCCTGTCTCGTTCTCTACTGCCCTCTCTCGCTCTCTCTCTACTACCCTCTCTTGCTCTCTCTCTACTGCCCTCTCTCGCTCTCTCTCTACTGCCCTCTCTCGCTCTCTCTCTACTGCCCTCTCTCTCTCTACTGCCCTCTCTCTCTCTCTACTGCCCCCTCTCTTGCTCGATCTCTACTGCCCCCTCTCTCTCGATCTCTACTGCCCCCTCTCTCTCTCTCTACTGCCCTCTCTCGCTCTCTCTCTACTGCCCTCTCTCGCTCTCTCTCTACTGCCCTCTCTCGCTCTCTCTACTCCCTCTCTCGCTCTCTCTCTACTGCCCTCTCTCTCTCTACTGCCCTCTCTCGCTCTCTCTACTCCCTCTCTCGCTCTCTCTCTACTGCCCTCTCTCTCTCTACTGCCCTCTCTCGCTCTCTCTCTACTGCCCTCTCTCGCTCTCTCTACTCCCTCTCTCGCTCTCTCTCTACTGCCCTCTCTCTCTCTACTGCCCTCTCTCGCTCTCTCTACTCCCTCTCTCGCTCTCTCTCTACTGCCCTCTCTCTCTCTACTGCCCTCTCTCGCTCTCTCTCTACTGCCCTCTCTCGCTTTCTATTGCCCTCTCTCTCTCTACTGCCCTCTCTCTCTCTACTGCCCTCTCTCGCTCTCTCTCTACTGCCCTCTCTCGCTCTCTCTCTATTGCCCTCTCTCGCTCTCTCTCTACTACCCTCTCTCGCTCTCTCTCTATTGCCCTCTCTCGCTCTCTCTCTACTGCCCTCTCTCGCTCTCTCTCTACTGCCCTCTCTCTCTCTACTGCCCTCTCTCGCTCTCTCTCTACTGCCCTCTCTCGCTCTCTCTCTATTGCCCTCTCTCGCTCTCTCTCTACTGCCCTCTCTCGCTCTCTCTCTATTGCCCTCTCTCGCTCTCTCTCTACTACCCTCTCTCGCTCTCTCTCTATTGCCCTCTCTCGCTCTCTCTCTACTGCCCTCTCTCGCTCTCTCTCTACTGCCCTCTCTCTCTCTACTGCCCTCTCTCGCTCTCTCTCTACTGCCCTCTCTCGCTCTCTCTCTACTGCCCTCTCTCGCTCTCTCTCTACTGCCCCCTCTCTCTCTCTCTACTGCCCCCTCTCTCTCTCTCTCTACTGCCCCCTCTCTCTCTCTCTTTCTACTGCCCTCTCTCTCTCTCTACTACCCCCCCCCCCCCCTCTCTCTCTCTCTCTCTCTCTCTCTCTCTCTCTGTACCATTGGTGACGTGGTCGTGTTGCCTGGTGTTCCCGTGTTGTACTTCAGATTACGTTTAGTACATTGGTTGGTTTTCATTGGCTGTTTTTCTGTCCTTTTTCAGTTTGCCCTCTTGGTGTCCAAGCCCCTGAACCCTGAACCTCCCCCTTTTGTCTGCAATTTGTAGTGAACCAATGACCAGTCATATTCCTCGTCTATGGTGTTGCTTTGTCACCATAGAGAAAAGAACACACACATACACACACACAATGCTGCTGCCACTTGTGACAATGATGGCCTAATATGGCCCAGAATGCAGCAGGAGAAATACCACACCTTATCAGCTACTACCACTTCACTACGTATACACACACACACACACACACACCTACACACACACACTCTCTCACACACACGCTCGTCATCTCACTCACTCTGTGCATAGACTTTCTCACGCTCACATACCGCATTCAGAAGCACACACAGTTACCATTTTGTTTCTCACACACTGTTGAGACACGGACACACACACAACCTAGACAGGCATTGTTGTCTTGATGATGAAGAAGATGAATCTCTGAGCTCTGTAGCGACTCCCAGCCTGCACTAGTGGTTTCTCATGGCAACCCGGTTCCATCATTCTCTGTTGAATTCCACCGCTGGACTGCTACTGTAGTGAAACTGGACAGGGATGGACAGGCATTAACCAGTCACCTTTTACCAGAAGGAAGGAATACTTCTGGAAACCAAATGAACTTGAGTGGTTCACTCCAAAGTGCAGATTCTTTGTATCTTTTTATTTCTGGATGTTTGTCTTCATTTTTGACCCTTTCATCAGGGTTGGTTGTGAAGGTGTTTATCTCAACTCATTTTCTTTCGCTAGTTTGAACTATTTTCCTTTTTTTTGTTGTTAATTTGTTCTTTCGTTCCTGCATTGTTTTGGTTCCCATGGCGACAGAGCTGATCAGTAAGCTGAACTTCCTGGAGGAGGATCAGGACACGCCACCTGCCCTCTGCTCCAATCCCTTTGAAGATCCAGCTGATGATGTTGATGACCCCTCCCACCTGGAACACACCAATCACTTCAACCCGTTCGGTGACCCGGATGATGGTGGTAGGCATGACCTTTGACCTCTATCTACCTGTTCTGTCTCTCTCTACCTCTACTTCCTGTCTCTCTCTGTCTATCTCTCTCTGTACTGTATGTCTACCTGTCTGTAAGGGATTAGGGGTTTTAGCAGTTTGATTTACACTGCATGGTCAAAAGTATGTGGACACCTGCTCGTTGAACATTCATTCCAAAATCAGGGGCATAAATATGGAACTGGTCCCCTCTTTGCTGCTATAACAGCCTCCACTCTTCTGGGAAGGCTTTCCACTAGATGTTGGAACAATGCTGCGGGGACTTGCTTCCATTCAGCCACAACAGCATTAGTGAGGTCGGGTACTGATGATAGCTCGCAGTCGGCGTTCCAATTCATCCCAAAAGGTGTTTGATGGGGTTGAGGTCAGGCTCTGTGCAGGCCAGTCAAGTTCTTCCACACCCATTTTGACAAACCATTTCTGTATGAACCTCACTTTGTGCACGGGGGCATTGTCATGCTGAAACAGGAAATATCCTTCCCCAAACTGTTGCCACAAAGTTGGAAGCACAGAATTGTCTAGAATGTCATTGTATGCTGTAGCGTTAAGATTTCCCTTCTCTGGAACTAAGGGGCCTGAACCATGAAAAACAGCCCCAGACCATTATTCTTCCTTCAGCAAACTTTACAGTTGGCACTATGCATTAGGACAGAGGTGTCCACATAATGTTGGTGTACATTATTATGGGGTCAACATCAAAGACTGATTTATTATCCTTTATGAGGTTTTATATTGTGTTTTCTATCCAAGTTTAATGACATAGTTGTTGAAAGATGTATTTTATTGTTCTGAGGTTGTTTATAAAGTGCCTGCCATACTAAATATTACCCTTTTGCTGCTGTCGAGATGTCAAGAAATGTCACGCAGCATTGTGAATCCTGTGTGTTTATGTATTCTGTCAGTAAAGCAGAAGACTGTCTGACAGACAGACAGCTAAGATAATATTGACCCGTCTCTCTTTCTCTCGCCCTATCTCTCCATCTCGCTCACCCTCTCATTCTTTCGCTGTCTCTCTCTCGCCCTCTCTCTCTCTCGCTGTCTCTCTCTCTTCTCTGTTTCTCTCTCTCTCTCTGTCTCTCTCTCTCTCTCTGTCTTTTTCTGTCTCTGTCTTTCTCTTTCTCTGTCTTATCCTCTCTCTTGTCTTTCTTTCTCTGTCTCTCTCTCTCTCTCTCTCGCTGTCTCTCTCTCTTCTCTGTTTCTCTCTCTCGCTGTCTCTCTCTCTTCTCTGTTTCTCTCTCTCGCTGTCTCTCTCTTCTTTGTCTTTGTCTTTTTCTGTCTCTGTCTTTCTCTCTCTCTCTTATCCTCTCTCTGTCTTTCTCTCTCTGTCTTTCTCTCTCTCTCTTTCTCTCTCTGTCTCTGTCTCTCTGACCATAGTAGACAGACATGACTCTCTGTCTCTGTCTCTCTGACCATAGTAGACAGACATGACTCTCTGTCTCTGTCTCTCTGACCATAGTAGACAGACATGACTCTCTGTCTCTCTGACCATATTAGACAGACATGACTCTCTGTCTCTGTCTCTCTGACCATAGTAGACAGACATGACTCTCTGTCTCTGTCTCTCTGACCATATTAGACAGACATGACTCTCTGTCTCTCTCTCTCTGACCATAGTAGACAGACATGACTCTCTGTCTCTGTCTCTCTGACCATAGTAGACAGACATGACTCTCTGTCTCTGTCTCTCTGACCATAGTAGACAGACATGACTCTCTGTCTCTGTCTCTCTGACCATAGTAGACAGACATGACTCTCTGTCTCTGTCTCTCTGACCATAGTAGACAGACATGACTCTCTGTCTCTGTCTCTCTGACCATATTAGACAGACATGACTCTCTGTCTCTGTCTCTCTGACCATAGTAGACAGACATGACTCTCTGTCTCTGTCTCTCTGACCATAGTAGACAGACATGACTCTCTGTCTCTGTCTCTCTGACCATAGTAGACAGACATGACTCTCTGTCTCTGTCTCTCTGACCATAGTAGACAGACATGACTCTCTGTCTCTGTCTCTCTGACCATAGTAGACAGACATGACTCTCTGTCTCTGTCTCTCTGACCATAGTAGACAGACATGACTCTCTGTCTCTGTCTCTCTGACCATAGTAGACAGACATGACTCTCTGTCTCTGTCTCTCTGACCATAGTAGACAGACATGACTCTCTGTCTCTGTCTCTCTGACCATAGTAGACAGACATGACTCTCTGTCTCTGTCTCTCTGACCATAGTAGACAGACATGACTCTCTGTCTCTCTGACCATAGTAGACAGACATGACTCTCTGTCTCTCTGACCATAGTAGACAGACATGACTCTCTGTCTCTGTCTCTCTGACCATAGTAGACAGACATGACTCTCTGTCTCTGTCTCTCTGACCATAGTAGACAGACATGACTCTCTGTCTCTCTGACCATAGTAGACAGACATGACTCTCTGTCTCTCTCTCTCTGACCATAGTAGACAGACATGACTCTCTGTCTCTGTCTCTCTGACCATAGTAGACAGACATGACTCTCTGTCTCTGTCTCTCTGACCATAGTAGACAGACATGACTCTCTGTCTCTGTCTCTTTCCTTCATCAGAGTGTGAGGAGGGTTCAGCCCTGAGTGACAAGCCTCTTGTTTTATCTTACAGGATGTTTATTTGTTTTAGCCTTGCCTTTAATCAGAACTAGTATATTGTGTGTGTGTGTGTGTGTGTGTGTGTGTGTTTATATCTCTAACCTCCTCTGTCTTCCCCCCAGACACAGGGCCCCCCTCCCTCACCCTCCGACAGGACCCAGTGGCCTACTATGTCCAAGAACCCTCCAACCCCTTCGACGAAGACGAAGTCAACCCACACTCACACACAGAGTACAACCCGTTTGACGAGCCCGACCAGGACCCAGACCTTGTCCCAGACCCCGACCCCCAGGGGCCCCAGGTCCAGCAGCCGGAGGCTCCCAAACCCAGGGGGAGGAAGGGGGTCAGGCCAGTGGATATGAGCAAGTATCTGTATGCTGATACCAACGCACCACCAGAGGACCAACTGGATGAGTGAGTTACAGGGGGATGTGGGGGGGTTAAAGAGTGTGGGGGGGTCGGTGAGTGGGGGGGTTAAAGAGTGTGTGTGTGTGTGTGTGTGTGTGTGTGTGTGTGTGTGGGTGTTCAGACATTTGGGGATGATTACGGGGTTCAGTCATAAAGTGAATTTGTACTCTAGTGTGTGTCAGGGTTTCTGTTAGGAAAATGGGAAGATTTTAATTTCACGGCCATTTGAGAAATGTACTGGACCCATATATATTGGGTCACTCTCATTGGGTGCATAAGCCATTAGGCCGTCCACTCACAGTGCTCGGAACAACAGCCAATCACATTTAGATGACGGTAATTCATCTGAACAGAGCATTCAACTCATGTAATAAAGCAAACAATCAAATGTAGTTTTCAAACATTTGCCAAAATGCAATTTGTGTGAAAACAGCATTCTAAACAGAGCCCCTTCAAAAAGACTTCACCAGAAAGCTGGACCGAGCCACAGAGGAATAGAGGATCATTAGCTTCTTTTAAATAAAATAGTTGTGGATTGTTTCAGATCACAAGCCCGTTGGCCTATTTCAGAAGCTCGCAATTTGGGCAGCGTACATGGTCATAGGTCTAGCTGATTATTGAGTTGTGTCTGTCAGTGTAAAGCATCTAAAATATGTGTAAAGATAATGTGTCGTGTATAATTTAAAATGTTAAGATGGGAGGGGGGGGGGTGAAGATATAGGCCAGTCTCTCTCCAGAATGGCTCAGCAGGGCAGGTGTGTGTGGTGAAGATATAGGCCAGTCTCTCTCCAGAATGGCTCAGCAGGGCAGGTGTGTGTGGTGAAGATATAGGCCAGTCTCTCTCCAGAATGGCTCAGCAGGGCAGGTGTGTGTGGTGAAGATATAGGCCAGTCTCTCTCCAGAATGGCTCAGCAGGGCAGGTGTGTGTGGTGAAGATATAGGCCAGTCTCTCTCCAGAATGGCTCAGCAGGGCAGGTGTGTGTGGTGAAGATATAGGCCAGTCTCTCTCCAGAATGGCTCAGCAGGGCAGGTGTGTGTGGTGAAGATATAGGCCAGTCTCTCTCCAGAATGGCTCAGCAGGGCAGGTGTGTGTGGTGAAGATATAGGCCAGTCTCTCTCCAGAATGGCTCAGCAGGGCAGGTGTGTGTGGTGAAGATATAGGCCAGTCTCTCTCCAGAATGGCTCAGCTGTCTCCCGCCAGTTCATGGCATTCATTGTGTGAATTGTTTGCCTTTTTATTGTTTATTTGTATCAATTCTTCATTACATATGTCACCAGTAGTAAATGTACCATTAATCCCCATCATTTGGTTAGTTAATTTTCTGTAAATGCGTCTATTAATTACAGTAATTTACAGTTCTCATTCTCGGAGTGGGAACATTGTTTGCAGAGTTCACAACCTGTTACACTTGTGAGAAACAAGATTGGGTTGATTTAATAACCATTATTTATGAGATTTGTACATTTGTTTTTCGTTGTCTTTTGTTTGGGGTTCTCCATGTGAGGAAACGGGTACACGTCTGCTTTCTCTGTCCTGATAATGTTGAGGAAGCGCACGCATGCCTGAGCCCGTAGAGAAGTACCTGGCCTGCTGCACGGAAATGTAGGAAAGTGTTTTTTTTTTTTAACAATGATAATATATTGAAACTACAGTTCCTCACAGTAAGCTATTTGAAACATCTTTCCACCAATCTCCCCCTCTAATCACCAATCCTCGGTGTGAAAGAGCAGTGGAAGTTATAGTCCTGCTGCAGCAGCATAGGCTGTGAGTTCCATGTGCTAATTTCATTAGCCGCCAATGGATCACGGTGTATCAATGTGTCCATATGACAGAGGCTGGATCACTGTGTATCAATGTGTCAGAGACTGGTGATCTTGACTTTTAACATTTTAGATTTCAAGCATTTTAATTGACATTTTTTATGATTAACCACGTGACAATGATTTTGAGAAACGAGAAGATTATTATTGAAATGAAACACGAAAATGCGCATATGAAAATCGGAACGGTAGAAATGGTAAGATACATTTGAAGCTTCGCCAAACTTGAAACTCACGCTCTGCCTATGAATCTTTATAAAATATTTGCCTCCACGTTTCCACGGTCAGATTCTGCGTACAGGCTACTTTGAAGCAAGACATGCTTCATAATATGAAATTAAACATTCAGGTTTCAAACAATGAGGTATTTTCAAAGTGCATACTGCCTCCAGCTCACATTGTGGAGGAAGCGCTCAGAGCCTCATAGCCTGTTGCACTTGAATGGTGAATGGGAGGCACGCTTCAACTGCCAGTTGAGAAATAAAAATAGCTATTTTTAATCGTGCACCAAAACTGTGTTTAACATGTGATTGCATTTAGCATTTTGGCGCAATGAATGGGCTTATTAAAAGCATGTTTTACTCCAGCAGCAACCAGCTGAGGAGATGCAGGAGAAATCCCCCTCAAAATAGTCTCTGAATGCTGTGCGTGTGTGATAGTTGTGTTGGATAAATAAGATACATGATGACCAATGAAAATACACACAGGCCAATTTAATTCCGCTAAATTATGCAAATGACCTATAGACTGATAAGCATGACGGTATATGTATTTCCGTCAGATTAATAAAACACTATGGGATTTTCTTTCTTCTCCTGGTCATTTCGGCCGGCAAAATTTTTATTTATCGGCAAAAAAAAGGGACAAAAGCAGTCAATTGCCAGCTAACGGAAACCCTGGTGTGTGTATCTGTGTTTATCTTCGTGTGTGTGTTTGCGAGTTACACAAGGGCCCTCCAACCCTGAGACACAGAGTGACTTGGGAGCTCTTTCAGAAACAAGGACTCTGTTGTTCCCTGCATTCTTTCTGCTTGTCTGCCCCCTCTATCCCCCTCACCTCTGTCCTCCATCCCTCTTCACCCCCTCTCACTACAAAATACTGCCTCATGACTCCTTGTCAAACAGCAATTTATAATTAGTTAAACCTTCCATTTTGGTGAGTTGTGGAGGTGGGGTACAGTTCTCTTGGGTAAACTCTCAAATTAAACTTGGAAATAATACGATAAGCCGATCTTTCCTATTCAGTTTGGGTTGAGGGGATATTTGCTACGGTGCCCCTTTAACTTTGTCAAAACCCTAGAATACTCAGCAAAATACTCATCCCCCTCGCTAACATTTCTCCTCCCATCCCCCTCGCTAACATTCCTCCTCCCATCCCCCTCGCTAACATTCCTCCTCCCACCCCCCTCGCTAACATTCCACCTCCCACCCCCCTCGCTAACAAACCTCCTCCCAACCCCCTCGCTAACAATCCTCCTCCCATCCCCCTCGCTAACAATCCTCCTCCCAACCCCCTCGCTAACAATCCTCCTCCCATCCCCCTCGCTAACAATCCTCCTCCCAACCCCCTCGCTAACAATCCTCCTCCTAACCCCCTCGCTAACATTCCTCCTCCCATCCCTCTCGCTAACATTCCTCCTCCCACCCCCCTCGCTAACATTCCACCTCCCACCCCCCTCGCTAACAATCCTCCTCCCAACCCCCTCGCTAACAATCCTCCTCCCATCCCCCTCGCTAACAATCCTCCTCCCAACCCCCTCGCTAACAATCCTCCTCCCATCCCCCTCGCTAACATTCCTCATCCCATCCCCCTCGCTAACATTCCTCCTCCCATCCCCCTCGCTAACATTCCTCCTCCCATCCCCCTCGCTAACATTCCTCCTCCCACCCCCCTCGCTAACATTCCTCCTCCCACCCCCCTCGCTAACATTCCTCCTCCCATCCTCCTCGCTAACATTCCTCCTCCCATCCCCCTCGCTAACATTCCTCCTCCCAACCCCCTCGCTAACATTCCTCCTCCCACCCCCCTCGCTAACATGTCTCCTCCCATCCCCCTCGCTAACATTCCTCCTCCCAACCCCCCTCGCTAACAATCCTCCTCCCAACCCCCTCGCTAACATTTCTCCTCCCAACCCCCTCGCTAACATTCCTCCTCCCATCCCCCTCGCTAACATATCTCCTCCCATCCCCCTCGCTAACATTCCTCCTCCCACCCCCCTCGCTAACATTCCTCCTCCCACCCCCCTCGCTAACATTCCTCCTCCCACCCCCCCACGCTAACATTCCTCCTCCCACCCCCCTCGCTAACATTCCTCCTCCCACCCCCCCACGCTAACATTCCTCCTCCCACCCCCCTCGCTAACATTCCTCCTCCCACCCCCCCTCGCTAACATTCCTCCTCCCACCCCCCTCGCTAACATTCCTCCTCCCACCCCCCCACGCTAACATTCCTCCTCCCACCCCCTCGCTAACATTCCTCCTCCCACCCCCCTCGCTAACATTCCTCCTCCCACCCCCCCACGCTAACATTCCTCCTCCCACCCCCCTCGCTAACATTCCTCCTCCCACCCCCCTCGCTAACATTCCTCCTCCCACCCCCCTCGCTAACATTCCTCCTCCCACCCCCCCACGCTAACATTCCTCCTCCCACCCCCCTCGCTAACATTCCTCCTCCCACCCCCCTCGCTAACATTCCTCCTCCCACCCCCCCACGCTAACATTCCTCCTCCCACCCCCCCCCACGCTAACATTCTTCCTCCAACCCCCTCACTAACATTCCTCCTCCCACCCCCCCACGCTAACATTCCTCCTCCCACCCCCTCGCTAACATTCCTCCTCCCACCCCCTCACAGGCCACTCCTAGGTTATTGAGTCCACCATGTTTTTTGTTGTTGTCCCAGGCAACATCCCAAATGGCACCCTATTAACTACTTAGTGCAATACTTTCATGTAGTGTTTATATAGACAATATGGTGGCATTTGGGACTTTTGTTTTGACTGGGGCTGTGGAGGGAGAGAGAGAGCGATGCTCAGTGTTTTGACTGGGGCTGTGGAGGGAGAGAGCTCAGTGTTTTGACTGGGGCTGTGGAGAGGGAGAGAGAGAGAGCTCAGTGTTTTGACTGGGGCTGTGGAGAGAGAGGGAGGGAGGGAGGGAGGGAGGGAGGGAGGGAGGGAGGGAGGGAGGAGAGGGAGAGAGAGAGAGAGAGAGAGAGAGAGAGAGAGAGAGAGAGAGAGAGAGAGAGAGAGAGAGAGAGAGAGAGAGAGAGAGAGAGAGAGAGAGAGAGAGAGAGAGAGAGAGAGAGAGAGAGAGAGAGAGAGAGAGAGAGAGAGAGAGAGAGAGAGAGAGAGAGAGAGAGAGAGCTCAGTGTTTTGACTGGGGCTGTGGAGGGGGAGAGAGAGAGAGCTCAGTGTTTTGACTGGGGCCGTGGTGTATACCATTCTTCAATGGCGTGTTACATTGTCACATCTGAGTGTACCTTCAAATCCTCCTGTCCAAGCTAGGGACAGTGATGATCTGATAAGCAGCATCCTTCCTGGAAAGCTTGGAAGTTGTGCCTAATAATAACCAACCTAAAGCTATTTATGCACCTAGCAAGCTAACATGGCACTCTGTCAGGTAGTAAGCTATAGTTACCCATAGCTGCCTGGCTAGCTTTATCGTTTGGTTATTTGTTCCAATACATTTTAAAATTCCGCCCAAAAATGTGTTTTAGCTCGCTAGCTACATTTAAAGGATCCTCACGATGAGTCTGAGACACTTTGAGCATCATATTCCCATTTGCCACCTCTAAAATGAATGTTGTCTATATATATTTGTTAGCTAGCTAGCATACAAGAGTAGTACTTTTCTCTCGCATGCCTGGGGCGGCAGGTAGCCTAGTCGTTAGAGCGTTGGACTAGTAACCGAAAGGTTGCAAGATCGAATCCCCGAGCTGACAAGGTAAAAATCTGTCGTTCTGCCCCTGAACAAGGCAGTTAACCCACTGTTCCTAGGCTGTCATTGTAAATAAGAATTTGTTCTTAACTGACTTGCCTAGTTAAATAAAGGTAAAATAAAAAAATGCAGTCACATTGATTAAATTGGACACTTCGCGGCCACCGCAGTTTGACACGTGACTACAGTTT
Source organism: Salmo salar (assembly GCF_965601325.2). Classification (NCBI taxonomy): domain Eukaryota; kingdom Metazoa; phylum Chordata; class Actinopteri; order Salmoniformes; family Salmonidae; genus Salmo; species Salmo salar. The sequence continues at coordinate 107,298,763 of NC_138291.1, read as the reverse complement.
GCATTGAATTGTGGGTCATAACAACCCCGCGAGTGATAGTAGTTCACTTGCTCCCTCGAGCTAAATCGGGGGGGGGGGGGTGTGTAACGTTTGTGAATTGGACCACCACTTAAGATAGCAATCAAACTGCATCCGGTTTCAACAGGGATCCCCTGAGGGAAAGTGGCTGGGCTGAGGGGGGTAAAAATTACACGATTGGACTGCAGCCTGGGTCTTTTCACATGTCTTTTAGCCAAGGCAGGTCTGTCAAAGATGAATGCCACACCCTCTATGGCTCTGCTTTTCTCTCCTCCTTTCTCCTCTGATCTCTTGGCCGGGGTTAGATACACACTGAGTGTTGAATGAGTGACGTGGAGCGGTGTAGCCTGTTTCAACCCTGCGGGCTGGCTGACCTGTGTATTGATAAGATCCTGTGTGTGTGTGTGTGTGTGTGTGTGTGTGTCTGTCAGTGCCCAGCATGGCAGTTGGGATATGAGGTCACTCAGAGCTGACCTCAGAGCACCTGTGTCCTGTGTTAGCCAACCATCCGTTTAACTCACCGTTGTGTGTGTACTTTTGACTTACTGCTAGCCGTGTGGTTCTGTGGTACTGCTAGCCGTGTTGTGGTTCTGTGGTACTGCTAGCCGTGTTGTGGTTCTGTGGTACTGCTAGCCGTGTTGTGGTTCTGTGGTACTGCTAGCCGTGTTGTGTGTTAGCCAACCATCCGTTTAACTCACCGTTGTGTGTGTACTTTTGACTTACTGCTAGCCGTGTGGTTCTGTGGTACTGCTAGCCGTGTTGTGGTTCTGTGGTATTGCTAGCCGTGTTGTGGTTCTGTGGTACTGCTAGCCGTGTTGTGGTTCTGAGGTACTGCTAGCCGTGTGATGGTTCTGTGGTACTGCTAGCCGTGTTGTGGTTCTGAGGTACTGCTAGCCGTGTTGTGGTTCTGAGGTGCTGCTAGCCGTGTTGTGGTTCTGAGGTGCTGCTAGCCGTGTTATGGTTCTGAGGTACTGCTAGCCGTGTGGTGGTTCTGAGGTGCTGCTAGCCGTGTTGTGGTTCTGAGGTACTGCTAGCCATGTTGTGGTTCTGTGGTAATACTAGCCGTGTTGTGGTTCTGAGGTACTGCTAGCCGTGTTGTGGTTCTGCGGTAATACTAGCCGTGTTGTGGTTCTGAGGTACTGCTAGCCGTGTTGTGGTTCTGAGGTACTGCTAGCCGTGTTGTGGTTCTGTGGTAATGACTGAGCCGTGTTGTGGTTCTGAGGTACTGCTAGCCGTGTTGTGGTTCTGAGGTACTGCTAGCCGTGTTGTGGTTCTGAGGTACTGCTAGCCGTGTTGTGGTTCTGTGGTACTGCTAGCCGTGTTGTGGATCTGAGGTACTGCTAGACGTGTTGTGGATCTGAGGTACTGCTAGACGTGTTGTGGTTCTGAGGTACTGCTAGCCGTGTTGTGGTTCTGTGGTACTGCTAGCCGTGTTGTGGTTCTGTGGTACTGCTAGCCGTGTTGTGTGTTAGCCAACCATCCGTTTAACTCACCGTTGTGTGTGTACTTTTGACTTACTGCTAGCCGTGTGGTTCTGTGGTACTGCTAGCCGTGTTGTGGTCTGTGGTATTGCTAGCCGTGTTGTGGTTCTGTGGTACTGCTAGCCGTGTTGTGGTTCTGAGGTACTGCTAGCCGTGTGATGGTTCTGTGGTACTGCTAGCCGTGTTGTGGTTCTGAGGTACTGCTAGCCGTGTTGTGGTTCTGAGGTGCTGCTAGCCGTGTTGTGGTTCTGAGGTGCTGCTAGCCGTGTTATGGTTCTGAGGTACTGCTAGCCGTGTGGTGGTTCTGAGGTGCTGCTAGCCGTGTTGTGGTTCTGAGGTACTGCTAGCCATGTTGTGGTTCTGTGGTAATACTAGCCGTGTTGTGGTTCTGAGGTACTGCTAGCCGTGTTGTGGTTCTGCGGTAATACTAGCCGTGTTGTGGTTCTGAGGTACTGCTAGCCGTGTTGCGGTTGCTAGGTACTGCTAGCCGTGTTGTGGTTCTGTGGTAATACTAGCCGTGTTGTGGTTCTGAGGTACTGCTAGCCGTGTTGTGGTTCTGAGGTAATACTAGCCGTGTTGTGGTTCTGAGGTACTGCTAGCCGTGTTGTGGTTCTGCGGTAATACTAGCCGTGTTGTGGTTCTGAGGTACTGCTAGCCGTGTTGTGGTTCTGAGGTACTGCTAGCCGTGTTGTGGTTCTGTGGTAATACTAGCCGTGTTGTGGTTCTGAGGTACTGCTAGCCGTGTTGTGGTTCTGAGGTACTGCTAGCCGTGTTGTGGTTCTTGAGGTACTGCTAGCCGTGTTGTGGTTCTGAGGTACTGCTAGCCGTGTTGTGGTTCTGTGGTACTGCTAGCCGTGTTGTGGATCTGAGGTACTGCTAGACGTGTTGTGGATCCGAGGTATCTGCTAGACGTGTTGTGGTTCTGAGGTACTGCTAGCCGTGTTGTGGTTCTGTGGTACTGCTAGCCGTGTTGTGGTTCTGTGGTACTGCTAGCCGTGTTGTGTGTGTAGCCAACCATCCGTTTAACTCACCGTTGTGTGTGTACTTTGACTTACTGCTAGCCGTGTGGTTCTGTGGTACTGCTAGCCGTGTTGTGGTTCTGTGGTATTGCTAGCCGTGTTGTGGTTCTGTGGTACTGCTAGCCGTGTTGTGGTTCTGAGGTACTGCTAGCCGTGTGATGGTTCTGTGGTACTGCTAGCCGTGTTGTGGTTCTGAGGTACTGCTAGCCGTGTTGTGGTTCTGAGGTGCTGCTAGCCGTGTTGTGGTTCTGAGGTGCTGCTAGCCGTGTTATGGTTCTGAGGTACTGTTAGCCGTGTGGTGGTTCTGAGGTGCTGCTAGCCGTGTTGTGGTTCTGAGGTACTGCTAGCCATGTTGTGGTTCTGTGGTAATACTAGCCGTGTTGTGGTTCTGAGGTACTGCTAGCCGTGTTGTGGTTCTGCGGTAATACTAGCCGCTGTTGTGGTTCTGAGGTATTGCTAGCCGTGTTGTGGTTCTGAGGTACTGCTAGCCGTGTTGTGGTTCTGTGGTAATACTAGCCGTGTTGTGGTTTGAGGTACTGCTAGCCGTGTTGTGGTTCTGAGGTACTGCTAGCCGTGTTGTGGTTCTGAGGTACTGCTAGCCGTGTTGTGGGTTCTGAGGTACTGCTAGACGTGTTGTGGTTCTGTGGTACTGCTAGCCGTGTTGTGGATCTGAGGTACTGCTAGACGTGTTGTGGTTCTGAGGTACTGCTAGCCGTGTTGTGGTTCTGAGGTACTGCTAGCCGTGTTGTGGTTCTGAGGTACTGCTAGACGTGTTGTGGTTCTGTGGTACTGCTAGCCGTGTTGTGGATCTGAGGTACTGCTAGCCGTGTTGTGGTTCTGAGGTACTGCTAGCCGTGTTGTGGTTCTGTGGTACTGCTAGCCGTGTTGTGGATCTGAGGTACTGTTGTGTTAATATGGTGTGTGAGTGTCGTTGTGTTAATATGGTGTGTGAGGGTCGTTGTGTTAATATGGTGTGTGAGTGTTGTGTTAATATGGTGTGTGAGTGTTGTTGTGTTAATATGGTGTGTGAGTGTTGTTGTGTTAATATGGTGTGTGAGTGTTGTTGTGTTAATATGGTGTGTGAGTGTTGTTGTGTTAATATGGTGTGTGAGGGTTGTGTTAATATGGTGTGTGAGTGTTGTTGTGTTAATATGGTGTGTGAGGGTTGTTGTGTTAATATGGTGTGTGAGGGTTGTTGTGTTAATATGGTGTCTGAGTGTTGTTGTGTTAATATGGTGTGTGAGTGTTGTGTTAATATGGTGTGTGAGTGTTGTGTTAATATGGTGTGTGAGTGTTGTGTTAATATGGTGTGTGAGGGTTGTTGTGTTAATATGGTGTGTGAGGGTTGTTGTGTTAATATGGTGTGTGAGGGTTGTTGTGTTAATATGGTGTGTGAGGGTTGTTGTGTTAATATGGTGTGAGTGTTGTTGTGTAATATGGTGTGTGAGTGTTGTGTTAATATGGTGTGTGAGTGTTGTTGTGTTAATATGTTGTGTGAGGGTTGTTGTGTTAATATGGTGTGTGAGGGTTGTTGTGTTAATATGGTGTGTGAGGGTTGTTGTGTTAATATGGTGTGTGAGTGGTGTTGTGTTAATATGGTGTGTGAGTGGTGTTGTGTTAATATGGTGTGTGAGGGTTGTTGTGTTAATATGGTGTGTGAGGGTTGTTGTGTTAATATGGTGTGAGTGTTGTTGTGTTAATATGGTGTGAGTGTTGTTGTGTTAATATGGTGTGAGTGTTGTGTTAATATGGTGTGTGAGTGTTGTTGTGTTAATATGGTGTGTGAGTGTTGTTGTGTTAATATGGTGTGTGAGTGTTGTGTTAATATGGTGTGTGAGTGTTGTTGTGTTAATATGGTGTGTGAGGGTTGTTGTGTTAATATGGTGTGTGAGGTTGTGTTATATGGTGTGTGAGTGTTGTGTTAATATGGTGTGTGAGTGTTGTGTTAATATGGTGTGTGAGGGTTGTTGTGTTAATATGGTGTGTGAGGGTTGTTGTGTTAATATGGTGTGAGTGTTGTGTTAATATGGTGTGTGAGTGTTGTGTTAATATGGTGTGTGAGTGGTGTTGTGTTAATATGGTGTGTGAGGGTTGTTGTGTTAATATGGTGTGTGTGAGGGTTGTTGTGTTAATATGGTGTGTGAGGGTTGTTGTGTTAATATGGTGTGTGATGGTTGTTGTGTTAATATGGTGTGTGTGAGGGTTGTTGTGTTAATATGGTTGTGAGTGTTGTGTTAATATGGTGTGTGAGGGTCGTTGTGTTAATATGGTGTGTGAGTGTCGTTGTGTTAATATGGTGTGTGAGGGTCGTTGTGTTAATATGGTGTGTGAGGTGTTGTGTTAATATGGTGTGTGAGTGTTGTTGTGTTAATATGGTGTGTGAGTGTTGTTGTGTTAATATGGTGTGTGAGTGTTGTGTTAATATGGTGTGTGAGGTGTTGTGTTAATATGGTGTGTGAGTGTTGTGTTAATATGGTGTGTGAGTGTTGTGTTAATATGGTGTGTGAGTGTTGTTGTGTTAATATGGTGTGTGAGGGTTGTTGTGTTAATATGGTGTGTGAGTGTTGTGTTAATATGGTGTGAGGGTTGTTGTGTTAATATGGTGTGTGAGTGTTGTTGTGTTAATATGGTGTGTGAGGGTTGTGTTAATATGGTGTGTGAGGGTTGTTGTGTTAATATGGTGGGTGAGGGTTGTTGTGTTAATATGGTGTGTGAGGGTTGTTGTGTTAATATGGTGTGTGAGTGTTGTGTTAATATGGTGTGTGAGTGTTGTGTTAATATGGTGTGTGAGTGTTGTTGTGTTAATATGGTGTGTGAGTGTTGTGTTAATATGGTGTGTGAGTGTTGTGTTAATATGGTGTGTGAGTGTTGTGTTAATATGGTGTGTGAGTGTTGTTGTGTTAATATGGTGTGTGAGGGTTGTTGTGTTAATATGGTGTGTGAGTGTTGTTGTGTTAATATGGTGTGTGAGTGTTGTTGTGTTAATATGGTGTGTGAGTGTTGTTGTGTTAATATGGTGTGTGAGGGTTGTTGTGTTAATATGGTGTGTGAGTGTTGTGTTAATATGGTGTGTGAGTGTTGTGTTAATATGGTGTGAGGGTTGTTGTGTTACTATGGTGTGTGAGTGTTGTGTTAATATGGTGTGTGAGTGTTGTTGTGTTAATATGGTGTGTGAGGGTTGTTGTGTTAATATGGTGTGTGAGGGTTGTTGTGTTAATATGGTGTGTGAGTGTTGTGTTAATATGGTGTGTGAGTGTTGTTGTGTTAATATGGTGTGTGAGTGTTGTGTTAATATGGTGTGTGAGTGTTGTGTTAATATGGTGTGAGGGTTGTTGTGTTACTATGGTGTGTGAGTGTTGTGTTAATATGGTGTGTGAGTGTTGTGTTAATATGGTGTGTGAGTGTTGTTGTGTTAATATGGTGTGTGAGGGTTGTTGTGTTAATATGGTGTGTGAGTGTTGTGTTAATATGGTGTGTGAGTGTTGTGTTATATGGTGTGAGGGTTGTTGTGTTACTATGGTGTGTGAGTGTTGTGTTAATATGGTGTGTGAGTGTTGTTGTGTTAATATGGTGTGTGAGGGTTGTTGTGTTAATATGGTGTGTGAGGGTTGTTGTGTTAATATGGTGTGTGAGGGTTGTTGTGTTAATATGGTGTGTGAGTGGTGTTGTGTTAATATGGTGTGTGAGTGGTGTTGTGTTAATATGGTGTGTGAGGGTTGTTGTGTTAATATGGTGTGTGAGGGTTGTTGTGTTAATATGGTGTGTGAGGGTTGTTGTGTTAATATGGTGTGGTGAGTGTTGTGGTTAATATGGTGTGTAAGTGTTGTGTTAATATGGTGTGTGAGGGTTGTTGTGTTAATATGGTGTGTGAGTGTTGTTGTGTTATATGGTGTGTGAGTGTTGTGTTAATATGGTGTGTGAGTGTTGTGTTAATATGGTGTGAGTGTTGTGTTAATATGGTGTGAGTGTTGTGTTAATATGGTGTGAGTGTTGTTGTGTTAATATGGTGTGTGAGTGTTGTGTTAATATGGTGTGAGTGTTGTGTTAATATGGTGTGAGTGTTGTGTTAATATGGTGTGAGTGTTGTTGTGTTAATATGGTGTGAGTGTTGTTGTGTTAATATGGTGTGTGTGTTTCCTCCTTCAGTTGACTCGGTTTCATATCAGAACTGCAAACGTGTGTGTGTGTGTGTGTGTGTGTGTGTGTGTGTGTGTGTGTGTGTGTGTGTGTGTGTGTGTGTGTGTGTGTGTGTGTGTGTGTGTGTGTGTGTGTGTGTGTGTGTGTGTGTGTGTGTGTGTGTGTGTGTAGGAGAAGGATGTGGAGCGTCGGAGGCAGCTGAGGGAGAGGGCCAGACAGCTCATCGCCGAGGCTCGCTCTGGGGTCAAGATCACAGAGATGCCCCTTTACGACACGACCGCTGACCGAGGGAGAGGCAAAACCACTCCTACTGGAGGTTAGACACACACACACACAGAGCACATGTTAAAAGCCAGCCGCAAACACACTTGCATAGACACGTGTCCAGTCGGTTGAGATTTCAAAAAAATAATTATTATTGTTGAAACACAAATGAAGAACAGTTCACAGTTTTTAAGTCAAACTTGTTTTCCTTTAAATTGTCTTTCTACTTCAGTGTGTTTTAAACATCCCAGGATGCTGTGTTTCTCTGGAGGACATCTGTGCTGCATTTAACCACAGGGAAATTACACATGAATGTTGACACACACACACACACACACACACACACACACACACACACACACACACACACACACACACACACACACACACACACACACACACACACACACACACACACAGAGTAAATTGTAAGCTGAAAGCACTCACTGGTGGAGACATTTCCATTAGTCCTTCTCTCTAAGGGCTATCGCTAATCCCCCAAAATGCATCAGGAAAAACAAATGCCATTTGATCACTACTGTAGGTCTCAAACACACACACACACACACAACCCTGTGATTACAGCTCAAATTGGTTTGACTTTCCTCTCCTTTATTCAGGTGTAATTATTGGTTCATCAACGGTACTCTTGGTGAGGCTGAATTACCTTTCAGGAGAGAAACAAAACTCATTTATAATCATAGCTATCGAGTCTGAAATTCAACGGTGTGAATTCCCCGCCGTGCGCTTTTCCATTCCACCGTAAATAGATGTTATTATGGTAATGACCGTTATTACTCCTATAGATATTTGTTTTCAATCGTCTCCCCGTTTGTGACTCCTCTTGTCTAGTTGTCAGGGTGAAATGTAATGGCTGCCGTGCGGAGGGAAGGAACAGACAGCAGCCTGCGTGACTGGACAGCGCAGGGAACGAGCTTTATCATGCTGCTTGGAGAATATTATGTCACTTTCTCACAGCGTCAAGGGACAGCCGAATTATTATCTCTGTCTTCTCTGTCTCTCTCATAACTATTCATCCCTCTGATTCAGATGCTGTACAGAAAGAGATAGACGGAGAAAAAGAGAGACGGGGAAAGATGGAAAGAGAGAGGACGGGGAAAGATGGAAAGAGAGAGGACGGGGAAAGATGGAAAGAGAGAGGACGGGGAAAGATGGAAAGAGAGAGGATGGGGAAAGATGGAAAGAGAGAGGATGGGAAAGATGGAAAGAGAGAGGACGGGGAAAGATGGAAAGAGAGAGGATGGGGAAAGATGGAAAGAGAGAGGATGGGGAAAGATGGAAAGAGAGAGGACGGGGAAAGATGGAAAGAGAGAGGATGGGAAAGATGGAAAGAGAGAGGACGGGGAAAGATGGAAAGAGAGAGGACGGGGAAAGATGGAAAGAGAGAGGATGGGAAAGATGGAAAGAGAGAGGACGGGGAAAGATGGAAAGAGAGAGGACGGGGAAAGATGGAAAGAGAGAGGATGGGAAAGATGGAAAGAGAGAGGATGGGAAAGATGGAAAGAGAGAGGACGGGGAAAGATGGAAAGAGAGAGGATGGGGAAAGATGGAAAGAGAGAGGATGGGGAAAGATGGAAAGAGAGAGGATGGGAAAGATGGAAAGAGAGAGGACGGGGAAAGATGGAAAGAGAGAGGACGGGGAAAGATGGAAAGAGAGAGGACGGGGGAAAATGGAAAGAGAGAGGATGGGGAAAGATGGAAAGAGAGAGGATGGGGAAAGATGAAAAGAGAGAGGATGGGGAAAGATGAAAAGAGAGAGGATGGGAAAGATGGAAAGAGAGAGGACGGGGAAAGATGGAAAGAGAGAGGACGGGGAAAGATGGAAAGAGAGAGGATGGGAAAGATGGAAAGAGAGAGGATGGGAAAGATGGAAAGAGAGAGGACGGGGAAAGATGGAAAGAGAGAGGATGGGGAAAGATGGAAAGAGAGAGGATGGGAAAGATGGAAAGAGAGAGGACGGGGAAAGATGGAAAGAGAGAGGACGGGGAAAGATGGAAAGAGAGAGGATGGGAAAGATGGAAAGAGAGAGGACGGGGAAAGATGGAAAGAGAGAGGACGGGGAAAGATGGAAAGAGAGAGGATGGGAAAGATGGAAAGAGAGAGGACGGGGAAAGATGGAAAGAGAGAGGACGGGGAAAGATGGAAAGAGAGAGGATGGGAAAGATGGAAAGAGAGAGGATGGGAAAGATGGAAAGAGAGAGGATGGGAAAGATGGAAAGAGAGAGGACGGGGAAAGATGGAAAGAGAGAGGATGGGGAAAGATGGAAAGAGAGAGGATGGGGAAAGATGGAAAGAGAGAGGATGGGAAAGATGGAAAGAGAGAGGACGGGGAAAGATGGAAAGAGAGAGGACGGGGAAAGATGGAAAGAGAGAGGACGGGGAAAGATGGAAAGAGAGAGGACGGGGAAAGATGGAAAGAGAGAGGACGGGGAAAGATGGAAAGAGAGGACGGGGAAAAATGGAAAGGGAGAGGACGGGGGAAATGGGAAGAGAAAGAAGGAGACAGAAGTAGAGAGCGAGAAAGGACAAGAGTGAGAAGATGTGGGGTACAGAGCTGTGGGGTACAGAGCTGTGGGGTACAGAGCTGTGGGGTACAGAGCTGTGGGTACAGAGCTGTGGGGTACAGAGCTGTGGGTACAGAGCTGTGGGGTACAGAGCTGTGGGGTGAAGAGCTGTGGGGTACAGAGCTGTGGGTACAGAGCTGTGGGGTACAGAGCTGTGGGTACAGAGCTGTGGGGTACAGAGCTGTGGGTACAGAGCTGTGGGGTACAGAGCTGTGGGGTGAAGAGCTGTGGGGTACAGAGCTGTGGGTACAGAGCTGTGGGGTACAGAGCTGTGGGTACAGAGCTGTGGGGTACAGAGCTGTGGGTACAGAGCTGTGGGGTACAGAGCTGTGGGTACAGAGCTGTGGGGTACAGAGCTGTGGGGGGCTGAAGAGCTGTGGGGTACAGAGCTGTGGGGTACAGAGCTGTGGGTACAGAGCTGTGGGGTACAGAGCTGTGGGGTACAGAGCTGTGGGGTACAGAGCTGTGGGTACAGAGCTGTGGGGGGCTGAAGACAAAACCTGGTAAAAGTAGAACCTTGGTGAGAGAGATGACAGAGACAGAGAATAAAGAGGATGAAGAAGAGAGAGAGATAGAGAGGAGACAGAAAGAGGAAGAGAGAGGAGATGAGAGAGAGGATGAGAGGAGACTAGTGAGACAGCAAGAGAGTGGAAGAGAGAGGAGACTAGTGAGACAGGAGGAAAGAGAGGAGGAGAGGAGATGAGTGAGACAGGAGGAAGAGAGGAGATGAGTGAGACAGGAGGAAGAGAGGAGATGAGTGAGACAGGAGGAGAGAGAGGAGGAGAGGAGATGAGTGAGACAGGAGGAAGAGAGGAGATGAGTGAGACAGGAGGAAGAGAGGAGATGAGTGAGACAGGAGGAGAGAGGAGATGAGTGAGACAGGAGGAGAGAGAGGAGATGAGTGAGACAGGAGGAGAGAGAGGAGATGAGTGAGACAGGAGGAGAGAGAGGAGATGAGTGAGACAGGAGGAGAGAGGAGATGAGTGAGACAGGAGGAGAGAGAGGAGATGAGTGAGACAGGAGGAGAGAGAGGAGATGAGTGAGACAGGAGGAAGAGAGGAGATGAGTGAGACAGGAGGAGAGAGAGGAGATGAGTGAGACAGGAGGAGAGAGAGGAGATGAGTGAGACAGGAGGAGAGAGAGGAGATGAGTGAGACAGGAGGAGAGAGAGGAGATGAGTGAGACAGGAGGAGAGAGAGGAGATGAGTGAGACAGGAGGAGAGAGAGGAGATGAGTGAGACAGGAGGAGAGAGAGGAGATGAGTGAGACAGGAGGAGAGAGGAGATGAGTGAGACAGGAGGAGAGAGAGGAGATGAGTGAGACAGGAGGAGAGAGGAGATGAGTGAGACAGGAGGAGAGAGAGGAGATGAGTGAGACAGGAGGAAGAGAGGAGATGAGTGAGACAGGAGGAGAGAGAGGAGATGAGTGAGACAGGAGGAGAGAGGAGATGAGTGAGACAGGAGGAGAGAGGAGATGGAAGAGAGGAGATGAGTGAGACAGGAGGAAGAGAGGAGATGAGTGAGACAGGAGGAAGAGAGGAGATGAGTGAGACAGGAGGAGAGAGGAGATGAGTGAGACAGGAGGAGAGAGAGGAGATGAGTGAGACAGGAGGAGAGAGAGGAGATGAGTGAGACAGGAGGAGAGAGAGGAGATGAGTGAGACAGGAGGAGAGAGAGGAGATGAGTGAGACAGGAGGAGAGAGGAGATGAGTGAGACAGGAGGAGAGAGAGGAGATGAGTGAGACAGGAGGAGAGAGAGGAGATGAGTGAGACAGGAGGAGAGAGAGGAGATGAGTGAGACAGGAGGAGAGAGGAGATGAGTGAGACAGGAGGAAGAGAGGAGATGAGTGAGACAGGAGGAGAGAGAGGAGATGAGTGAGACAGGAGGAGAGAGAGGAGGGAGGAAGATGCAGTTTGGTTTATTTGCTCTTTCTGCCTTTTTGAATCTGGCTAATTGTGGATCTCATTAAAAATGGTGTCAGGGAGGAGGAGGAGAGGAAAGGGGGATGAGAGAAGGGAGGAGAAGAGCAGCGCTGTAGGCCTGATGCACAAGGCCTGCCGTGCAGAACGCCTAATCCTAGCCCTGCTCCCTCCTCTCTCTTCTCTCCTCCATCATTCCCTCCACCACTCAGGGTCCTGTTAATTCAGACCTGGGCTGCCCCTGCCACCGCCTGCCTGCCTGCCTGCAAACTTTCCAAACTCCATCACCATAGCTTCCTTTAATTAGCTAGCGTTAACCAGCCACCCGCGCTCCACGCTCGCTCGCACGCGCTCTCTCCACACATCACAGAAACCAAATTAAAAACTGAAAATGCTCTCCCTCTCTTTTTCCTTGAGTCTTTCTCTCTCTCGCTTTTCTCTCTCTCTCTTTCACACGTTATTTTTCACTCTCCCTCTTTTTCCTGTTACTCTCTCTTCCTCTGCCTCTCTCTTTCTCCTTCTCTCCCTCCCCTGTCTTTCATTGTCTCTCTCTCCTCCTACCACTAAGTGACAGAACGGGTGGAGGGAAGGAGACTCTCTGTCAAACATCTGCAGCAGTTTTTTTGTATTTGTTTCTTTTGAGTCCATTTATTTATACAGCAGGATTTAATATTGTTTTTATTGTTTGTGTTGATTTTATTTTGTCCCGTCGGGAGGCTTAATGTAATATGTGTTTTCATGTTTTGTTTTTGTTTCGTTTTTGGCCTTTATCTGTAGCTGTTGTCACAGCAGCGATGCCTGAACAGAGCTGTGAATTGTCTGGTGATGGTGATGGCTCTGCTTCAGTTAGTCTGTGTGTCTGTAGAGACAGACACCCAGACAGACAGACCCCAGGCAGGCAGACAGACAGACAGACAGACAGACAGACAGACAGACAGACAGACAGACAGACAGACAGACAGACAGACAGACACAGACAGACAGACACAGACAGACAGACAGACAGACAGACAGACAGACAGACAGACAGACAGACAGACAGACAGACAGACAGACAGACAGACAGACAGACAGACAGACTTAAGTGGGGCCTGCTGTGTTTTCACAACACGTATTAATATCTCCTTACTTTCTCTAGGGCTTGGAACCAGCATGGCTTCACATAACCACTAACATGCACTAACATAGAATGCTTCTTTCTCTCTCTCCTTACATCTTTCTCTTTCTTTCCCTCTCTCTCCATCTTTCTTTCTTTCTCTCTCCATCTTTCTCTTTCTTTCTCTCTCCATCTTTCTCTTTCTTTCTCTCTCCATCTTTCTCTTTCTTTCTCTCTCCATCTTTCTTTCTTTCTCTCTCCATCTTCCTCTTTCTTTATCTCTCTCTCCATTTTTCTTTCTTTCTCTCTCTCTCAATCTTCCTCTCTCTCTTTCTTCCTTGCTTTCTTTCTCTCTCTCTGTCTCTCTGTCTCTCTCTGTGTGTCTCTGTCTCTCTCTCTGTCTCTCGTCTGTAGATGTGTTGGATGGAGATGCAGGTGATGATAATGGGGGTGAGGAGGAGGGGGGGAGAGATGAAGATCACCATGATGAAACTGTGACAGAGGCTGCTGCGGTAGATACTAACCCTCCTGAGGCCCCTCCGACCTCCTCCACCATCCAGGGGCATCAGGAGTCTACTAACCCCAGCTCTGAGCTAACCTTTCTGGGTAAAGGGACCACCACTAACTGTCTGTGTGCTGGTGCTTCTGCTTGTTCGTTTGCTCTCTGTTTTGTCGGTCTGTAACTCACCCCTCATGTGCACGACTCCACTTTCCCCTTTGACCTCTGCTTCTCATTGGCTTGAGTCATGGCTAGCTGGGATCCCATTGGCCTGTAGCAGATTCTCTAGTTCTGAGACTGGCTTTATTTGTTTTTCTATTCCTGTACAATTTTATTAAAACTAGTAATTAAAAAACAACTGCAAAAAGTTCTCCCTAGACAATAAAAAAATGGTATCTTCAGAAAAGCATTTGTGGAATGTTTTCAGAGGTAAGTTAATTACTTTTTTCCAGCGTTTTGCATCCCTGTTCTGCCAATAGGAGATAGGCAGGAGTACAGTAAAGGGTTAAAGAAGCAGAAAGGAAGGAGAACATGAAAACAGAACAATAAATAGTGTTTCTTTGAAGCAGCAGTATCTCTGCTGTTTGTTTTCTCTGTGGTTTGTTGTTTTCTGGTGGTGAAGACCTTTGTCACAGAGACGGTCCTTATGAAGGGAGAGGTCGTTGTGATGCTACGCTCTACGGCTGCGTTGCAAATGGATCCATCCCCTAAGTAGTGCAGAGCCCAAAGACCCAGGGCTGTGGTCAATAGTACCTAGTACCAGTGCACTACCTAGGGAAAAGGGTGCCATGTGGGACAGACACTACTTGTTGATAAACCGCCTGTTTCAAGAGGTGCCAGATAAAACATTCTTGACAGGACCACTCTACTGAGCACTTCACTTCACAGGCTGCCCTAATATATCTGCGACCCTAATGTATCTTCAACCCTAATATATCTTCTACCCTAATATATCTTCTACCCTAATATATCTTCTACCCTAATATATCTTCTACCCTAATATACCCCATACCCTAATGTATCTTCTACCCTAATGTATCTCCTACCCTAATATATATTCTACCCTAATGTATCGTCTACCCTAATATATATTCTACCCTAATGTATCTCCTACCCTAATGTACCTTCTACCCTAATATATATTCTACCCTAATGTATCTTCTACCCTAATATATCTTCTACCCTAATATATATTCTACCCTAATATATCTTCTACCCTAATATATCTCCTACCCTAATATATCTTCTACCCTAATCTATCCCATACCCTAATATATATTCTACCCTAATGTATCTTCTACCCTAATGTATCTTCTACCCTAATATATCTTCTACCCTAATGTATCCTCTACCCTATTATATACCTTCTTCCCGTAATCTATATTTTACCCTAATGTATCTTCTACCCTGATGTATCTTCTACCCTAATATATCTTCTACCCTAATGTATCTCCTACCCTAATATATATTCTACCCTAATATATATTCTACCCTAATATATATTCTACCCTAATATATCTTCTACCCTAATAATACCTCTACCCTAATGTATATTCTACCCTAATATATCTTCTACCCTAATATATCTTCTACCCTAATATATATTCTACCCTAATATATCTCCTACCCTAATATATCTTCTACCCTAATCTACACCATACCCTAATATATCTTCTACCCTAATGTATCTTCTACCCTAATATATCTTCTACCCTAATGTATCTTCTACCCTAATGTATCTTCTACCCTAATGAATCTTCTACCCTAATATATATCTTCTACCCTAATATATCTTCTACCCTAATATATCATCTACCCTAATGTATCTTCTACCCTGATATATCTGCTACCCTAATATACCCGCTACCCTAATATATCCTCTACCCTAATGTATCTTCTACCCTAATATATCTTCTACCCTAATATATCTTCTACCCTAATATATCTTCTACCCTGATATATCTGCTACCCTAAAATATATCTTCTACCCTAATGTATCTTCTACCCTAATATATCTTCTACCCTAATATATCTTCTACCCTAATATATCTTCTACCCTAATTTATCCCATACCCTAATATATCTTCTACCCTAATGTATCTTCTACCCTAATGTATCTCCTACCCTAATATATATTCTACCCTAATGTATCTTCTACCCTAATATTACCTCTACCCTAATGTATCCTCTACCCTAATGTATCTTCTACCCTAATATATCCTCTACCCTAATATATCTTCTACCCTAATATATCTTCTACCCTAATATAGCCCATACCCTAATATATCCCATACCCTAATGTATCTTCTACCCTAATGTATTTTCTACCCTAATATATCTGCTACCCTAAAATATTCTCTACCCTAATATATTTTCTACCCTAATATATCTGCTACCCTAATATTTCTACCCTAATATATATCTTCTACCCTAATATATCTTCTACCCTAATATATATCTGGTAGACTAATATATACTACTCAAAAAAATAAAGGGAACACTTAAACAACACATCCTAGATCTGAATGAAATAAATAATCTTATTCAATTATTTTTTCTTTACATAGTTGAATGTGCTGACAACAAAATCACACAAAAATAATCAATGGAAATCCAATTTATCAGCCCATGGAGGTCTGGATTTGGAGTCACACTCAAAATTAAAGTGGAAAACCACACTACAGGCTGATCCAACTTTGATGTAATGTCCTTAAAACAAGTCAAAATGAGGCTCAGTAGTGTGTGTGGCCTCCACGTGCCTGTATGACCTCCCTACAATGCCTGGGCATGCTCCTGATGAGGTGGCGGATGGTCTCCTGAGGGATCTCCTCCCAGGCCTGGACTAAAGCATCCGCCAACTCCTGGACAGTCTGTGGTGCAACGTGGCGTTGGTGGATGGAGCGAGACATGATGTCCCAGATGTGCTCAATTGGATTCAGGTCTGGGGAACGGGCGGGCCAGTCCATAGCATCAATGCCTTCCTCTTGCAGGAACTGCTGACACACTCCAGCCACATGAGGTCTAGCATTGTATGGCATTAGGAGGAACCCAGGGCAACCGCATCAGCATATGGTCTCACAAGGGGTCTGAGGATCTCATCTCGGTACCTAATGGCAGTCAGGCTACCTCTGGCGAGCACATGGAGGGCTGTGCGGCCCCCCAAAGAAATGCCACCCCACAACATAACTGACCCACCGCCAAACCGGTCATGCTGGAGGATGTTGCAGGCAACAGAACGTTCTCCACGGCATCTCCAGACTCTGTCACGTCTGTCACGTGCTCAGTGTGAACCTGCTTTCATCTGTGAAGAGCACAAGGCGCCAGTGGCGAATTTGCCAATCTTGGTGTTCTCTGGCAAATGCCAAACGTCCTGCACGGTGTTGGGCTGTAAGCACAACCCCCACCTGTGGACGTCGGGCCCTCATACCACCCTCATGGAGTCTGTTTCTGACCGTTTGAGCAGACACTTGCACATTTGTGGCCTGCTGGAGGTCATTTTGCAGGGCTCTGGCAGTGCTTCTCCTGCTCCTCCTTGCACAAAGGCGGAGGTAGCGGTCCTGCTGCTGGGTTGTTGCCCTCCTACGGCCTCCTCCACGTCTCCGGATGTACTGGCCTGTCTCCTGGTAGCGCCTCCATGCTCTGGACACTACGCTGACAGACACAGCAAACCTTCTTGCCACTGCTCGCGTTGATGTGCCATCCTGGATGAGCTGCACTACCTGAGCCACTTGTGTGGGTTGTAGACTCCGTCTCATGCTACCACTAGAGTGAAAGCACCGCCAGCATTCAAAAGTGACCAAAACATCAGCCAGGAAGCATAGGAACTGAGAAGTGGTCTGTGGTCCCCACCTGCAGAACCACTCCTTTATTGGGGGTGTCTTGCTAATTGCCTATAATTTCCACCTGTTATCTATTCCATTTGCACAACAGCATGTGAAATTTATTGTCAATCAGTGTTGCTTCGTAAGTGGACAGTTTGATTTCACAGAAGTGTGATTGACTTGGAGTTACATTGTGTCGTTTAAGTGTTCCCTTTATTTTTTTGGAGCAGTGTATATATCTGGTACCCTAATATATATCTGGTACCCTAATATATATCTGGTAGACTAATATATATCTGGTAGACTAATATATATCTCGTAGACTAATATATATCTGGTAGACTAATATATATCTGGAAGACTAATATATATCTGCTACCCTAATATATATCTGGTAGAATAATATATATCTTCTACCCTAATATATATCTGGTAGAATAATATATATCTGGTAGACTAATATATATCTGCTACCCTAATATATATCTGGTAGACTAATATATATCTTCTACCCTAATATATATCTGGTAGAATAATATATATCTGCTACCCTAATATATATATCTGGTAGACTAATATATATCTGGTAGCTCATTGGTTAATTATTATGATAGGTATACCAGAGCTCTGTCATCTCTCCAGTCCTCACTTCCCTCCTCCCTGTGTGTGTGTGTGTGTGTGTGTGTGTGTGTGTGTGTGTGTGTGTGTGTGTGTGTGTGTGTGTGTGTGTGTGTGTGTGTGTGTTGTGTGTGTGTGTGTGTGTGTGTGTGTGTGTGTGCAATCCAAACCATCTCTGTTACACACTGTTTTTGCTTACTCGCCTGCTTACTGAATGACCCCCACTCCTTGTGTGTGTGCGCGTATGTGTGTGTTTCCCTGTTATGTATTTGTGAGTACCTGGCCATCTGAGACGGGAAAAGTTTTGGACGCCTTCACCCAGGCTCTCTGCCCAACCCTGATAAGTGTGTGTGTGTGGAAAGAGGGTCACACATGAAATGGTCTCCCTCCTGCCCTTTCATCTCCTCCAGCCCAGTGCTCAGCCCTGGCAGGACACCCCCGAGTGTGTGTGTGTGTGTGTGTGTGTGTGTGTGTGTGTGTGTGTGTGTGTGTGTGTGTGTGTGTGTGTGTGTGTGTGTGAGGACAAGGCCAGCACTGTGATTACCAGGCCTGACAAGTGGAGCTGGAAGAGAGAGAGAGATGGAGTTGTACAGAGAGGAAGGTATAGAGAGACAGAGTGAGATAAACACCGTAGGGAAAGAGGGAAGAAATGGAGAGGGAAGGAAAGACGGAAGGGTGAAGAGGTTGAGAGAAAATGAAGAGATTGAGAGGAGTGAGCTGAAGGAAAGAGAGACTCAGATTAGCAGCAGTACTGAGAGAGAGAGAGAGAGACATGGGTAGAGAGGCCAAACGACATCAGAACATAACCTGTTGAGGAAAGAGTGGATCCCCTCGCCAACAGCCAGTGAAATAGCAGGGTGCCAAATTCAAAACAACAAAAATCTCATAATTCTAATTTATCAAACATACAAGTATTATACACCATTTTAAAGATAAACTTCTTGTTAATCCAACCACAGTGTCCGATTTCAAAAAGGCTTTACGGTGAAAGCATACCATTAGATTATGTTAGGACAGCGCCTAGACAAGAAAAACCACACAGCCATTTTCCAAGCAAGGAGAGGCGTCACAAAAACCAGAAATACAGCTAAAATTAATCACTAACCTTTGACGATCTTCTTCAGATGACACTCCCAGGACTCAATGTTACACAATACATGTATATTTTGTTCGATAAAGTTCATATTTATATCCAAAAACCCAATTTTACATTGGCGCATAATGTTCAGAAATGTTTTGCCTCCAAAACTTCCAGTGAATGAGCACATCAATTTACAGAAATACACGTCATAAATTTTGATTAAAGATACGAGTGTTTTACATAGGATTAAAGATAAACTTCTCCTTAATGCAACCGCTTTGTCAGATTTCAAAACAGCTTTACGGCGAAAGCACATTGTTCAATATTCTGAGTACAGCGCTCAACCATCAAAGCAAGCTATCCAGTTACCCGCCAAGTTGTGGATCAACAAAAGTCAGAAACAGCGTTTTAAATCTTCACTTTGCTGATCTTCGGCGGAATGCACTCGAAAGACTCCCAGTTCCACAAGAAATGTTCGTTTTGTTCAATAAAGTCCATATTTATGTCCAAATACCTCCGTTTTGTTCACATGTTTATTTCAGTTTAGCTCACTAATCAAAATGCACAATGCGCGGGCGCAAAAGCTAGACGAAAAGCAAAAAAGTTCCATTACAGTTCGTAGAAACATGTCAAACGATGTATATAATCAATATTTAGGATATTTTTGTCATAAATCTTCAATAATATTCCAACCGGACAATAGCGTATTGAATACAGAAGAAAAAGAAAGAACGGCGCACTTCACGTGACTGCGCGAGAGTGCACTAATGTCTTTCAGGAAGCCTGTTGTTTTGAGAGCTCTTATTCGATTCCCTGTCACATTACAAGCCTGAAACAATTTCTAAAGACTGTTGACATCTGCTGGAAGCATTAGGAAGTGCAATTTGACCCCACAGACACAGCATATTAGAAAGGCAATCACTTAAAAACTACAACCTTTAAAATCTCCCACTTCCGGGTTGGATTTTCCTCAGGTTTTTGCCTGCCATATGAGTTCTGTTATACTCACATACATTATTTTAACAGTTTTGGAAACTTTAGAGTGTTTTCTATCCAAATCTACACCTTATATGCATATCATAGCTTCTGGGCCTGAGTAACAGGCAGTTTACTTTGGGCACCTCATTCATCCAAATTTCCAAATACTGCCCCCTAGCCCGAAGAAGATAATGTGTACAGCTGTGCCCAACCTGTGCTGTGTTGGCCTGACAGGAGAGGGTCTCAGCCAGACCAGGTGTGTGTCTTCATCGTCCATCAGGGATCTCTGTCTTTCTCTCTCCTCCACCTCCATCTCTCTCCCTATCCATCTCACTCTCTCCCCCCTGTCTCTCTCTCTCTCCTCCACCTCCATCTCTCTCCCCCTGTCTCTCTCTCTCTCCTCCACCTCCATCTCTCTCCCCCTGTCTCTCTCTCTCCTCCACCTCCATCTCTCTCCCCATCCATCTCTCTCTCTCTCCCCTCTGTCTCTTTCTCTCTCCTCCACCTCCATCTCTCTCCCCATCCATCTCTCTCTCTCCCCCGTCTCTTTCTCTCTCCTCCACCTCCATCTCTCTCCCCATCCATCTCTCTCTCTCCCCCGTCTCTTTCTCTCTCCTCCACCTCCATCTCTCTCCCCATCCATCTCTCTCTCTCCCCCGTCTCTTTCTCTCTCCTCCACCTCCATCTCTCTCCCCATCCATCTCTCTCTCCCCCCCGTCTCTTTCTCTCTCCTCCACCTCCATCTCTCTCCCCATCCATCTCTCTCTCTCCCCCGTCTCTTTCTCTCTCCTCCACATACATCTCTCTCCCCATCCATCTCTCTCTCCCCCTCTCTTTCTCTCTCCCCCCTCCACCACTCCCTCCTCCATCTCTCCCCCTCCACCTCCCCCCTCATCTCTCTCCCCCCTCCATCTCTCTCTCTCTAGTCTGATAGTCCTATTCCACTATGTATGTATACTCAGTGTCACGCACCTCTCTTCCCAAACAGCTTATTCAATCCAGATCACTATCTCCCTCACATATATATGTATATATATTTACTCTGTGTGTGTGTGTGTGTGTGTGTGTGTGTGTGTGTGTGTGTGTGTGTGTGTGTGTGTGTGTGTGTGTGTGTGTGTGTGGATCTGTTATCTACTAGTGTGCTCAGGCAGAAATCAGAGATATGACTGAAATGCAAACCAAACCATCTCTGTTACACACTGTTGTCCCTTACTCTCCTGCTGACTGAGTTACCTCCACTTCCTGTGTGTGTTTGCAATACGTTTCAATACCGAGAGCTATATTCTGCATGTATCTGTGTGTGCGTGCGTGCGTGCGTGCGTGCATGCGTGCGTGCGTGCGCACTTGTCCGTGTTTACCATATGTGTATATATAGTGCCTTCAGAAAGTATTCATACCCCTTCACTTATACCACATTTTATTGTTACAGCCTTAATTCAAAGTGGATTAAATATGTTTTTTTCTCACCCATCTACACACAATACCCCATAGTGACAAAGTGAAAACATGTTTTTAGAAATGTTTGCAAATGTATTGAAAATGAAATACAGAAATATCGAATTTACATAAGTATTCACACCCCTAAGTCAATACATGTTAGAATCACCCAGTGATTACAGCTGTGAGTCTTTCTGGGTAAGTCTCTAAGAGCTTTCCACACCTGGATTGTACAACATTTACACATTATTCTTTTTTAAATTCTTCTAGCTCTGTCAAGTTGTTGTTGTTGTTGATCATTGCTAGACAGCCATTTTCAAGTCTTGACATAGATTTTCAAGCAGATTTAAGTCAAACCTGTAACTAGGGGCCTCCCAAGTGGCGCAGCGGTCTGAGGCACTGCATCTCAGCGGTCTGAGGCACTGCATCTCAGCGGTCTGAGGCACTGCATCTCAGCGGTCTGAGTCACTGCATCTCAGCGGTCTGAGGCACTGCATCTCAGCGGTCTGAGGCACTGCATCTCAGCGGTCTGAGGCACTGCATCTCAGCGGTCTGAGGCACTGCATCTCAGCGGTCTGAGGCACTGCATCTCAGCGGTCTGAGGCACTGCATCTCAGCGGTCTGAGGCACTGCATCTCAGCGGTCTGAGGCACTGCATCTCAGCGGTCTGAGGCACTGCATCTCAGCGGTCTAAGGCACTGCATCTCAGCGGTCTGAGGCACTGCATCTCAGCGGTCTAAGGCACTGCATCTCAGCGGTATAAGGCACTGCATCGCGATTCCAGGCTGTATCACAACCGGCCGTGATCGGGAGTCCCATAGGGCGGCGCACAATTGGCCCAGCGTCGTCCTGGTTAGGGCAGGGTTTGGCCCAGCGTCGTCCTGTTTAGGGCAGGTTTGGCCCAGCGTCGTCCTGGTTAGGAGAGGGTTTGGCCCAGCGTCGTCCTGGTTAGGGGAGGGTTTGGCCCAGCGTCGTCCTGGTTAGGGGAGGGTTTGGCCCAGCGTCGTCCTGGTTAGGAGAGGGTTTGGCCCAGCGTCGTCCTGGTTAGGGGAGGGTTTGGCCCAGCGTCGTCCTGGTTAGGAGAGGGTTTGGCCCAGCGTCGTCCTGGTTAGGGGAGGGTTTGGCCCAGCGTCGTCCTGGTTAGGGGAGGGTTTGGCCCAGCGTCGTCCTGGTTAGGAGAGGGTTTGGCCCAGCGTCGTCCTGGTTAGGAGAGGGTTTGGCCCAGCGTCGTCCTGGTTAGGGGAGGGTTTGGCCCAGCGTCGTCCTGGTTAGGGGAGGGTTTGGCCCAGCGTCGTCCTGGTTAGGGGAGGGTTTGGCCCAGCGTCGTCCTGGTTAGGAGAGGGTTTGGCCCAGCGTCGTCCTGGTTAGGAGAGGGTTTGGCCCAGCGTCGTCCTGGTTAGGGGAGGGTTTGGCCCAGCGTCGTCCTGGTTAGGAGAGGGTTTGGCCCAGCGTCGTCCTGGTTAGGGGAGGGTTTGGCCCAGCGTCGTCCTGGTTAGGGGAGGGTTTGGCCCAGCGTCGTCCTGGTTAGGGGAGGGTTTGGCCCAGCGTCGTCCTGGTTAGGGGAGGGTTTGGCCCAGCGTCGTCCTGGTTAGGGGAGGGTTTGGCCCAGCGTCGTCCTGGTTAGGGGAGGGTTTGGCCCAGCGTCGTCCTGGTTAGGGGAGGGTTTGGCCCAGCGTCGTCCTGGTTAGGGGAGGGTTTGGCCCAGCGTCGTCCTGGTTAGGGGAGGGTTTGGCCCAGCGTCGTCATGGTTAGGGGAGGGTTTGGCCCAGCGTCGTCATGGTTAGGGGAGGGTTTGGCCCAGCGTCGTCATGGTTAGGGGAGGGTTACTTGGCTCATCACGCTCTAGTGACTCCTTGTGTCGGGCCGGGTGCCAACAGGCTGACCTCGGTTATCAGGTGAACTGTGTTTCCTCCGACACATTGGTGCGGCTGGCTTCCGGAGTGAGCAGGCGGGTGTTAAGAAGTGCGGTTAGTCGGGTCGTGTTTCGGAGGATGCATGACTCGACCTTCTTCTCCGAGACCGTTGGGGAGTTGCAGAGATGAGACAAGATCAAATTTGGGGGAGAAAATATATATATATATTTTTTTATGTATTGTAACTAGGCCACTCGGGAATATATAATGTCGTCTTGGTAAGCAACTCCAGTGTAGATTTGGCCTTGTGTTTTATGCTATTGTCCTGCTGAAAGGTGAATTTGTCTCCCAGTGTTTGTTGGAAAGCAGACTGAACCAGGTTTTCCTCTAGGATTTACCCTGTGCTTAGCTCTATTCCATTTATTTTATCCTAAAAAACTCCCTAGTCCTTGCCGATGACAAGCATACCCATAACATGATGCAGCCACCACAATGCTTGAAAATATGAAGAGTGGTACTTAGTGATGTGTTGTGTTGGTTTTGCCCCATTCAGGACATAAAGTACATTTCTTTTATACCTTTTTTGATGTTTTACTTTAGTTCCTTGTTGCAAACAGGATCCATGTGTTGGAATATTTGTATTCTGTACAGGCTTCCTTCTTTTCACTCTGTTATTTAGATTAGTATTGTGGACTAACTGCAATGTTGTTGATCCATCCTCAGTTTTCTCATATCACAGCCATTAAACTCTAACCGTGTTAAAGTCACCATTGACCTCATGGTGAAATCCTCTCTTTCTCTTTCTCTGTCTGTCTGTCTGTCTGTCTGTCTGTCTGTCTGTCTGTCTGTCTGTCTGTCTGTCTGTCTGTCTGTCTGTCTGTCTGTCTGTCTGTCTGTCTGTCTGTCTGTCTGTCTGTCTGTCTGTCTGTCTGTCTGTCCAGGTGTGAACAGTAAACA
>NC_138291.1:107207500-107270000 GCF_965601325.2 Salmo salar | reverse complement strand
AGAAGTAGAATAAGCCCAGAGTCACTCCTGTTTCTTTCAGAAGTAGAATAAGCCCAGAGAGAGAGTCACTCCTGTTCCTTTCAGAAGTAGAATAAGCCCAGAGTCAGAGAAGGAGACTAATTGCTGACATTGTTTACTAAATCCATCATTTGAAACTAAGCAGACAAATTGCTATTGTTGTGTGTCTCTTTCTCAATCAGCCACCTACAACCCCCCCCACACACACACACACACACACACACACACACACACACACACACACACCCCTGCTGAACTGTCTCTCGACAACACACACATCTTGATCTCAAGCAGTGGAACGTGTTTCCCCTAATTGTCAACTTTATTACAATGCTTCACCTCTTATTAACTAAGGTTGGGCTGATGTCCTGTATCTACCCAGCTCCTTTCCACTTGGCTTGGCTTATTGGACCCGCTGCAGCTCCTAATAATGCAGTGTGTGTGTGTGTGTGTGTGTGTGTGTGTGTGTGTGTGTGTGTGTGTGTGTGTGTGTGTGTGTGTGTGTGTGTGTGTGTGTGTGTGTGTGTGTGTGTGTGTGTGTGTGTGTGTGTGTGTGTGTGTCCTTTTGATAAGGAGAAGCATGCGTGTAGCTTCTAAACACGTTCCGTTTGAAAACAATAGCATTGCCAGCCTTTGCATAATCTGAATTCATTTCCTGACTCATCTGGGTTTTGTTGAAACTTAATTGCCTTTTTTCTTTTGTCTCCCGAGCGAGAGAAATAAAGAGATAAACAAACATAAAACGTACAGCGGTAACTCCTGTTGGCATCTCGGGACTGCTAAGAGTGTGTGGGTGTCTGACTGTAAAAACAATTCCTGTGTGTGTGTGTGTGTCCAGAACAATGCAGAGCGGCTGCGCAGGGCGACAGAGAGACTGCGTAGTCCTGTGGTCTTCAGTCAGGAGCCAGCTGTCAGGAAAACACAGCTGAGGTCCTTCAGTCAGTATGTGGAGGTCAGACCAGGTGAGAGACGCACACATTTACACACACACACACCTAGAAATACACACACACACACCTAGAAATACACACACACACACCTAGAAATACACACACACACACACCTAGAAATACACACACACACACCTAGAAATACACACACACACCTAGAAATACACACACACACACACACACCTAGAAATACACACACACACCTAGAAATACACACACACACCTAGAAATACACACACACACACACATAGAAATACACACACACACATAGAAATACACACACACACCTAGAAATACACACACACCTAGAAATACACACACACACCTAGAAATACACACACACCTAGAAATACACACACACACACCTAGAAATACACACACACCTAGAAATACACACACACCTAGAAATACACACACACACACACCTAGAAATACACACACACACCTAGAAATACACACACACACACACCTAGAAATACACACACACACCTAGAAATACACACACACACCTAGAAATCCACACACACACGTATAAATACACACACACACACGTATAAATACACACACACACGTATAAATACACACACACACACACATGTAAATACACACACACACTCACACACGTATAAATACACACACACACACGTATAAATACACACACACACACGTATAAATACACACACACACGTATACACACACATATAAATACACACACACGTATAAATACACACGCGTATAAATACACACACACGTATAAGTACACACACACACGTTTAAATACACACACACGTGTAAATATAAATACACACACACGTATAAATACACACACACACACACACACGTATAAATACACACACGCGTATAAATACACACACACGTATAAATACACACACACACACACGTATAAATACACACACACACGTATAAATACACACACACACGTATAAATACACACACACACGTATAAATACACACACACACACGTATAAATACACACACACATAAATACACACACGTATAAATACACACACACACACGTATAAATACACACACACGTATAAATACACACACGTATAAATACACACACACACGTATAAATACACACACACACGTATAAATACACACACACACGTATAAATACATACACACACCTAGAAATACACACACACACGTATAAATATACACACACGAATAAATACACACACATAAATACACACACACACGTATAAATACACACACGCGTATAAATACACACACACGTATAAATACACACACACACACACACGTATAAATACACACACACATAAATACACACACGTATAAATACACACACACATAAATACACACACGTATAAATACACACACACACGTATAAATACACACACACACGTATAAATACACACACACACGTATAAATATACACACACGAATAAATACACACACATATAAATACACACACATAAATACACACACACACGTATAAATACACACACACACATATAAATACACACACACGTATAAATACACACACACACACACGTATAGATACACACACACACATGTATAAATACACACACACACACGTATAAATACACACACACACACATGTATAAATACACACACACGTATAAATACACACACACACACGTATAAATACACACACACACACACATATAAATACACACACACGTATAAATACACACACACACACACGTATAAATACACACACACACACGTATAAATACACACACACATGTATAAATACACACACACACGTATAAATACACACACACACGTATAAATACACATACACACATATAAATACACACACACACGTATAAATACACACACACACGTATAAATACACACACACACATATATAAATACACACACACACGCACGTATAAATACACACACACACGTATAAATACACACACACGAATAAATACACACACATATAAATACACACACACACGTATAAATACACACACACGTATAAATACACACACACACATATATAAACACACACACACACACGTATATATACACACACACACACGTATAAATACACACACACGTATATATACACACACACGTATAAATACACACACACGTATAAATACACACACACACGTATAAATACACACACACGTATAAATACACACACACGTATATATACACACACACACGTGTAAATACACACACATGTATAAATACACACACACGTATAAATACACACACATGTATAAACACACACACACGTATAAATACACACACACACACACACGTATAAATACACACACACACACGTATAAATACACACACACGCGTGTAAATACACACACACACACACGTATAAATACACACACACACACGTATAAATACACACACACACGTATAAATACACACACACACACACACATGTAAATACACACACACACACACACACGTATAAATACACACACACACACACACGTATAAATACACACACACACACGTATAAATACACACACACGTATAAATACACACACACACACGTATAAATACACACACACACGTATACACACACATATAAATACACACACACGTATAAATACACACGCGTATAAATACACACACATATATAAATACACACACACGTATAAGTACACACACACACGTTTAAATACACACACACGTGTAAATATAAATACACACACACATATATAAATACACACACACACGCACGTATAAATACACACACACACGTATAAATACACACACACGAATAAATACACACACATATAAATACACACACACACGTATAAATACACACACACGTATAAATACACACACACACATATATAAACACACACACACACACGTATATATACACACACACACACGTATAAATACACACACATGTATATATACACACACACGTATAAATACACACACACGTATAAATACACACACACACGTATAAATACACACACACGTATAAATACACACACACGTATATATACACACACACACGTGTAAATACACACACATGTATAAATACACACACACGTATAAATACACACACATGTATAAACACACACACACGTATAAATACACACACACACACACACGTATAAATACACACACACACACGTATAAATACACACACACACGCGTGTAAATACACACACACACACACGTATAAATACACACACACACACGTATAAATACACACACACACGTATAAATACACACACACACACACATGTAAATACACACACACACACACGTATAAATACACACACACACACACACGTATAAATACACACACACACACGTATAAATACACACACACGTATAAATACACACACACACACGTATAAATACACACGCGTATAAATACACACACATATATAAATACACACACACGTATAAGTACACACACACACGTTTAAATACACACACACGTGTAAATATAAATACACACACACGCATAAATACACACACACACACACACACGTATAAATACACACACGCGTATAAATACACACACACGTATAAATACACACACACACACCCGTATAAATACACACACACACGTATAAATACACACACACACGTATAAATACACACACACACGTATAAATACACACACACGTATAAATACACACACACATAAATACACACACGTATAAATACACACACACACACGTATAAATACACACACACGTATAAATACACACACGTATAAATACACACACACACGTATAAATACACACACACACGTATAAATACACACACACACGTATAAATACATACACACACCTAGAAATACACACACACACGTATAAATATACACACACAAATAAATACACACACATAAATACACACACACACGTATAAATACACACACACGTATAAATACACACACACACACACACGTATAAATACACACACACATAAATACACACACGTATAAATACACACACACATAAATACACACACGTATAAATACACACACACACACGTATAAATACACACACACACGTATAAATACACACACACACGTATAAATATACACACACGAATAAATACACACACATATAAATACACACACACATAAATACACACACACACGTATAAATACACACACACACATATAAATACACACACACGTATAAATACACACACACACACACGTATAGATACACACACACATATGTATAAATACACACACACACACGTATAAATACACACACACACATGTATAAATACACACACACGTATAAATACACACACACACACGTATAAATACACACACACACACACATATAAATACACACACACGTATAAATACACACACACACACACGTATAAATACACACACACACACGTATAAATACACACACACATGTATAAATACACACACACACGTATAAATACACACACACGTATAAATACACACACACACATATATAAACACACACACACACACGTATATATACACACACACACACGTATAAATACACACACACGTATATATACACACACGTATAAATACACACACACGTATAAATACACACACACACGTATAAATACACACACACGTATAAATACACACACACGTATATATACACACACACACGTGTAAATACACACACATGTATAAATACACACACACGTATAAATACACACACATGTATAAACACACACACACGTATAAATACACACACACACACACACGTATAAATACACACACACACACGTATAAATACACACACACACGCGTGTAAATACACACACACACACACGTATAAATACACACACACACACGTATAAATACACACACACACACGTATAAATACACACACACACACGTATAAATACACACACACACGCGTATAAGTACACACACACGTATAAATACACACACACACGTATAAATACACACACATATAAATACACACACACACGCGTATAAATACACACACACACGTATAAATACACACACATATAAATACACACACACGTATAAATACACACACACACGTATAAATACACACACACGAATAAATACACACACATTTAAATACACACACACGTAAATACACACACACGTATAAATACACACACACGTATAAATACACACACACACACGTATAAATACACACACACGTATAAATACACACAAACATATATAAATACACACACACACGTATAAATACACACACACACGTATAAATACACACACACACACACACACACGCGTATAAATACACACACACGTATAAATAAATACACACACACACATAAATACACACACACACGTATAAATACACACACACGTGTAAATACACACACACATATAAATACACACACACGTATAAATACACACACATATAAATACACACACACGTATAAATACACACACACACGTAAAAATACACACACACATGTATAAATACACACACACACACACGTGTAAATACACACACACACGTGTAAATACACACACACACATATATAAATACACACACACGTATAAATACACACACACACACACACACACACACACACACCCCTTACGTGTTTACAAAGGGCAGTCACAGTCACCATGCTGCCACTCATTGCCCTCCAAGGTCTCCCCATCAAACTTACACACACACACCTCACCACCCCTCTCACACACACACACACCTCACCACCCCTCACACACACACACACACCTCACCACCCCCCACACACACACACACACCTCACCACCCCTCACACACACACACACACACACCTCACCACCCCTCACACACACACACACACACACCTCACCACCCCTCACACACACACACACACCTCACCACCCCTCACACACACACACACACCTCACCACCCCACACACACACACACCTCACCACCCCTCACACACACACACACACCTCACCACCCCTCACACACACACACACACCTCACCACCCCTCACACACACACACACACCTCACCACCCCTCACACACACACACACACCTCACCACCCCTCACACACACACACACACCTCACCACCCCTCACACACACACACACACACACACCTCCCCACCCCTCACACACACACACACACCTCACCACCCCTCACACACACACACACACCTCACCACCCCTCACACACACACACACACCTCACCACCCCTCACACACACACACACACCTCACCACCCCTCACACACACACACACGCCTCACCACCCCCTCACACACACACACACGCCTCACCACCCCTCACACACACACACACACCTCACCACCCCTCACACCACACACACACACACCTCACCACCCCTCACACACACACACACACCACCTCACCACCCCTCACACACACACACACACCTCACCACCCCTCACACACACACACACACCTCACCACCCCTCACACACACACACACACCTCACCACCCCTCACACACACACACCACGCCCTCACCACCCCTCACACACACACACACACACCTCACCACCCCTCACACACACACACACACCTCACCACCCCTCACACACACACACACACACCTCACCACCCCTCACACACACACACACACACCTCACCACCCCTCACACACACACACACACCTCACCACCCCTCACACACACACACACACCTCACCACCCCTCACACACACACACACACCTCACCACCCCTCACACACACACACACACCTCACCACCCCTCACACACACACACACACCTCACCACCCCTCACACACACACACACACCTCACCACCCCTCACACACACACACACACCTCACCACCCCTCACACACACACACACACCTCACCACCCCTCACACACACACACACACACCTCACCACCCCTCACACACACACACACACCTCACCACCCCTCACACACACACACACACCTCACCACCCCTCACACACACACACACACCTCACCACCCCTCACACACACACACACACCTCACCACCCCTCACACACACACACACACCTCACCACCCCTCACACACACACACACACCTCACCACCCCTCACACACACACACACACCTCACCACCCCTCACACACACACACACACCTCACCACCCCTCACACACACACACACACACCTCACCACCCCCTCACACACACACACACACCCTCACCACCCCTCACACACACACACACACCTCACCACCCCTCACACACACACACACACCTCACCACCCCTCACACACACACACACACCTCACCACCCCTCACACACACACACACGCCTCACCACCCCTCACACACACACACACGCCTCACCACCCCTCACACACACACACACACCTCACCACCCCTCACACACACACACACACACCTCACCACCCCTCACACACACACACACACACCTCACCACCCCTCACACACACACACACACCTCACCACCCCTCACACACACACACACACCTCACCACCCCTCACACACACACACACACCTCACCACCCCTCACACACACACACACACCTCACCACCCCTCACACACACACACACACGCCTCACCACCCCTCACACACACACACACGCCTCACCACCCCTCACACACACACACAACACCTCACCACCCCTCACACACACACACACACACCTCACCACCCCTCACACACACACACACACCTCACCACCCCTCACACACACACACACACCTCACCACCCCTCACACACACACACACACCTCACCACCCCTCACACACACACACACACCTCACCACCCCTCACACACACACACACACACCTCACCACCCCTCACACACACACACACACCTCACCACCCCTCACACACACACACACACACCTCACCACCCCTCACACACACACACACACACCTCACCACCCCTCACACACACACACACACACCTCACCACCCCTCACACACACACACACACCTCACCACCCCTCACACACACACACACACCTCACCACCCCTCACACACACACACACACCTCACCACCCCTCACACACACACACACAGCCTCACCACCCCTCACACACACACACACACGCCTCACCACCCCTCACACACACACACACGCCTCACCACCCCTCACACACACACACACGCCTCACCACCCCTCACACACACACACACACACCTCACCACCCCTCACACACACACACACACCTCACCACCCCTCACACACACACACACACCTCACCACCCCTCACACACACACACACACCTCACCACCCCTCACACACACACACACGCCTCACCACCCCTCACACACACACACACGCCTCACCACCCCTCACACACACACACACACACCTCACCACCCCTCACACACACACACACACCTCACCACCCCTCACACACACACACACACCTCACCACCCCTCACACACACACCACACACCTCACCACCCCTCACACACACACACACACCTCACCACCCCTCACACACACACACCACACCTCACCACCCCTCACACACACACACACACCTCACCACCCCTCACACACACACACACACCTCACCACCCCTCACACACACACACACACCTCACCACCCCTCACACACACACACACACCTCACCACCCCTCACCACACACACAGCACACCTCACCACCCCTCACACACACACGCACACCTCACCACCCCTCACACACACACACACATACACCTCACCACCCCTCACACACACACACGCCTCACCACCCCTCACACACACACACACACACCTCACCACCCCTCACACACACACACACGCTTCACCACCCCTCACACACACACACCTCACCACCCCTCTCACACACACACCACGCCTCACCACCCCTCACACACACACACACACACCTCACCACCCCACACACACACACACACACACCTCACCACCCCTCACACACACACACACACCTCACCACCCCCCCCCCCCACACACACACACCTCACCACCCCTCACACACACACACACCTCCCACCCTCTCACACACACACACCTCACCACCCCTCACACACACACACACACGCTTCACCACCCCTCACACACACACACCTCACCACCCCTCTCACACACACACACGCCTCACCACCCCTCACACACACACACACACCTCACCACCCCTCACACACACACACACACCTCACCACCCCTCACACACACACACACACCTCACCACCCCCCCCACACACACACACCTCACCACCCCTCACACACACCTCCCACCCCTCACACAACACACACCTCACCACCCCTCACACACACACACACGCTTCACCACCCCTCACACACACACACCTCACCACCCCTCTCACACACACACACACCTCACCACCCCTCACACACACACACACACCTCACCACCCCTCACACACACACACACACCTCACCACCCCTCACACACACACACCTCACCACCCCACACACACACACACCTCACCACCCCACACACACACACACACCTCACCACCCCCCCACACACACACACACCTCACCACCCCACACACACACACACACACACCTCACCACCCCACACACACACACACACCTCACCACCCCCACACACACACACACACACCTCACCACCCCTCACACACACACACACGCCTCACCACCCCTCACACACACACACACGCCTCACCACCCCTCACACACACACACACGCCTCACCACCCCTCACCACACACACACACACCTCACCACCCCCTCACACACACACACACACACACCTCACCACCCCTCACACACACACACACACCTCACCACCCCTCACACACACACACACACACACCTCACCACCCCTCACACACACACACACACACACCTCACCACCCCTCACACACACACACACACACCCTCACCACCCCTCACACACACACACACACCTCACCACCCCTCACACACACACACACACACCTCACCACCCCTCACACACACACACACACCTCACCACCCCTCACACACACACACACACCTCACCACCCCTCACACACACACGCACACGCTCACCACCCCTCACACACACACACGCACACCTCACCACCCACGCACACACACACACACACCTCACCACCCCTCACACACACACACACACCTCACCACCCCTCACACACACACACACACCTCACCACCCCTCACACACACACACGCCTCACCACCCCTCACACACACACACACACACCCCTCACCACCCTCTCACACACACACACACGCTTCACCACCCCTCACACACACACACCTCACCACCCCTCTCACACACACACACGCCTCACCACCCCCTCACACACACACACACACACCTCACCACCCCACACACACACACACACACCTCACCACCCCCTCACACACACACACACACCTCACCACCCCTCACACACACACACCTCACCACCCCCCCCCCCCACACACACACAACCTCACACCACCCCTCACACACACACACACCTCCCACCCCTCACACACACACACCTCACCACCCCTCACACACACACACACGCTTCACCACCCCTCACACACACACACCCTCACCAACCCCTCTCACACACACACACGCCTCACCACCCCTCACACACACACACACACCTCACCACCCCTCACACACACACACGCTTCACCACCCCCTCACACACACACACCTCACCACCCCTCACACACACACACACACCTCACCACCCCTCACACACACACACACACCTCACCACCCCTCTCACACACACACACACCTCACCACCCCTCACACACACACACACACCTCACCACCCCTCACACACACACACACACACACACCTCACCACCCCTCACACACACACACACCTCACCACCCCACACACACACACACACCTCACCACCCCACACACACACACACACACCTCACCACCCCCCCACACACACACACAACCTCACCACCCCACACACACACACACACACCTCACCACCCCACACACACACACACACCTCACCACCCCTCACACACACACACACCTCACCACCCCCCCACACACACACACAATAGACTCTAGCCCCTCCTCCCCCATGGCACCATACAGTGTCTCTCTCAGAACCCCACACACCCCTCTGTGGTTATATGTGTGGTCTCACAGGTGTCTCACAAATCAGGTTCAATATCCCCCTCCCTCCCCCCTCCCTCCCTCCCCCCTCTCTCTCCTCTCTCCCTATCCCTCTCTGACCCTCTCTCTCCCCCTCCCTCCCCCCTCTCTCTCCTCTCTCCCTATCCCTCTCTGACCCTCTCTCTCCCCCTCCCTCCCCCCTCTCTCTCCTCTCTCCCTATCCCTCTCTCCCTCCCTATCCCTCTCTGACCCTCTCTCTCCCCCTCCCTCCCCCCCTCTCTCTCCTCTCTCCCTCCCTCCCCTCTCTCTCCTCTCTCCCTCCCCATCCCTCTCTGACCCTCTCTCCCCCCCTCCCTCCCCCTCTCTCTCCTCTCTCCCTCCCCCTCTCTCGTCTCTCTCTCCCTCCCCCGCTCTCTCCTTCCTCCCTCCCTATCCCTCTCTGACCCTCTCTCTCCCCCTCCCACCCATCCCTCTCTTCTTGTCTTCCAGAGGTAAAGCGTCAGAGATCAGTACCAGAGGATCTGAGGCGGGCGGGCGAGGAGAGAGGACTGGCACCAGACACCGATGCTCGCAAGCCTTATGAAGATGAAGTAATTTATGCATAGATAATTCATCTCTTTCCCTCCCTCCATATCTCTTTCCCTACATCCCTCCCTCCCTACATCCCTCCCTCCCCACCTTCCTCCCTCCCTCCCTCCCTCCCTCCCTCCCTCCATCCCTCCTTCCTTCATGCCTCCCTGTATCCCACTTTTCCTCCCTCCCTCCCTCCATCCCTCCCTCTGTCTTGTTCAGACGTGGTCTCCTGGAAACGCTGGAGAGAAGAGGCTCTTTCCTCCTCCTCTTCTGGCAGATAAAGGACAAGAGGAACAACAAGAGGAAAAAGAAGAAATCTTCCCACTTTTCTTTTCCCCCCTCCTCTCCCCATCCTCCCCTCCTCTCCCCATCCTCCCCTCCTCTCCCCATCCTCCCCTCCTCTCCCCATCCTCCCCTCCTCTCCCCCATCCTCCCCTCCTCTCCCCATCCTCCCCTCCTCTCCCCATCCTCCCCTCCTCTCCCCATCCTCCCCTCCTCTCCCCATCCTCCCCTCCTCTCCCCATCCTCCCCTCCTCTCCCCCATCCTCCCCTCCTCTCCCCATCCTCCCCTCCTCTCCCCATCCTCCTCTCCTCTCCCCCATCCTCCCCTCCTCTCCCCATCCTCCCCTCCTCTCCCCATCCTCCCCTCCTCTCCCCATCCTCCCCTCCTCTCCCCCATTCCTCCCCTCCTCTCCCCATCCCTCTCCTCTCCCCATCCTCCCCTCCTCTCCTCATCCTTCCCTCCTCTCCCCATCCTCCCCTCCTCTCCTCATCCTTCCCTCCTCTCCCCATCCTCCCCTCCTCTCCCCATCCTCCCCTCCTCTCCCCATCCTCCCCTCCTCTCCCCATCCTCCCCTCCTCTCCCCATCCTCCCCTCCTCTCCCCATCCTCCCCTCCTCTCCCCCATCCTCCCTCCTCTCCCCATCCTCCCCTCCTCTCCCCATCCTCTCCCCATCCTCCCCTCCTCTCCCCATCCTCCCCTCCTCTCCCCATCCTCCCCTCCTCTCCCCATCCTCCTCTCCTCTCCCCATCCTCCCCTCCTCTCCCCATCCTCCCCTCCTCTCCCCATCCTCCCCTCCTCTCCCCATCCTCCCCTCCTCTCCCCATCCTCCCCTCCTCTCCCCATCCTCCCCTCCTCTCCCCATCCCTCTCCTCTCCCCATCCTCCCCTCCTCTCCTCATCCTTCCCTCCTCTCCCCATCCTCCCCTCCTCTCCTCATCCTTCCCTCCTCTCCCCATCCTCCCCTCCTCTCCCCATCCTCCCCTCCTCTCCCCATCCTCCCCTCCTCTCCCCATCCTCCCCTCCTCTCCCCATCCTCCCCTCCTCTCCCCATCCTCCCCTCTCTCCCCATCCTCCCCTCCTCTCCCCATCCTCCCCTCCTCTCCCCATCCTCCCCTCCTCTCCCCATCCTCCCTCCTCTCCCCATCCTCCCCTCCTCTCCCCATCCTCCCCTCCTCTCCTCATCCTTCCCTCCTCTCCCCATCCTCCCCTCCTCTCCCCATCCTCCCCTCCTCTCCCCATCCTCCCCTCCTCTCCCCATCCTCCCCTCCTCTCCCCATCCTCCCCTCC
Organism: Salmo salar; assembly: GCF_965601325.2. Taxonomy (NCBI): domain Eukaryota; kingdom Metazoa; phylum Chordata; class Actinopteri; order Salmoniformes; family Salmonidae; genus Salmo; species Salmo salar. Next base: position 107,255,864 of record NC_138291.1, on the reverse strand, counting down.
TCTCCCCATCCTCCCCTCCTCTCCCCATCCTCCCCTCCTCTCCCATCCTCCCTCCTCTCCCCATCCTCCCCTCCTCTCCCCATCCTCCCCTCCTCTCCCCATCCCTCTCCTCTCCCCATCCTCCCTCCTCTCCCCATCCTCCCCTCCTCTCCCCATCCTCCCCTCCTCTCCCCATCCCTCTCCTCTCCCCATCCTCCCCTCCTCTCCCCATCCTCCTCTCCTCTCCCCATCCTCCCCTCCTCTCCCCATCCTCCCCTCCTCTCCATCCTCTCTCCTCTCCTCCCTCCTCTCCCCATCCTCCTCTCCTCTCCCCATCCTCCCCTCCTCTCCCCATCCTCCCCTCCTCTCCACCATCCTCCCTCCTCTCCCCATCCCTCTCCTCTCCCCATCCTCCCCTCCTCTCCCCATCCTCCTCTCCTCTCCCCATCCTCCCCTCCTCTCCCCATCCTCCCCTCCTCTCCCCATCCTCCCCTCCTCTCCCCATCCTCCTCTCCTCTCCCCATCCTCCCCTCCTCTCCCCATCCTCCTCTCCTCTCCCCATCCTCCTCTCCTCTCCCCATCCTCCCCTCCTCTCCCCATCCTCCCCTCCTCTCCCCATCCTCCCCTCCTCTCCCCATCCTCCCCTCCTCTCCCCATCCTCCTCTCCTCTCCCCATCCTCCCCTCCTCTCCCCATCCTCCCCTCCTCTCCCCATCCTCCCCTCCTCTCCCCATCCTCCCCTCCTCTCCCCATCCTCCCCTCCTCTCCCCATCCTCCCCTCCTCTCCCCATCCTCCCCTCCTCTCCCCATCCTCCCCTCCTCTCCCCATCCTCCCCTCCTCTCCCCATCCTCCCCTCCTCTCCCCATCCCTCTCCTCTCCCCATCCTCCCTCCTCTCCCCATCCTCCCCTCCTCTCCCCATCCTCCCCTCCTCTCCCCCATCCTCCCCTCCTCTCCTCCATCCTCCCTCCTCTCCCCATCCTCCCCTCCTCTCCCCATCCTCCCCTCCTCTCCCCATCCTCCCCTCCTCTCCCCATCCTCCCCTCCTCTCCCCATCCCCCCTCCTCTCCCCATCCCCCCCTCCTCTCCCCATCCTCCTCTCCTCATCCTCCCATCTCCCCTCCTCTCCCCATCCTCCCCTCCTCTCCCCATCCTCCCCTCCTCTCCCCATCCTCCCTCCTCTCCCCATCCTCCCCTCCTCTCCCCCATCCTCCCCTCCTCTCCCCATCCTCCCCTCCTCTCCCCATCCTCCACTCCTCTCCCCATCCTCCCCTCCTCTCCCCATCCTCCCCTCCTCTCCCCATCCTCCCCTCCTCTCCCCATCCTCCCCTCCTCTCCCCATCCTCCCCTCCTCTCCCCATCCTCCCCTCCTCTCCCCATCCTCCCCTCCTCTCCCCCATCCTCCCCTCCTCTCCCCATCCTCCCCTCCTCTCCCCATCCTCCCCTCCTCTCCCCATCCTCCCCTCCTCTCCCCATCCTCCCTCCTCTCCCATCCTCCCTCCCTCCCCTCCTCTCCCATCCTCCCCTCCTCTCCCCATCCTCTCCCTCCATCTCCTCCTCTTCCTTCCCTCCTCTCCCCATCCTCCCTCCTCTCCACTTCCTCTCCTCTCCCATCCTCCCCTCCTCTCCCCATCCTCCCTCCTCTCCCCATCCTCCCCTCCTCTCCCCATCCTCCCTCCCTCCTCTCCCATCCTCCCTCCTCTCCCATCCTCCCCTCCTCTCCCCATCCTCCCCTCCTCTCCCCATCCTCCCCTCCTCTCCCCATCCTCCCTCCTCTCCCCATCCTCCCCTCCTCTCCCCATCCTCCCCTCCTCTCCCCATCCTCCCCTCCTCTCCCCATCCTCCCCTCCTCTCCCCATCCTCCCCTCCTCTCCCCATCCTCCCCTCCTCTCCCCATCCTCCCCTCCTCTCCCCATCCTCCCCTCCTCTCCTCCATCCTCCCCTCCTCTCCCCATCCTCCCCTCCTCTTCCCCATCCTCCCCTCCTCTCCCCATCCTCCCCTCCTCTCCCCATCCTCCCCTCCTCTCCCCATCCTCCCCTCCTCTCCCATCCTCCCTCCTCTCCCCATCCTCCCCTCCTCTCCCCATCCTCCCCTCCTCTCCCCATCCTCCCCTCCTCTCCCCATCCTCCCTCCTCTCCCCATCCTCCCCTCCTCTCCCCATCCTCCCCTCCTCTCCACCATCCTCTCCTCCCTCCTCTCCCATCCTCCCCTCCTCTCCCCATCCTCCCTCTCCTCCTCCCCATCCTCCCCTCCTCTCCCCATCCTCCCCTCCTCTCCCCATCCTCCCCTCCTCTCCCCATCCTCCCCTCCCTCTCCCCATCCTCTCCCCTCCTCTCCCCATCCTCCCCTCCTCTCCCCATCCTCCCCTCCTCTCCCCATCCTCCCCTCCTCTCCCCATCCTTCCCTCCTCTCCCCATCCTCCCCTCCTCTCCCCATCCTCCCCTCCTCTCCCCATCCTCCCCTCCTCTCCCATCCTCCCTCCTCTCCCATCCTCCCCTCCTCTCCCATCCTCCCCTCCTCTCCCCATCCTCCCCTCCTCTCCCCATCCTCCCCTCCTCTCCCCATCCTTCCCTCCTCTCCCCATCCTCCCCTCCTCTCCCCATCCTCCCCTCCTCTCCCCATCCTCCCCTCCTCTCCCCATCCTCCCCTCCCCTCCTCTCCCCATCCTCCCCTCCTCTCCCCATCCTCTCCCTCCTCTCCCATCCTCCTCCTCTCCCCATCCTCCCCTCCTCTCCCCATCCTCCCCTCCTCTCCTCCATCCTCCCCTCCTCTCCCCATCCTCCCCTCCTCTCCCCATCCTCCCCTCCTCTCCTCCATCCTCCCCTCCTCTCCCCATCCTCCCCTCCTCTCCACCATCCCTCTCCTCTCCCCATCCTCCCCTCCTCTCCACCATCCCTCTCCTCTCCCCATCCTCCCCTCCTCTCCTCCATCCTCCTCTCCTCTCCCCATCCTCCCCTCCTCTCCACCATCCCTCTCCTCTCCCCATCCTCCCCTCCTCTCCACCATCCCTCTCCTCTCCCCATCCTCCCCTCCTCTCCTCCATCCTCCTCTCCTCTCCCCATCCTCCCCTCCTCTCCACCATCCCTCTCCTCTCCCCATCCTCCCCTCCTCTCCACCATCCCTCTCCTCCTCTCCCCATCCTCCCCTCCTCTCCTCCATCCTCCTCTCCTCTCCCCATCCTCCCCTCCTCTCCACCATCCCTCTCCTCTCCCCATCCTCCCCTCCTCTCCTCCATCCTCCCCTCCTCTCCCCATCCTCCCCTCCTCTCCACCACCCCCTCTCCTCTCCCCATCCTCCCCTCCTCTCCCCATCCTCCCTCCTCTCCTCCATCCTCCCCTCCTCTCCCCATCCTCCCCTCCTCTCCTCTCCCCATCCTCCCCTCCTCTCCCCATCCTCCCCTCCTCTCCCCATCCTCCCCTCCTCTCCCCATCCTCCCTCCCTCCTCTCCCCATCCTCCCCTCCTCTCCCCATCCTCCCCTCCTCTCCCCATCCTCCCCTCCTCTCCCCATCCTCCCCTCCTCTCCACCATCCCTCTCCTCTCCCCATCCTCCCCTCCTCTCCCCATCCTCCCCTCCTCTCCCCATCCTCCCCTCCTCTCCCCATCCTCCCCTCCTCTCCCCATCCTCCCTCCTCTCCCCATCCTCCCCTCCTCTCCCCATCCTTCCCTCCTCTCCCCATCCTCCCCTCCTCTCCCCATCCTCCCCTCCTCTCCCCATCCCCTCCTCCCACCCTCTCCCCATCCTCCCCTCCTCTCCACCATCCCTCTCCTCTCCCCATCCTCCCCTCCTCTCCACCATCCCTCTCCTCTCCCCATCCTCCCCTCCTCTCCACCATCCCTCTCCTCTCCCCATCCTCCCCTCCTCTCCCCATCCTCCCCTCCTCTCCCCATCCTTCCCTCCTCTCCCCATCCTCCCCTCCTCTCCCCATCCTCCCCTCCTCTCCCCATCCTCCCCTCCTCTCCCCATCCTTCCCTCCTCTCCCCATCCTCCCTCCTCTCCCCATCCTCCCCTCCTCTCCCCATCCTCCCCTCCTCTCCCCATCCTCCCCTCCTCTCCCCATCCTTCCCTCCTCTCCCCATCCTCCCCTCCTCTCCCCATCCTCCCCTCCTCTCCCCATCCTCCCTCCTCTCCCCATCCCTCTCCTCTCCCCATCCTCCCCTCCTCTCCCCATCCTCCCCTCCTCTCCCCATCCCTCTCCTCTCCCCATCCTCCCCTCCTCTCCCCATCCTCCCCTCCTCTCCCCATCCTTCCCTCCTCTCCCCATCCTCCCCTCCTCTCCCCATCCTCCCCTCCTCTCCACCATCCCTCTCCCCTCCTCTCCACCATCCCTCTCCTCTCCCCATCCTCCCCTCCTCTCCCCATCCTCCCCTCCTCTCCTCCATCCTCCCTCCTCTCCTCCATCCTCCCCTCCTCTCCCCATCCTCCCTCCTCTCCCCATCCTCCCCTCCTCTCCTCCATCCTCCCCTCCTCTCCCCATCCTCCCCTCCTCTCCACCATCCCTCTCCTCTCCCCATCCTCCCCTCCTCTCCACCATCCCTCTCCTCTCCCCATCCTCCCCTCCTCTCCTCCATCCTCCTCTCCTCTCCCCATCCTCCCCTCCTCTCCACCATCCCTCTCCTCTCCCCATCCTCCCCTCCTCTCCACCATCCCTCTCCTCTCCCCATCCTCCCCTCCTCTCCTCCATCCTCCTCTCCTCTCCCCATCCTCCCCTCCTCTCCACCATCCCTCTCCTCTCCCCATCCTCCCCTCCTCTCCACCATCCCTCTCCTCCTCTCCCCATCCTCCCCTCCTCTCCTCCATCCTCCTCTCCTCTCCCCATCCTCCCCTCCTCTCCACCATCCCTCTCCTCTCCCCATCCTCCCCTCCTCTCCTCCATCCTCCCCTCCTCTCCCCATCCTCCCCTCCTCTCCACCACCCCTCTCCTCTCCCCATCCTCCCCATCCTCTCCTCTCCCATCCTCCCCTCCTCTCCTCCATCCCTCCTCCTCTCCCATCCTCCCCTCCTCTCCCATCCTCCCCTCCTCTCCCCATCCTCCCCTCCTCTCCACCATCCCTCTCCTCTCCCCATCCTCCCCTCCTCTCCACCATCCCTCTCCTCTCCCCATCCTCCCCTCCTCTCCTCCATCCTCCTCTCCTCTCCCCATCCTCCCCTCCTCTCCACCATCCCTCTCCTCTCCCCATCCTCCCCTCCTCTCCACCATCCCTCTCCTCTCCCCATCCTCCCCTCCTCTCCTCCATCCTCCTCTCCTCTCCCCATCCTCCCCTCCTCTCCACCATCCCTCTCCTCTCCCCATCCTCCACTCCTCTCCACCATCCCTCTCCTCTCCCCATCCTCCCCTCCTCTCCACCATCCCTCTCCTCTCCCCATCCTCCCCTCCTCTCCACCATCCCTCTCCTCCTCTCCCCATCCTCCCCTCCTCTCCACCATCCCCCTCTCCTCTCCCCATCCTCCCCTCCTCTCCCCATCCTCCCTCCTCTCCACCATCCCCCTCTCCTCTCCCCATCCTCCCCTCCTCTCCCCATCCTCCCCTCCTCTCCTCCATCCTCCCCTCCTCTCCCCATCCTCCCCTCCTCTCCACCATCCCTCTCCTCTCCCCATCCTCCCCTCCTCTCCACCATCCCTCTCCTCTCCCCATCCTCCCCTCCTCTCCTCCATCCTCCTCTCCTCTCCCCATCCTCCCCTCCTCTCCACCATCCTCTCTCCTCTCCCCATCCTCCCCTCCTCTCCACCATCCCTCTCCTCTCCCCATCCTCCCCTCCTCTCCTCCATCCTCCTCTCCTCTCCCCATCCTCCCCTCCTTTCCACCATCCCTCTCCTCTCCCCATCCTCCCCTCCTCTCCACCATCCCTCTCCTCTCCCCATCCTCCCCTCCTCTCCACCATCCCCCTCTCCTCTCCCCATCCTCCCCTCCTCTCCCCATCCTCCCCTCCTCTCCTCCATCCTCCCTCCTCTCCCCATCCTCCCCTCCTCTCCACCATCCCTCTCCTCTCCCCATCCTCCCCTCCTCTCCACCATCCCTCTCCTCTCCCCATCCTCCCCTCCTCTCCACCATCCCTCTCCTCTCCCATCCTCCCCTCCTCTCCACCATCCCTCTCCTCTCCCCATCCTCCCCTCCTCTCCACCATCCCTCTCCTCTCCCCATCCTCCCCTCCTCTCCACCATCCCTCTCCTCTCCCCATCCTCCCCTCCTCTCCTCCATCCTCCTCTCCTCTCCCCATCCTCCCCTCCTCTCCACCATCCCTCTCCTCTCCCCATCCTCCACTCCTCTCCACCATCCCTCTCCTCTCCCCATCCTCCCCTCCTCTCCACCATCCCTCTCCTCTCCCCATCCTCCCCTCCTCTCCCCATCCTCCCCTCCTCTCCACCATCCCTCTCCTCTCCCCATCCTCCCCTCCTCTCCACCATCCCTCTCCTCTCCCCATCCTCCCCTCCTCTCCACCATCCCTCTCCTCTCCCCATCCTCCCCTCCTCTCCACCATCCCTCTCCTCTCCCCATCCTCCCTCCTCTCCACCATCCCTCTCCTCTCCCCATCCTCCCCTCCTCTCCACCATCCCTCTCCTCTCCCCATCCTCCCCTCCTCTCCACCATCCCTCTCCTCTCCCCATCCTCCTCTCCTCCATCCTCCCCTCCTCTCCCCATCCTCCCCTCCTCTCCTCCATCCCTCTCCTCTCCCCATCCTCCCCTCCTCTCCACCATCCCTCTCCTCTCCCCATCCTCCTCTCCTCCATCCTCCCCTCCTCTCCCCATCCTCCCCTCCTCTCCACCATCCCTCTCCTCTCCCCATCCTCCTCTCCTCCATCCTCCCCTCCTCTCCTCCATCCTCCCCTCCTCTCCCCATCCTCCCCTCCTCTCCTCCATCCCTCTCCTCTCCCCATCCTCCCCTCCTCTCCACCATTCCTCTCTCCTCTCCTTTAGATATGTCAATCAGAGACCACTTCTTCATTCCCCTCCACAAAGAGATATCCTGTATTGATCTAAGGAAGAGAGGAGGAGGGTGGGGGATTTAATTATTACAGTAGCAAGATACCGCTGCTCAGAGAGAGAGAGAGATGACTACTTACCTACGTGTATCACAGGAGACTCAGAATCCCCTACCTCCCTGACTCCCCTCTCCTCCCTACCTCCCTGACTCCCCTCTCCTCCCTACCTCCCTGACTCCCCTCTCTCCCTACCTCCCTGACTCCCCCTCTCCTCCCTACCTCCCTGACTCCCCCCTCTCCTCCCTACCACCCTGACTCCCCTCTCCTCCCTACCTCCCTGACTCCCCTCTCCTCCCTACCTCCCTGACTCCCCCCTCTCCTCCCTACCTCCCTGACTCCCCCTCTCCTCCCTACCTCCCTGACTCCCCTCTCCTCCCTACCTCCCTGACTCCCCTCTCCTCTCTACCTCCCTGACTCCCCTCTCCTCCCTACCTCCCTGACTCCCCCCTCTCCCCTACCTCCCTGACTCCCCTCTCCTCCCTACCTCCCTGACTCCCCTCTCCTCCCTACCTCCCTGACTCCCCTCTCCTCCCTACCTCCCTGACTCCCCTCTCTCTCCTACCTCCCTGACTCCCCCTCTCTTCCCTGACTCCCCCTCTCTTACCCCTACATCCCTGACTCCCCTGCCGGTCCCTGAGGTTAATGGGTGTTCAACCTTTCCATTATCCCCATCAGTCCTGAATTAGCTGCTGAATGATGTTTGTATTAATATAATATATATGGTAATGTCTCAGGTCTAATTAAGGCTGGGTCCGGGCCCGCCAGGCAAGGGAATGGTCTGATCATGTGTAAAATTGATTTGAGGAGGAGAAATGTGATAGAGAGAGAGCAGGAGGGAGGGAGGGAGAGAGGGAGAAGGGGCCTGGGAATCAGCACCTCACAGTGTTGCTCACAGACTCACACTCTCTTGAAGACCACACACCCACTCATAGGAGGGAGTGCCGGAAAAGTGCTGGCCTGTGTGGAATAAAAATATCCAACTTTTTCTCTATCTCTCTCTCTCTCTCTCTCTCTCTCGGTCTCTCTCTATCTCTCTCTATCGCTCTCTCTCGGTCTCTCTCTCTCGGTCTCTCTCTCTCGGTCTCTCTCTGTCTCTCTCGGTCTCTCTCTCTCTCTCTATCTCTCTCTATCGCTCTCTCTCGGTCTCTCTCTCTCGGTCTCTCTCTGTCTCTCTCGGTCTCTCTCTGTCTCTCTCTATCGCGCTCTCTCTCTCTCTCTCTGTCTCTCTCGGTCTCTCTCGGTCTCTCTATCGCTCTCTCTCTCTCTCTCTCTCTGTCTCTCTCGGTCTCTCTCTCTCTGTCTCTCTCGGTCTCTCTCTCTCTGTCTCTCTCGGTCTCTCTCTGTCTCTCTCGGTCTCTCTCTATTGCTCTCTCTCGGTCTCGGTCTCTCTGTCTCTCTCGGTCTCTCTCTCTCTGTCTCTCTCGGTCTCTCTCTGTCTCTCTCGGTCTCTCTCTCTCGGTCTCTCTCTGTCTCTCTCTATCGCGCTCTCTCTCTCTCTCTGTCTCTCTCGGTCTCTCTCTCTCTGTCTCTCTCGGTCTCTCTCTATCGCTCTCTCTATCTCTCGGTCTCGGTCTCTCTCTCTCTGTCTCTCTCTCTGTCTCTCTCGGTCTCTCTCTCTCGGTCTCTCTCTCTCTCTCTCGGTCTCTCTCTCTCTCTCTCGGTCTCTCTCTCTCGGTCTCTCTCTTTCTCTCTCTCGGTCTCTCTTTTTCTCTCTCTCGGTCTCTCTCTTTGTCTCTCTCTCTCTCTCGGTCTCTCTCGGTCTCTCTCTCGGTGTCTCTCGGTGTCTCTCTCTCGGTGTCTCTCTCTCTCTCGGTCTCTCTCTCTCTCTCTCTCGGTCTCTCTCTGTCTCTCTCGGTCTCTCTCTATCGCTCTCTCTCGGTCTCTCTCTCTCTCGGTCTCTCTCTGTCTCTCTCGGTCTCTCTCTGTCTCTCTCTATCGCGCTCTCTCTCTCTCTCTCTCTCGGTCTCTCTCTGTCTCTCTCTGTCTCTCTCGGTCTCTCTCTATCGCTCTCTCTCGGTCTCGGTCTCTCTCTCTCTGTCTCTCTCGGTCTCTCTCTCTGTCTCTCTCGGTCTCTCTCTGTCTCTCTCGGTCTCTCTCTATCGCTCTCTCTCGGTCTCGGTCTCTCTCTCTCTGTCTCTCTCGGTCTCTCTCTCTCTGTCTCTCTCGGTCTCTCTCTCTCTGTCTCTCTCGGTCTCTCTCTCTCGGTCTCTCTCTCTCTCGGTCTCTCTCTCTCGGTCTCTCTCTTTCTCTCTCTCGGTCTCTCTTTTCTCTCTCTCGGTCTCTCTCTCGGTCTCTCTCTCGGTGTCTCTCGGTGTCTCTCTCTCTCTCTCGGTGTCTCTCTCTCTCGGTCTCTCTCTATCGCTCTCTCTCGGTCTCTCTCTCTCTCGGTCTCTCTCTCTCGGTCTCTTTCTGTCTCTCTCGGTCTCTCTCTATCGCTCTCTCTCGGTCTCGGTCTCTCTCTCTCTGTCTCTCTCGGTCTCTCTCTCTCTGTCTCTCTCGGTCTGTCTCTCTCGGTCTCTCTCTCTCGGTCTCTCTCTCTCTGTCTCTCTCGGTCTCTCTCTGTCTCTCTCTATCGCGCTCTCTCTCTCTCTCTCGGTCTCTCTCTGTCTCTCTCTGTCTCTCTCGGTCTCTCTGTCTCTCTCTGTCTCTCTCTATCGCGCTCTCTCTCTCTCTCTCGGTCTCTCTCTGTCTCTCTCGGTCTCTCTCTATCGCTCTCTCTATCGCTCTCTCTCGGTCTCTCTCTCTCTCGGTCTCTCTCTGTCTCTCTAGGTCTCTCTCTCTCGGTCTCTCTCTGTCTCTCTCTATCACGCTCTTGGAGTTAAAACCTACTGGATGGTATCTCTCCAGGAACAGGGTTGGAGTTAAAACCTACAGGAGGGTATCTCTCCAGGAACAGGGTTGGTGTTAAATCCTACAGGAGGGTATCTCTCCAGGAACAGGGTTGGAGTTAAAACCTACAGGAGGGTATCTGTCCAGGAACAGGGTTGGAGAGCCCTGCACTAGACACTTGGGCTGAAATAAGGGCGATGGGGACGAGTGTGAATGACTCAGAGGTAAACGTGGGGGTGACCCCTGACCCCATCCATACAGGTTGAGTAAATTAGGACAAGAGGGAGCATAATAGTGAATCACAAGAGAAAAAGGTTTGGGTTGAGTAGCGTGTGTCGGGAGGGAACTCTAGTCAGTTTTTCTGACTGCAGCGTTTCCAAGTGTGTCGACTAGAACTAAAACACTAAAATAAAAGTCCTTATCTTCTCTGGTAAAGCTTTGCTGTCTATCTCTAGCCACCGCTCTCTGAAGAGGGAGGGAGAAGAGAGAAGGAAACAATAAGAAGAGAACAATAACAACAACAAGGCGGCCATTATCGTGGGGCCTTCTCAGTCTTCAAACGAAAGCCTTCCGTTTAAAAGAAAACCTCCTCTCTCCCTTTCTTCTCTCTCCACCGTTTAATAAATGACAATGTTTTGATGCTGTATGTGATTCCTGTTTCATGAGGAATTCTAACCCCTCTTTCTCTCCTGTCTTTCCTTCTGTTTATCTCTCTGTCTTCTGTCTTTCCTTCTGTTTGTCTCTCTGTCTTCTGTCTTTCCTTCTGTTTGTCTCTCTGTCCTCTGTCTTTCCTTCTGTTTATCTCTCTGTCTTCTGTCTTTCCTTCTGTTTATCTCTCTGTCCTCTGTCTTTCCTTCTGTTTATCTCTCTGTCTTCTGTCTTTCCTTCTGTTTATCTCTCTGTCTTCTGTCTTTCCTTCTGTTTATCTCTCTGTCCTCTGTCTTTCCTTCTGTTTATCTCTCTGTATTCTGTCTTTCCTTCTGTTTATCTCTCTGTCTTCTGTCTTTCCTTCTGTTTATCTCTCTGTCTTCTGTCTTTCCTTCTGTTTGTCTCTCTGTCCTCTGTCTTTCCTTCTGTTTATCTCTCTGTATTCTGTCTCTATATCTTTATTTTCTGTCTCTTGTTTCTCTCTCTTCCTCTGTTTCTCTCTTTCTGGATTTTCTCTCTGTTTCTCTTCCTCCTCTTTACTTCTCCTTTCCTCTCTCTTCTCCTCCGTCTCCCCTTCTTCTCTCTGTTCTCCCTCTACCAGAAAGCGTTCAAAGACACCAGTTAACTTGGCCACTGAGGAACATTCACTGTCTTCTTGGAAAGCACTCTGTCAATTAGGTTAGTATTGTGGAGTAACTACAATGTTGTTGATCCATCCTCAGTTCTCTCCTATCACAGCCATTAAACTCTGTAACTGTTTTAAAGTCACCATTGGCCTCAAGGTGAAATCCCTGAGTGGTTTCTTTCCTCTCCGGCAACTGAGTTAGGAAGGACGCCTGTATCTTTGTAGTGACTGGGTCTATTGATACAACATCCAAAGTGTTATTAATAACTTCACCATGCTTAAAGGATATTCAATGTCGGATTTTTTATTTTTACCCATCTACCAATAGGTGCCCTTCTTTGCGAGGCATTGGAAAACCTCCCTGGTCTTTGTGGTTGAATCTGTGTTTGCAATTCACTGCTGGACTGAGGGACCTTATAGATAATTGTATGTGTGGGGTACAGAGATCAGGTAGTTATTACAAAATCATGTTAAACATTGTTATTGTACAGAGTGAGTCCATCCAACTTACTATGTGACTTGTTAAGCACGTTTTACTCCTGAACTTTAGGTTTGTCATAACAAAGGGGTTTAATACTTATTGACTCAAGACATTTCAGATTCTCATTTATAATTAATTTGTAAAAATCTAGAAAAACATAAATCCACTTTGACATTATTGTGTGTAGTGACCAAAACAATCTAAATGTAATCCATTTTAAATTCAGGCTGTAACACAACATTTTGATAAAGTGTGGAGGTGTGAATACCTTCTGAAGGTTCTGTGTGTCTAGCTGGTCCTGTCCCATGTGGTGGGCCTTTAACAAGAGCCGTAGCATGGCATGTTGACCCATCTTGACATTAGACTACTTTACAGGTCTGAAAACATCTGAATAACTTGGTTCTGGAGCGTACTGTTCTGTTAACGTGTGTGTGTGTGTGTGTGTGGTAGGATTTGTAGCGTGGAGTGCTTTTGGGCTCATGGTTAGATCAGAAGAGAGCGTTGACTCATTCCTGATCTGTGTGCTTCACCGCAACGTTTTCTTCCTTTCCTCCTCCCATCTTTTCCTCCTCTCTTTTTCTCTCCTCTCTTCCCCTTCTCGCTGCCTCTCTTATTTTCTCTTTATCTCTCCTTCTCCTTTCCATTTCTCTTCCTTCTCTCTTTCTCTCTCTCCCCCTCTCTTTCTTTCTCTCTCTCTTTCTTTCTTCTCTCTCTCCTCTCCCCCTCCCTCTCTCCCTCTCCCCGTATTCCCCAGTTTCTTCCCCCAGCAATGCTTTCTGAATTCTGCACCGGTTTCCTCTGTTCTATTACGCGGTACGAGACGGTGGTTCTCCCCAGATGAATACAAAGTAATTGGGGTGGTTAATTTATTTACTGGGAGGCAGTTCACAGCACATTGAATAATAGAGATAATTGAACAAGAATTGTCAAGTGTCTTCTGATATCAGGCACATTACAGAAGAGAGAGTGGCATAAAACTGCCTTTCTATGCTTCCATTGTTTATGGTAATGAAGTACAGCCATTAATTCCTTGGTGGCCTTCCAAGCTTATGGCAGGCCCCATTGTTGTGTGTGTATTAATATGTAATCAGTAAATAGTTTAATTTCCTAATCTGCGTTCGGAGAATTCACTTTCTAACAGCTCTTAATTACTGCAGGGTTCTAACGAGCCCCATCGCCGTGCCGACGCAGAGCACGGCAGCCAGGCAGCCAATCAGAGTGCGGCAGCGGGTCGGGGGGGGGGGATTTGAATTCCTGGGGCGCTGCTCTCCGCCTAATGAACTTGTTATTCCTGGACTGGGGGGAGTAGAGTGTCCTTCACAGCATAACAGTTAACAACGTTGGGAGAACGCTCACCTAATGTTAGGGGAATGATAATAGTTATTGATGATATAACAAAATTCATATTTTTATCACGATGATACAATACCTTTCTTCCTGGGCCGACGGGAGTGGTGTGTTTCCTTCACAGCATAGCAGTTGACCACGTTGGGAGAGCGTTTACCGAATGTTAGAATAATAAATATTAATAATGGTTATACAGTACCAGCCAAACGTTTGGACAAACCAACTCATTCCAGGGTTTTTGAAATAACACATATGGAATAGTAGTAACCAAAAAACTGTTAAACAAATCAAAATATATTTTACATTTGAGATTCTTCAAAGTAGCCACCCTTTGCCTTGAGGACAGCTTTGTACACTCTTGGCATTCTCTCAACCAGCTTTATGAGGTAGTCACCTGGAATGCATTTCAATTAACAGGTGTGTGTTGTGACAAGGTAGGTGTGGTATACTGAAGATAGCCCTATTTGGTAAAAGACCAAGTCCATATTATGCCAAGAACAGCTCAAATAAGCAAAGAGAAACAGCAGTCCATCATTACTTTAAGACATGAAGGTCAGTCAATCCGGAAGATTTCAAGTACTTTGAAAGTTTCTTCAAGTGCGGTCGCAAAAATCATCAAGCGCTATGATGAAACTGGCTCTCGTGAGGACCGTCACAGGAAAGGAAGACCCAGAGTTACCTCTGCTGCGGAGGATAAGTTAATTAGAGCTACCAGTCTCAGAAATTGCAGCCCAAATAAATGCTAGTAACAGACACATCTCAACATTAACTGTTCAGAGGAGACTGCGTGAATCAGGCCTTCATGGTTGAATTGCTGCAAAGAAACCACTACTAAAGGACACCAGTAAGAAGAAGAGACTTGCTTGGGCCAAGAAACATGAGCAATGGACATTAGACTGGTGGAAATCTGTCCTTTTGTCTGATGAGTCCAAATTTGAGATTTTTGGTTCCAACCGCCGTGTCTTTGTGAGACGCAGAGTAGGTGAACGGATGATCTCAGCATGTGTGGTTCCCACCGTGAAGCATGGAGGAGGTGTGATGGTGCTTTGCTTGTGACACTGTCAGTGATTTATTTGGAATTCAAAACACACTTAACCAGCATGGCTACCACAGCATTCTGCAGCAATACGCCATCCCATCTGGTTTGGGCTTAGTGGGACTATAATTTATTTTTCAACAGGACAATGACCCAGAACACACCTCCCAGGCTGTGTAAAGGCTACTTGATTAAGAAGGAGAGTGATGGAGTACTGCATCAGATGACCTGGCCTCCACAATCATCCAACCTCAACCAAATTGGGATGAGTGGACCGCAGAGTGAAGATAAAGCAGCCAACAAGTGCTCAGCATATGTGGGAACTCCTTCAAGACTGTTGGAACAGCATTCCTCATAAAGCTGGTTGAAAGAATGCCAAGAGTGTGCAAAGCTGTCATCAAGGCAAAGGGTGGCTACTTTGAAGAATCGAAAATATATTTTGATTTGTTTAACACTTTTTTGGTTACTACATGATTCCAAATGTGTTATTTCATAGTTTTGATGTCTTTACTCTTATTCTACAATATAGAAAATATTCAAAATAAAGAAAACCCCTTGAATGAGAAGGTGTGTTCCAACTTTTGACTGGTACTGTATATCTATTTTTAAGTTTGTTATTTTAGTTATTGTTATAACTACAATATGATTCCCCAGGGCTGGTGTGTGTCCTTCACAGCATAGCAGTTCAAAATAATAATAATTATTAGTATTATTGATAATAGTTATAATTAAATTAAATGAATTTCTCTGTTTTAATCAGGTGAGTCTTAGAGTATCTGTTTCAATAGTAAAATGATCAATGTTTTTTTAGTTATTATTATTATTATTATTAGTCTGATTCTATACCTTCATTGTCCACTGTCTCTATTTCTACCATCATCATCTTTATTATAACTATCGTTGATATTATTGTTCTCAGTACTTCTATGCTTCTTCCTGTTAGACAGAGGTGTTGCACTAAGAAAGAAAACATTTAAATCAAATACAGGACTTGACTGATTCCTTTTTCATCCGTGTGGCACTAAGGGGCCTCAGAAATCAAATATATATATATATATAACGCTTAATGTCTTTATTTGGAATAGTATTTATTTGGTACTCGAGCTGAATGGTTTTGTATTGTTGTCATTCTAAATAGCCCTGTCAACATCATCAGTATTATCCCGTTGTGTATTGTGTGATATTGTACCAAAGAAAAATATCACATTTATAGAAATTTCAGCTATTCAAAATACAGAATAGGATTTAAATGTATTCTATTCAGCGTTCTGGAATCCTCTGGCCTTCTTCTGAATGCCCCCGACCCAACCTGCCCCCTGTACCTATCTACACACACACACACACACACACACACACACACACACACACACACACACCCCACCTGCCCCCTGTACCTATCTACACACACACACACCCACTCACCCACATGACTATTTATACATACATCCTATTCCAAATGACTATATAACCTGTAACAATGGACGCAATTATCTAAAGAATGGCGATCAGCCCGGCGCCGAGCCGCCCTCACCTGCTGCGCTCTAGATAAGCGATAAACAAGAAGTGTGTGTGTGTGTGTGTGTGTGTGTGTGTGTGTGTGTGTGTGTGTGTGTGTGTGTGTGTGTGTGTGAGACTGCATGTGTGTTTGAATCAGTTTTTAGCCTGGCGCATAATGAACATATGTTTAAAAAGTGCACTCGAGGATGATTAGATTATTGCCACTGGGTTTTATTGCTGCCTAATCCCTTTCTGTGAGCAGAGGCATCACACAAGAGGAAGAGGGGATATGGCCATACAGCGAGGTGTCTGTCTGTCTGTCTGTCTGTCTGTCTGTCTGTCTGTCTGTGCACAGACAGACCTATGCACAGACCTATGCACAGACCTACGCACAGACCGACAGACCGACAGACAGACAGACAGACAGACAGACAGACAGACCTACGAACAGGCTGACAGGACAGGCCACCAATATGTATTCTATCTTCAGTATAAATGAAGTGTTCTTTGTTATTATTTTGAGCAGCCTCTAGTGTAGTGTAGTCAACAGCTTCTAGTGTAGTCAACATCCTCTTGTGTAGTCAACAGCCTCTAGGGTTGTAGTGTAGTCAACAGCCTCTAGGGTAGTGGCGCAGTCGGCAGCTTCTGGCGCAGTGGTGAAGTCAACAGTCTCTAGTATAGTAGTGTAGTCAACAGCCTCTAGTGTAGTAGTGTCATCAACAGCCTCTAGTGTAGTAGTGTCATCAACAGCCTCTAGTGTAGTAGTGTCATCAACAGCCTCTAGTGTAGTAGTGTCATCAACAGCCTCTAGTGTAGTAGTGTCATCAAGAGCCTCTAGTGTAGTAGTGTCATCAAGAGCCTCCAGTGTAGTAGTGTAGTCAAGAGCCTCTAGTGTAGTAGTGTCGTCAACAGTCTCTAGTGTAGTCAACAGCCTCTAGTGTAGTAGTGTAGTCAACAGCCTCTAGTGTAGTAGTGTCGTCAACAGCCTCTAGTGTAGTCAACATCCTCTTGTGTAGTCAACAGCCTCTAGAGTTGTAGTGTAGTCAACAGGCTCTAGTGTAGTCAACAGCTCTAGGGTAGTGGCGCAGTCGGCAGCTTCTGGCGCAGTGGTGAAGTCAACAGCCTCTAGTGTAGTAGTGTCATCAACAGCCTCTAGTGTAGTAGTGTCATCAACAGCCTCTAGTGTAGTAGTGTCATCAACAGCCTCTGGTGTAGTAGTGTAGTCAACAGCCTCTAGTGTAGTAGTGTCGTCAACAGCCTCTAGTGTAGTCAACAGCCTCTAGTGTAGTAGTGTCGTCAACAGCCTCTAGTGTAGTAGTGTCGTCAACATCTTCTAGTGTAGTCAACAGCCTCTAGTGTAGTAGTGTAGTCAACAGCCTCTAGTGTAGTAGTGTCGTCAACATCTTCTAGTGTAGTCAACAGCCTCTAGTGTAGTAGTGAAGTCAACACTCTCTAGTGTAGTCAACATCCTCTAGTGTAGTAGTGAAGTCAACAGCCTCTAGTGTAGTCAACAGCCTCTAGTGTAGTCAACAACCTCTAGTGTAGTAGTGCAGTCAGACTCTAATGTAGTAGTGTCGTTAACAGCCTCTAGTGTAGTGTAGTCAACAGCCTCTAGTGTAGTCAACAATCTCTAGTGTAGTCAGCGGCCTCTAGTGTAGTAGTGAAGTCAACAGCATCTAGTGTAGTCAGCAGTCTCTAGTGTAGTAGTGTAGTCAGACTCTAATGTAGAAGTGTCGTTAACAGGCTCTAGTGTAGTCAACAGCCTCTAGTGTAGTCAACAATCTCTAGTGTAGTCAGCGGCCTCTAGTGTAGTCAGCAGCCTCTAGTGTAGTAGTGTAGTCAACAGACTCTAGTGTAGTCAACAGCCTCTAGTGTAGTCAACAGCCTCTAGTGTAGTAGTGTAGTCAACAACCTCTAGTTTGGTAGTGCAGTCAACAGCCTCTAGTGTAGTAGTGAAGTCAACAGCGTCTAGTGTAGTCAGCAGCCTCTAGTGTAGTAGTGTAGTCAGACTCTAATGTAGTAGTGTTGTCAACAGCCTCTAGTGTAGTCAACATTCTCTAGTGTAGTCAGCAGCCTCTAGTGTAGTCAGCAGCCTCTAGTGTAGTAGTGTAGTCAACAGCCTCTAGTGTAGTCAACAGCCTCTAGTGTAGTAGTGTAGTCAAAAGCCTCTAGTGTAGTCAACATCCTCTAGTGTAGTCAACATCCTCTAGTGTAGTCAACAGCCTCTAGTGTAGTAGCGAAGTCAACAGCGTCTAGTGTAGTAGTGTCGTCAACATCTTCTAGTGTAGTCAACAGCCTCTAGTGTAGTAGTGAAGTCAACACTCTCTAGTGTAGTAGTGAAGTCAACAGCAACTAGTGTAGTCAGCAGCCTCTAGTGTAGTAGTGTAGTCAGACTCTAATGTAGAAGCCTCGTCAACAGCCTCTAGTCTAGTCAACAGCCTCTAGTGTAGTCAGCAGCCTCTAGTGTAGTCAACAGCCTCTAGTGTAGTCAACAATCTCTAGTGTAGTCAACAGACTCTAGTGTAGTCAACTGCCTCTAGTGTAGTAGTGTAGTCAACAGCCTCTCGTGTAGTCAACAACCTCTAGTGTAGTTTTGTAGTCAACAACCTCTAGTTATGCTAATTTTGAAGCTACATGAGTGGTGTGAGAGAATGATGCATTACTCTGAGTTACACACCAACACACACACACTCTCTCTCTCCCCTCACACACAAACAGCCAGTGTCTGCGGCTTTGGGTATATTATCAGGCCTCCAGTTCTTTCAGAAACGTATGGCTGCTAAAGAAGCTTACCATTAATGAATGTAACTATGTCCAGATGACACCGTGCTGGAGCCTTGTAAGCTGCAGGCAAGACTCGTCTTCACCCCGTATGCCAGGGCTTAAAGACACAAGAATGGCATTTCACCAACTTTAATGGGATACCCAGTATAATCTGGCAGCACCAAGAGAAGAAAACGTGTTCCCACTATAATACTCTAAGAGGGAGGGAGGGAGGGAGGGAGGGAGGGGGAGAGAGAGAGAGAGAGAGAGAGAGAGAGAGAGAGGGGTTGTTGTGTCTACTGTAATCAGCATTCCCTTGTTTTGTTGTTGTTGTTGTGTTGTCATAGCCTTTTCTCTCTCTCTTGTTTTTTTTTGTGTAAATGAATGTTGGTTGGGTAAGTCGTTGACTGAGTCCTTGTCTTGTAACGGCTATGGCCGAGTCCTTGTCTTGTAACGGCTATGGCCGAGTCGTTTATGGCCGAGTCGTTGTCTTGTAACAGCTATGGCCGAGTCGCTGTCTTGTAACAGCTATGGCCGAGTCGCTGTCTTGTAACGGCTATGGCCGAGTCGTTGTCTTGTAACGGCTATGGCCGAGTCGCTGTCTTGTAACGGCTATGGCCGAGTCGCTGTCTTGTAACGGCTATGGCCGAGTCGCTGTCTTGTAACGGCTATGGCCGAGTCGCTGTCTTGTAACGGCTATGGCCGAGTCGCTGTCTTGTAACGGCTATGGCCGAGTCGCTGTCTTGTAACGGCTATGGCCGAGTCGCTGTCTTGTAACGGCTATGGCCGAGTCGCTGTCTTGTAACGGCTATGGCCGAGTCGCTGTCTTGTAACGGCTATGGCCGAGTCGCTGTCTTGTAACGGCTATGGCCGAGTCGTTGTATTGTCTGTCTGCTTTTCTGGTATGTCTGTGGGAAGTTTTGGAGAGTTTGGAGGAATTTGTACGTTTTTATCAGTGACCTTTTTAATAATAATAATAGAATTACATAGGATTTAAAATGCCTTTTAAAAAAACAAGGAGACTGTACATGAAAAAAGAGAGGGGAGAAAGGAAGGATTAATCAATTAAATAAATTAAATTGTGTTTAATCAATTAACTCACAGGCCAATAGAGATGAGGCTCGTTGGAAAAGAAGCTCTCTTGGCTATTGCTTCCAGGTTATTTGTTAATTGTTAAAGATATTTGTTGTTAGCATGGACAGCAGTTCACAACTCACTGACTTTAAGTGCTTATAGTCAATCTTAAAATCAGTTGTATTTGGGAGAGAAAAATCTCTGGAATTTGCCTAAACCTATTGCCTTTTTACCCTTTGAGGGGTGAAACAAACTAATCTGGTCGTTAAGGGGGTCTGTGTGTGTGTGTGTGTGTGTGTGTGTGTGTGTGTGTGTGTGTGTGTGTGTGTGTGTGTGTGTGTGTGTGTGTGTGTGTGTGTGTGTGTGTGTGTGTGTGTGTGTGTGTGTGTGTGTGTGTGTGTGTGTGTGTGCTGCGGGGGGGGGGGGTCAGAACACAGATTTAAAAAAATAAAAACGAAAAAAAACTCCCACCCCCTTAATCTCCTCTTTGGCCATTTGAATGTTTGAGCAGCAAAACTATTTAATTACTTAACTGCACCAATACCCTCTACCCCTAACCCCCCCCCCCCTAACGCACAAACACAATCTCTCTCTCTCTCTCACACAACATCATACCCCCCCTCCCAGATGTGCAGTGTTGTTTCCCAGCTCAGTGTCAGCAGCCCTTTTCTATAATTCTTTACCAGTTGGGATGAAAGGGGGATTTTTAGGAAGATTAGGGGGACGGGGTCCTCTAGGCATTGTCTGACAATCTTCAGATAAAACCAGCTGGGTGGATGGAGTCCCCGGGAGAGAGAGGGGGAGTAGAAGAGGGGGTAGAGGGGGTGACTAACCACTGCTGTTCAGAGACTACATGGAATTTAGACTTTTCTAAACTGGCGCGGAAATGATCACTGAGAACCCTCCTCTCCTTTCCCTTTCTTGCTTTCTGACTTTTCTTTTTCAGCCCCCTCTATATTCTCCCCCTCTGTTTGTATTCTCGCTTTCCTTTAAATACACTACATGGCCAAAAGTATGTGGACACCTGCCCATCCAACATCTTATTCTAAAATCATAGGCATAAATCTGGAGCTGGTCCCCTCTTTGCTGCTATAACAGCCTCCACTCTTCTGGGAAGGCTTTCCACTAGATGTTGGAACATTGCTGCAGGGACTTGCATCCATTCAGCCATAAGAGCATTAGTGAGGTCGGGTACTGATGTTCAACAACTAAGCCTGGCACGTAGTCAGCGTTCCAATTCATCCCAAACGTGTTTGATGGGGTTGAGGTCAGGGTTCTGTGCAGGCCAGTCAAGTTCTTCCACACTGATCTCGACAAACAATTTTTGGATGGACCTCGCTTTGTGCACTTATTATTTTTTTAATTTTACCTTTATTTAACTAGGCAGGTCAGTTAAGAACAAATTCTTATTTTCAATGACAGCCTAGGAACAGTGGGTTAACTACATTGTTCAGGGGCAGAACGACAGATTTGTACCTTGTCAGCTCAGGGATTCGAACTTGCAACTTTTTGATTACTAGTCCAACACTCTAACCACTAGGCTACCCTGCAGCCCCACTTGGGCATTGTCATGCTGCAACAGGAAAGGGCCTTTCCCAAACTGTTTCCACAAAGTTGGAAGCACAGAATCGTCTAGAATGTCGTTGTATGCTGTAGCATAAAAATTTCCCTTCACTGGAACTAAGGGGCCTACTGCTAACCATGAAAAACAGCCCCAGACCATTATTCCTCCAAACTTTACAGTTGGCACTATGCAGTCGGGCAGGTGGCGTTCTCCTGGCATCCACCAAACCCAGATTAGTCCGTCGGACTGCCAGATAGTGGGCGTGATTCATCACTCCGTAGAACACGTTTCCACTGTTCCAGAGTCCAATGGCGGTGTGCTTTACACCACTCCAGCCGACGCTTGGCTTTGCACACGGTGATCTTAGGCTTGTGTGCAGCTGTTCAGGCCGTGGAAACCCATTTCATGAAGCTTCCGACGAACAGTTCTGACTTGCTGATGTTGCTTCCAGCGGCAGTTTGGAAATCGATAGTGAGTGTTGCAACCGAGGACAGACGATTGTTACTCTCAATGCACTGTCCCGTTCTGTGACCTTGTGTGACCTGCCAAAAAAATACAAAAAAATATCAAGTTAACCAGGGCAGCTGTAGCAGGGCAGAAATTTGACAAACTGACTTGTTGTAAAGGTGGCATCCTATGACGGTGCCACGTTGAAAGTCACTGAGCTCTTCAGTAAGGCCATTCTACTGTCAATGTTTGTCTATGGAGATTGCATGGCTGTGTGCTCGATTTTATACACCTATCAGCAACGGGCGTGGCTGAAATAGCCAAATCCACTCATTTGAAGGCGTGTCCACATACTTTTGTATATATAATGTAGTTCACTCTGAGCTGAATTTAGCTGCTGGCAGACAGAGCAGGGCAGACAGAGCAGGGCAGACAGAGCAGGGCAGAACAGGGCAGACAGAGTAGGGCAGACAGAGCAGACAGAGAAGGGCAGGCTGAGGCTGTTTCTGGGCCTGCTACTGATATGGCCGATTAGCTTTAGTGACAATATTCACACACAGACTCACACACACACACGAGCATACACACTCACTCATACACACTCACACACACACATGAGCATACACACTCACACACACACACATGTTATTCTGAGAGGCTGGGGGACAATGACTGCTTATGATAATCTCTTCTTTATTGAACCGTCCTGCCATCGTCCCCGACAACGCTTTCATCTCCACCGCCACTGCGACCCCGGCCCAACAGCCAACAACAGACACATAGCAGAGTATAGCAGGCCGGATTACACACACACACACACACACACACACACACACACACACACACACACACACACACACACACACACACACACACACACACACACACACACACACACACACACACACACACACTGAGCAGAGCAGATCAACACACACACACACTGAGCAGAGCAGATCGACACACACAGCTGCTAAAAGCCACTAAGACACAAGAGTTCTATTCTGTTTATTTTATAGTTATATTATTTTAGCTTAGGCCTTAGTTTTTCTTCTTCTTACTAAATGTCCCTTTGATTTAAATGTAGCAGCTTGTTTGGCTAGAAATCATTTAAATGCCTTTTAAATCAGTTTTATTATCCACTCTTATATTGTCAATGTTAAACTTAGTCTTTATCCGCATTGGTAGAGAAATCAAAAAGAACACGTCGTTGATCTAGAATCTAGACCCACTGCTGTACATAGTGTTCTGTCTTTAACTAACAGTTAGGATCTAGAATCTAGACCCACTGCTGTACATAGTGTTCTCTGTCTTTAACTAACAGTTAGGATCTAGAATCTAGACCCACTGCTGTACATAGTGTTCTCTGTCTTTAACTAACAGTTAGGATCTAGAATCTAGACCCACTGCTGTACATAGTGTTCTCTGTCTTTAACTAACAGTTAGGATCTAGAATCTAGACCCACTGCTGTACATAGTGTTCTGTCTTTAACTAACAGTTAGGATCTAGAATCTAGACCCACTGCTGTACATAGTGTTCTCTGTCTTTAACTAACAGTTAGGATCTAGAATCTAGACCCACTGCTGTACATAGTGTTCTCTGTCTTTAACTAACAGTTAGGATCTAGAATCTAGACCCACTGCTGTACATAGTGTTCTCTGTCTTTAACTAACAGTTAGGATCTAGAATCTAGACCCACTGCTGTACATAGTGTTCTCTGTCTTTAACTAACAGTTAGGATCTAGAATCTAGACCCACTGCTGTACATAGTGTTCTCTGTCTTTAACTAACAGTTAGGATCTAGAATCTAGACCCACTGCTGTACATAGTGTTCTGTCTTTAACTAACAGTTAGGATCTAGAATCTAGACCCACTGCTGTACATAGTGTTCTGTCTTTAACTAACAGTTAGGATCTAGAATCTAGACCCACTGCTGTACATAGTGTTCTGTCTTTAACTAACAGTTAGGATCTAGAATCTAGACCCACTGCTGTACATAGTGTTCTCTGTCTTTAACTAACAGTTAGGATCTAGAATCTAGACCCACTGCTGTACATAGTGTTCTCTGTCTTTAACTAACAGTTAGGATCTAGAATCTAGACCCACTGCTGTACATAGTGTTCTCTGTCTTTAACTAACAGTTAGGATCTAGAATCTAGACCCACTGCTGTACATAGTGTTCTCTGTCTTTAACTAACAGTTAGGATCTAGAATCTAGACCCACTGCTGTACATAGTGTTCTCTGTCTTTAACTAACAGTTAGGATCTAGAATCTAGACCCACTGCTGTACATAGTGTTCTCTGTCTTTAACTAACAGTTAGGATCTAGAATCTAGACCCACTGCTGTACATAGTGTTCTGTCTTTAACTAACAGTTAGGATCTAGAATCTAGACCCACTGCTGTACATAGTGTTCTCTGTCTTTAACTAACAGTTAGGATCTAGAATCTAGACCCACTGCTGTACATAGTGTTCTCTGTCTTTAACTAACAGTTAGGATCTAGAATCTAGACCCACTGCTGTACATAGTGTTCTCTGTCTTTAACTAACAGTTAGGATCTAGAATCTAGACCCACTGCTGTACATAGTGTTCTCTGTCTTTAACTAACAGTTAGGATCTAGAATCTAGACCCACTGCTGTACATAGTGTTCTCTGTCTTTAACTAACAGTTAGGATCTAGAATCTAGACCCACTGCTGTACATAGTGTTCTGTCTTTAACTAACAGTTAGGATCTAGAATCTAGACCCACTGCTGTACATAGTGTTCTGTCTTTAACTAACAGTTAGGATCTAGAATCTAGACCCACTGCTGTACATAGTGTTCTGTCTTTAACTAACAGTTAGGATCTAGAATCTAGACCCACTGCTGTACATAGTGTTCTCTGTCTTTAACTAACAGTTTGGGTTTGCATAATTGATGACTGTTTAGTTAACTAATTGCGGGCCTGAAGACATAATTGATGACTGTTTAGTTAACTAATTGTGGGCCTGAAGACATAATTGATGACTGTTTAGTTAACTAATTGCGGGCCTGAATACATAATTGATGACTGTTTAGTTAACTAATTGTGGGCCTGAAGACATAATTGATGACTGTTTAGTTAACTAATTGTGGGCCTGAAGACATAATTGATGACTGTTTAGTTAACTAATTGCGGGCCTGAATACATAATTGATGACTGTTTAGTTAACTAATTGTGGGCCTGAAGACATAATTGATGACTGTTTAGTTAACTAATTGTGGGCCTGAAGACATAATTGATGACTGTTTAGTTAACTAATTGCGGGCCTGAAGACATAATTGTATTTGAGTTATGCTAGTCAGTTAACTGTCCTTTTGTCATGCTAACGGCTGCAGTTGTTTTAACAGTGGTGGGGTAATGACCAGCGTTTGGTCTGGGTAATGACCCTATTCTCTTACTAACAGGCCCTGCTGCTATGCTATTGGGAATCCCAAACTGCACCCTATGTAGTGCACTACTTTTCAGCAGATTGACCAGGACCCCACATGGCTGTGGTCAAAAGTGCTGCACTATATATAGAATAATTGCATAATTGATGACTGTTTAGTTAACTAATAAAATTTGATTTGATTTGGGTTCCTTTTGGAATGCAGCTCTATTGTTGTCACCAGCCCATTTCCCCATTGTAATGGACCTATGACTACTCTAGGTTATTTTCCCATTGTAATGGACCTATGACCACTCTAGGTTATTTTCCCATTGTAATGGACCTATGACCACTCTAGGTTATTTTCCCATTGTAATGGACCTATGACCACTCTAGGTTATTTTCCCATTGTAATGGACCTATGACCACTCTAGGTTATTTTCCCATTGTAATGGACCTATGACCACTCTAGGTTATTTCCCCATTGTAATGGACCTATGACCACTCTAGGTTATTTTCCCATTGTAATGGACCTATGACCACTCTAGGTTATTTTCCCATTGTAATGGACCTATGACCACTCTAGGTTATTTTCCCATTGTAATGGACCTATGACCACTCTAGGTTATTTCCCCATTGTAATGGACCTATGACAACTCTAGGTTATTTTCCCATTGTAATGGACCTATGACCACTCTAGGTTATTTCCCCATTGTAATGGACCTATGACCACTCTAGGTTATTTCCCCATTATAATGGACCTATGACCACTCTAGGCTATTTCCCCATTGTAATGGACCTATGACCACTCTAGGCTACTGATTCCAACAGCTGGCTTCAGCAATACATTCTCATTCAAATAGTCATTTAGAAGGACTTTTGACTGTTTTTGACATGTTATTATATTGAGTTGATGTGTAGGGTTGGGTGGCGGCATTATCACATTTGGGGCTGGTATAATGTTGGCAATTGGGGCTGGTATAATGTTGGCTATTGGGGCTGGTATAATGTTGGCTATTGGGGCTGGTATAATGTTGGCTATTGGGGCTGGTATAATGTTGGCTATTGGGGCTGGTATAATGTTGGCTATTGGGGCTGGTATAATGTTGGCTATTGGGGCTGGTATAATGTTGGCTATTGGGGCTGGTATAATGTTGGCTATTGGGGCTGGTATAATGTTGGCTATTGGGGCTGGTATAATGTTGGCTATTGGGGCTGGTATAATGTTGGCTATTGGGGCTGGTATAATGTTGGCTATTGGGGCTGGTATAATGTTGGCTATTGGGGCTGGTATAATGTTGGCTATTGGGGCTGGTATAATGTTGGCTATTGGGGCTGGTATAATGTTGGCTATTGGGGCTGGTATAATGTCCTATTCAATTAATTTATAGATTTTTTTTTTTAATACAAAAAGCTCCTTTATTTGTGTATACCCTCAACCCATGTAGTGGGGGTTAAAGGAATAATTAGAGATTTTGTCAATTAAGCCCTATTTTCTACTTACCCAGAGTCAGATGAACTCATGCTAGTGGATCCCATAAACATCCAGTCATTGCGCTAACGCTAGTTAGCAATCGCTCCAAAAACGACCTCAACTTCCTTCAAACTGCACACAGACATAAAAAAGGCATGAGTTCATTTGACTCTGGGTAAATAGCAAAAAAGGCCTTAATTGCCAAAATCTCGAACTGTCCCTTTAAGCTAGTAAAGTCTGCTTGTTTGTTTAGCCTTCAGTGTGTTTACACTTCCACTAAGGTGTGAAACGTTCTGAGGGCTTGGCAGAGGAGCAGTAACTATTAACTAACACATGGAGTTGATTTAACTCACATAAACAGAGTAGTCCCCCGCTGCGATACCTGTTGAGAACACTAATTGGGCAGCCTGTGTTAATACGCATCCATCAATTCAACATGTTCATGTAACACAGGCCTAAATACTGTGCTCTCCATTTAGAACATCTAACACAGGCCTAAATACTGTGCTCTCCATTTAGAACGTCTAACACAGGCCTAAATACTGTGCTCTCCATTTAGAACGTCTAACACAGGCCTAAATACTGTGCTCTCCATTTAGAACGTCTAACACAGGCCTAAATACTGTGCTCTCCATTTAGAACGTCTAACACAGGCCTAAATACTGTGCTCTCCATTTAGAACATCTAACACAGGCCCAAATACTGTGCTCTCCATTTAGAACATCTAACACAGGCCTAAATACTGTGCTCTCCATTTAGAACGTCTAACACAGGCCTAAATACTGTGCTCTCCATTTAGAACATCTAACACAGGCCTAAATACTGTGCTCTCCATTTTGAACTCAACAATTTCTTGATGGAAATTCAAGGGATATTTATACCAATAAAAGGAGATGAGGATGAACAGAGAGAAAGAGCGTTAAAAAAAGAGAGCGAGTGAGAGACACATTGAATTGAAACACAGAGAGAGAGAGCGAGAGAGAGGGGGAGGGTGGATATGCTTCCTGAGAGAGTGAAAGAGAGAGCGCGACAGGCACAGAGAGAACAGCTAAACCCCAGTGGAGATGCCCCCTGCTCTGTTCAGACAGGCTGGGAAAGATTAGCATAATGGCCCCCGCCCCCTTCATTAGCCCCTCTCTTTGACCCCCCCACTGGGTGTCAGGATGTTAGAACTAATTTAAGGGGTGTCATATTACCATGCCTGTTCTGTTCCACAGAGTCCCAATTGGCACCCTGTTCCCTATATAGTGCACTACTTTTGGCCAGAGCCCTATGTGATTCCCTCTGGGTCTTGGTCAAAAGTAGTGCACTTTGCAGCACAGTTCTGCTGTTGGATGTGGTTAATTAATAAGGATAGGAGGGGACAGTAATGTAATGAATTAATAAGGATAGGAGGGGACAGTAATGAATTAATAAGGATAGGAGGGGACAGTAATGAATTAATAAGGATAGGAGGGGACAGTAATGAATTAATAAGGATAGGAGGGGACAATAATGTAATGAATTAATAATGATAGGAGGGGACAGTAATGTAATGAATTAATAAGGATAGGAGGGACAGTAATGTAATGAATTAATAATGATAGGAGGGGACAGTAATATAATGAATTAATAAGGATAGGAGGGGACAGTAATGTAATGAATTAATAAGGATAGGAGGGGACAATAATGTAATGAATTAATAAGGATAGGAGGGACAGTAATGTAATGAATTAATAATGATAGGAGGGGACAGTAATATAATGAATTAATAATGATAGGAGGGGACAGTAATGAATTAATAAGGATAGGAGGGGACAGTAATGTAATGAATTAATAATGATAGGAGGGGACAGTAATGTAATGAATTAATAAGGATAGGAGGGGACAGTAATGTAATGAATTAATAAGGATAGGAGGGGACAGTAATGTAATGAATTAATAAGGATAGGAGGGGACAGTAATGAATTAATAAGGATAGGAGGGGACAGTAATGTAATGAATTAATAATGATAGGAGGGGACAGTAATGTAATGAATTAATAATGATAGGAGGGGACAGTAATGTAATGAATTAATAATGATAGGAGGGGACAGTAATGTAATGAATTAATAAGGATAGGAGGGGACAGTAATGTAATGAATTAATAATGATTGGAGGGGACAGTAATGTAATGAATTAATAAGGATAGGAGGGGACAGTAATGTAATGAATTAATAAGGAAAGGAGGATCAGTAATGTAATGAATTAATAAGGATAGGAGGGGACAGTAATGTAATTAATTAATAAGGATAGGAGGGACAGTAATGTAATGAATTAATAAGGATAGGAGGGGACAGTAATGTAATGAATTAATAAGGATAGGAGGGGACAGTAATGTAATTAATAATGATAGGAGGGGACAGTAATTAATTAATAAGGATAGGAGAGGACAGTAATGTAATGAATTAATAAGGATAGGAGGGGATAGTAATGTAATGAATTAATAATGATAGGAGGGGACAGTAATGTAATGAATTAATAATGATAGGAGGGGACAGTAATGTAATGAATTAATAAGGATAGGAGGGGACAGTAATGAATGAATAAGGATAGGAGGGGACAGTAATGAATTAATAATGATAGGAGGGGACAGTAATGTAATGAATTAATAATGATAGGAGGGGACAGTAATGTAATGAATTAATAAGGATAGGAGGGGACAGTAATGTAATGAATTAATAAGGAAAGGAGGATCAGTAATGTAATGAATTAAGACGGATAGGAGGGGACAGTAATGTAATTAATTAATAAGGACAGGAGGGACAGTAATGTAATGAATTAATAAGGATAGGAGGGGACAGTAATGTAATGAATTAATAAGGATAGGAGGGGACAGTAATGTAATTAATAATGATAGGAGGGGACAGTAATTAATTAATAAGGATAGGAGAGAACAGTAATGTAATGAATTAATAAGGATAGGAGGGGACAGTAATGTAATGAATTAATAATGATAGGAGGGGACAGTAATGTAATGAATTAATAAGGATAGGAGGGGACAATAATGTAATGAATTAATAAGGATAGGAGGGGACAATAATGAATTAATAAGGATAGAAGGGGACAGTAATGTAATTAATAATGATAGGAGGGGACAGTAATTAATTAATAAGGATAGGAGGGGACAGTAGTACATGAATAATGATAGGAGGGGACAGTAATGTAATGAATTAATAAGGATAGGAGGGAACAGTAATACATTAATAATGATAGGAGGGGACAGTAATGTAATGAATAAATAATGATAGGAGGGGACATTAATGAATTAATAAGGATAGGAGGGGACAGTAATGTAATGAATTAATAATGATAGGAGGGGACAGTAATGAATGAATAAGGATAGGAGGGGACAGTAATGTAATGAATTAATAAGGATAGGAGGGGACAGTAATGTAATGAATTAATAATGATAGGAGGGGACGGTAATGTAATGAATTAATAATGATAGGAGGGGACCGTAATGTAATGAATTAATAAGGATAGGAGGGGACAGTAATGTAATGAATTAATAAGGATAGGAGGGGTGACAGTAATGTAATGAATTAATAAGGATAGGAGGGGACAGTAATGTAATGAATTAATAAGGATAGGAGGGGACAGTAATGTAATGAATTAATAAGGATAGGAGGGGACAGTAATGAATTAATAAGGATAAGAGGGGACAGTAATGTAATGAATTAATAATGATAGGAGGGGACAGTAATGTAATGAATTAATAAGGATATGAGGGGACAGTAATGTAATTCATTAATAAGGAAGGGAGGGACAGTAATGTAATGAATTAATAAGGATAGGAGGGGACAGTAATGTAATTAATTAATAAGGATAGGAGGGACAGTAATGTAATGAATTAATAAGGATAGGAGGGGACAGTAATGTAATTAATAATGATAGGACGGGACAGTAATTAATTAATAAGGATAGGAGGGGACAGTAATGTAATGAATTAATAATGATAGGAGGGGACAGTAATGAATTAATAAGGATAGGAGGGGACAGTAATGTAATGAATTAATAAGGATAGGAGGGGACAGTAATGTAATGAATTAATAATGATAGGAGGGGACGGTAATGTAATGAATTAATAATGATAGGAGGGGACAGTAATGTAATGAATTAATAAGGATAGGAGGGGACAGTAATGTAATGAATTAATAAGGATAGGAGGGGACAGTAATGTAATTAATAATGATAGGACGGGACAGTAATTAATTAATAGGGATAGGAGGGGACAGTAATGTAATGAATTAATAATGATAGGAGGGGACAGTAATGAATTAATAAGAATAGGAGGGGACAGTAATGTAATGAATTAATAAGGATAGGAGGGGACAGTAATGTAATGAATTAATAATGATAGGAGGGGACGGTAATGTAATGAATTAATAATGATAGGAGGGGACAGTAATGTAATGAATTAATAAGGATAGGAGGGGACAGTAATGTAATGAATTAATAAGGATAGGAGGGGGGACAGTAATGTAATGAATTAATAAGGATAGGAGGGGACAGTAATGTAATGAATTAATAAGGATAGGAGGGGACAGTAATGTAATGAATTAATAAGGATAGGAGGGGACAGTAATGAATTAATAATGATAGGAGGGGACAGTAATGTAATGAATTAATAATGATAGGAGGGGACAGTAATGTAATGAATTAATAAGGATAGGAGGGGACAGTATTGTAATTAATTAATAAGGAAAGGAGGGACAGTAATGTAATGAATTAATAAGGATAGGAGGGGACAGTAATGTAATTAATTAATAAGGATAGGAGGGACAGTAATGTAATGAATTAATAAGGATAGGAGGGGACAGTAATGTAATGAATTAATAATGATAGGAGGGGACAGTAATGTAATGAATTAATAATGATAGGAGGGGACAGTAATGTAATGAATTAATAAGGATAGGAGGGGACAATAATGTAATGAATTAATAATGATAGGAGGGGACAATAATGTAATGAATTAATAAGGATAGGAGGGGACAATAATGAATTAATAAGGATAGAAGGGGACAGTAATGTAATTAATAATGATAGGAGGGGACAGTAATTAATTAATAAGGATAGGAGGGGACAGTAATGTAATGAATTAATAAGGATAGGAGGGGACAGTAATGTAATGAATTAATAATGATAGGAGGGGACAGTAATGTAATGAATTAATAAGGATAGGAGGGGACAGTAATGTAATGAATTAATTATGATAGGAGGGGACAGTAATGTAATGAATTAATAAGGATAGGAGGGGACAGTAATGTAATGAATTAATAAGGATAGGAGGGGACAGTAATGAATTAATAAGGATAGGAGGGGACAGTAATGAATTAATAAGGATAGGAGGGGACAGTAATGTAATGAATTAACAATGATAGGAGGGGACAGTAATGTAATGAATTAATAAGGATAGGAGGGGACAGTAATGTAATTAATTAATAATGATAGGAGGGACAGTAATTAATTAATAATGATAGGAGGGGACAGTAATGTAATGAATTAACAATGATAGGAGGGGACAGTAATATAATGAATTAATAAGGATAGGAGGGGGACAGTAATTAATGAATAATGATAGGAGGGGACAGTAATGTAATGAATTAATTAGGATAGGAGGGGACAGTAATGAATTAATAAGGATAGGAGGGGACAGTAATGTAATGAATTAATGAGGATAGGAGGGGACAGTAATGTAATGAATTAATAATGATAGGAGGGGACAGTAATGTAATGAATTAATAAGGATAGGAGGGGACAGTAATGTAATGAATTAATTAGGATAGGAGGGGACAGTAATGTAATGAATTAATAATGATAGGAGGGGACAGTAATGTAATGAATTAATGAGGATAGGAGGGGACAGTAATGTAATGAATTAATAATGATAGGAGGGGACAGTAATGAATTAATAAGGATAGGAGGGGACAATAATGTAATGAATTAATAATGATAGGAGGGGACAGTAATGTAATGAATTAATAAGGATAGGAGGGACAGTAATGTAATGAATTAATAAGGATAGGAGGGGACAGTAATGTAATGAATTAATAAGGATAGGAGGGGACAGTAATGTAATGAATTATTAAGGATAGGAGGGGACAGTAATGTAATGAATTAATAATGATAGGAGGGGACAGTAATGTAATGAATTAATAATGATAGGAGGGGACAGTAATGTAATGAATGAATAATGATAGGAGGGGACAGTAATGTAATGAATTAATAAGGATAGGAGGGGACAGTAATGTAATTAATAATGATAGGAGGGGACAGTAATTAATTAATAAGGATAGGAGAGGACAGTAATGTAATGAATTAATAAGGATAGGAGGGGATAGTAATGTAATGAATTAATAATGATAGGAGGGGACAGTAATGTAATGAATTAATAATGATAGGAGGGGACAGTAATGTAATGAATTAATAAGGATAGGAGGGGACAGTAATGAATTAATAAGGATAGGAGGGGACAGTAATGAATTAATAATGATAGGAGGGGACAGTAATGTAATGAATTAATAATGATAGTAGGGGACAGTAATGTAATGAATTAATAAGGATAGGAGGGGAGGGGACAGTAATGTAATGAATTAATAAGGAAAGGAGGATCAGTAATGTAATGAATTAAGACGGTTAGGAGGGGACAGTAATGTAATTAATTAATAAGGACAGGAGGGACAGTAATGTAATGAATTAATAAGGATAGGAGGGGACAGTAATGTAATGAATTAATAAGGATAGGAGGGGACAGTAATGTAATTAATAATGATAGGAGGGGACAGTAATTAATTAATAAGGATAGGAGAGAACAGTAATGTAATGAATTAATAAGGATAGGAGGGGACAGTAATGTAATGAATTAATAATGATAGGAGGGGACAGTAATGTAATGAATTAATAAGGATAGGAGGGGACAATAATGTAATGAATTAATAAGGATAGGAGGGGACAATAATGAATTAATAAGGATAGAAGGGGACAGTAATGTAATTAATAATGATAGGAGGGGACAGTAATTAATTAATAAGGATAGGAGGGGACAGTAGTACATGAATAATGATAGGAGGGGAAAGTAATGTAATGAATTAATAAGGATAGGAGGGAACAGTAATACATTAATAATGATAGGAGGGGACAGTAATGTAATGAATGAATAATGATAGGAGGGGACATTAATGAATTAATAAGGATAGGAGGGGACAGTAATACATTAATAATGATAGGAGGGGACAGTAATGTAATGAATGAATAATGATAGGAGGGGACATTAATGAATGAATAATGATAGGAGGGGACAGTAATGAATGAATAAGGATAGGAGGGGACAGTAATGTAATGAATTAATAAGGATAGGAGGGGACAGTAATGAATGAATAAGGATAGGAGGGGACAGTAATGTAATGAATTAATAAGGATAGGAGGGGACAGTAATGTAATGAATTAATAATGATAGGAGTGGACGGTAATGTAATGAATTAATAATGATAGGAGGGGACCGTAATGTAATGAATTAATAAGGATAGGAGGGGACAGTAATGTAATGAATTAATAAGGATAGGAGGGGTGACAGTAATGTAATGAATTAATAAGGATAGGAGGGGACAGTAATGTAATGAATTAATAAGGATAGGAGGGGACAGTAATGTAATGAATTAATAAGGATAGGAGGGGACAGTAATGAATTAATAAGGATAGGAGGGGACAGTAATGAATTAATAAGGATAAGAGGGGACAGTAATGAATTAATAATGATAGGAGGGGACAGTAATGTAATGAATTAATAAGGATAGGAGGGGACAGTAATGTAATTAATTAATAAGGAAGGGAGGGACAGTAATGTAATGAATTAATAAGGATAGGAGGGGACAGTAATGTAATTAATAATGATAGGACGGGACAGTAATTAATTAATAAGGATAGGAGGGGACAGTAATGTAATGAATTAATAATGATAGGAGGGGACAGTAATGAATTAATAAGGATGGGAGGGGACAGTAATGTAATGAATTAATAAGGATAGGAGGGGACAGTAATGTAATGAATTAATAATGATAGGAGGGGACGGTAATGTAATGAATTAATAATGATAGGAGGGGACAGTAATGTAATGAATTAATAAGGATAGGAAGGGACCGTAATGTAATGAATTAATAAGGATAGGAGGGGGGACAGTAATGTAATGAATTAATAAGGATAGGAGGGGACAGTAATGTAATGAATTAATAAGGATAGGAGGGGACAGTAATGTAATGAATTAATAAGAATAGGAGGGGACAGTAATGTAATGAATTAATAAGGATAGGAGGGGACAGTAATGAATTAATAAGGATAGGAGGGGACAGTAATGTAATGAATTAATAAGGATAGGAGGGGACAGTAATGTAATTAATTAATAAGGAAAGGATGGACAGTAATGTAATGAATTAATAAGGATAGGAGGGGACAGTAATGTAATGAATTAATAAGGATAGGAGGGGACAGTAATGTAATGAATTAATAAGGATAGGAGGGGACAGTAATGTAATTAATAATGATAGGACGGGACAGTAATTAATTAATAAGGATAGGAGGGGACAGTAATGTAATGAATTAATAATGATAGGAGGGGACAGTAATGAATTAATAAGGATAGGAGGGGACAGTAATGTAATGAATTAATAAGGATAGGAGGGGACAGTAATGTAATGAATTAATAAGGATAGGAGGGGACAGTAATGTAATTAATAATGATAGGACGGGACAGTAATTAATTAATAAGGATAGGAGGGGACAGTAATGTAATGAATTAATAATGATAGGAGGGGACAGTAATTAATTAATAAGGATAGGAGGGGACAGTAATGTAATGAATTAATAATGATAGGAGGGGACAGTAATGAATTAATAAGGATAGGAGGGGACAGTAATGTAATGAATTAATAAGGATAGGAGGGGACAGTAATGTAATGAATTAATGAGGATAGGAGGGGACGGTAATGTAATGAATTAATAATGATAGGAGGGGACAGTAATGTAATGAATTAATAAGGATAGGAGGGGACAGTAATGTAATGAATTAATAAGGATAGGAGGGGGGACAGTAATGTAATGAATTAATAAGGATAGGAGGGGACAGTAATGTAATGAATTAATAAGGATAGGAGGGGACAGTAATGAATTAATAAGGATAGGAGGGGACAGTAATGTAATGAATTAATAATGATAGGAGGGGACAGTAATGTAATGAATTAATAAGGATAGGAGGGGACAGTATTGTAATTAATTAATAAGGACAGGAGGGACAGTAATGTAATTAATTAATAAGGATAGGAGGGGACAGTAATGTAATTAATTAATAAGGATAGGAGGGACAGTAATGTAATGAATTAATAAGGATAGGAGGGGACAGTAATGTAATGAATTAATAATGATAGGAGGGGACAGTAATGTAATGAATTAATAATGATAGGAGGGGACAGTAATGTAATGAATTAATAAGGATAGGAGGGGACAATAATGTAATGAATTAATAATGATAGGAGGGGACAATAATGTAATGAATTAATAAGGATAGGAGGGGACAATAATGAATTAATAAGGATAGAAGGGGACAGTAATGTAATTAATAATGATAGGAGGGGACAGTAATTAATTAATAAGGATAGGAGGGGACAGTAATGTAATGAATTAATAAGGATAGGAGGGGACAGTAATGTAATGAATTAATAATGATAGGAGGGGACAGTAATGTAATGAATTAATAAGGATAGGAGGGGACAGTAATGTAATGAATTAATTATGATAGGAGGGGACAGTAATGTAATGAATTAATAAGGATAGGAGGGGACAGTAATGTAATGAATTAATAAGGATAGGAGGGGACAGTAATGTAATGAATTAATAAGGATAGGAGGGACAGTAATGTAATGAATTAATAAGGATAGGAGGGGACAGTAATGAATTAATAAGGATAGGAGGGGACAGTAATGTAATGAATTAACAATGATAGGAGGGGACAGTAATGTAATGAATTAATAAGGATAGGAGGGGACAGTAATGTAATGAATTAATAATGATAGGAGGGGACAGTAATGTAATGAATTAACAATGATAGGAGGGGACAGTAATATAATGAATTAATAAGGATAGGAGGGGGACAGTAATTAATGAATAATGATAGGAGGGGACAGTAATGTAATGAATTAATAAGGATAGGAGGGGACAGTAATGAATTAATAAGGATAGGAGGGGACAGTAATGTAATGAATTAATAAGGATAGGAGGGGACAGTAATGTAATGAATTAATAATGATAGGAGGGGGACAGTAATTAATTAATAATGATAGGAGGGGACAGTAATGTAATGAATTAATAAGGATAGGAGGGGACAGTAATGTAATGAATTAATAAGGATAGGAGGGGACAGTAATGAATTAATAAGGATAGGAGGGGACAGTAATGTAATGGGGGACAGTAATTAATTCCCAATGTAGTGCACTACTGTTGACCAGAGCCCTATGGATAATGTAGTGCACTACTGTTGACCAGAGCCCTATGGGTAATGTAGTGCACTACTGTTGACCAGAGCCCTATGGGTAATGTAGTGCACTACTGTTGACCAGAGCCCTATGGGTAATGTAGTGCACTACTGTTGACCAGAGCCCTATGGGTAATGTAGTGCACTACATAGGGAATAGGGTTCCATCTGTGATTCCTCTGTAGGAGAAGTACTGTTGTTAGTATGAACACTGGAGATCACTACTCTGATAATGGGATGATGTCATCTGGCCTTTTGTTATCACATTATTAACTGTGGACAGGTTTCCATTTCCCTCTCTACTTCCTGTACGATGAGTCCTGCTCTCCTCATCGGATGGGTGGGTGTGAGAGGGGGAATACGGTGTGTGTGTTGGGGAGGAATATGGTGTGTGTGTGTTGGGGGAGGAATACGATGGGTGTGTTGGGGGAGGAATACGGTGTGGGTGTGTTGGAGGAGGAATACGATGGGTGTGTTGGGGGAGGAATACGGTGGGTGTGTTGGGGGAGGAATACGATGGGTGTGTTGGAGGAGGAATACGATGGGTGTGTTGGGGGAGGAATACGGTGTGTGTGTTGGGGTAGGAATACGATGGGTGTGTTGGGGGAGGAATACGATGGGTGTGTTGGGGAGGAATACGATGGGTGTGTTGGGGGAGGAATACGGTGGGTGTGTGTTGGGGGAGGAATACGGTGGGTGTGTGTTGGGGGAGGAATACGATGGGTGTGTTGGGGTAGGAATACGGTGGGTGTGTGTTGGGGAGGGATACGGTGGGTGTGTGTTGGGGGAGGAATACGGTGTGTGTGTTGGGGGAGGAATACGATGGGTGTGTTGGGGAGGAATACGATGGGTGTGTTGGGGGAGGAATACGGTGGGTGTGTGTTGGGGGAGGTATACGATGGGTGTGTTGGGGGAGGAATACCATGGGTGTGTTGGGGGAGGAATACGATGGGTGTGTTGGGGGAGGAATACAATGGGTGTGTTGGGGGAGGAATACGATGGGTGTGTTGGGGGAGGAATACGGTGGGTGTGTGTTGGGGGAGGAATACGATGGGTGTGTTGGGGTAGGAATACGGTGGGTGTGTGTTGGGGAGGAATACGGTGGGTGTGTGTTGGGGGAGGAATACGGTGGGTGTGTTGGGGGAGGAATACGGTGGGTGTGTGTTGGGGAGGAATACGGTGGGTGTGTGTTGGGGAGGAATACGATGGGTGTGTTGGGGGAGGAATACGATGGGTGTGTTGGGGGAGGCATACGATGGGTGTGTTGGGGAGGAATACGATGGGTGTGTTGGGGGAGGAATACGATGGGTGTGTTGGGGGAGGAATACGATGGGTGTGTTGGGGAGGAATACGATGGGTGTGTTGGGGGAGGAATACGGTGTGTGTGTGTGTGTTGGGGGAGGAATACGGTGGGTGTGTTGGGGAGGAATACGGTGGGTGTGTGTTGGGGGAGGAATACGGTGGGTGTGTGTTGGGGGAGGAATACTGTGGGT
This sequence comes from Salmo salar, assembly GCF_965601325.2. Taxonomy (NCBI): domain Eukaryota; kingdom Metazoa; phylum Chordata; class Actinopteri; order Salmoniformes; family Salmonidae; genus Salmo; species Salmo salar. Next base: position 107,217,696 of record NC_138291.1, on the reverse strand, counting down.
GTGTGTTGGGGGAGGAATACGGTGGGTGTGTGTTGGGGGAGGAATACGGTGGGTGTGTTGGGGGAGGAATACGGTGGGTGTGTGTTGGGGGAGGAATACGGTGGGTGTGTGTTGGGGGAGGGAATACGGTGGGTGTGTGGGGGAGGTATACGGTGGGTGTGTGTTGGGGGAGGAATACGGTGGATGTGTGTTGGGGGAGGAATACGGTGGGTGTGTTGGGGGAGGAATACGGTGGGTGTGTTGGGGGAGGCATACGGTGGGTGTTGGGGGAGGAATACGGTGGGTGTGTTGGGGGAGGAATACGGTGGGTGTTAGGGGAGGAATATGGTGGGTGTGTTGGGGAGGAATACGGTGGGTGTGTTGGGGGAGGAATATGGTGTGGGTGTGTTGGGGGAGGAATACGGTGGGTGTGTTGGGGGAGGAATACGGTGGGTGTGTGTTGGGGGAGGAATACGGTGGGTGTGTTGGGGGAGGAATACGGTGGGTGTGTTGGGGGAGGAATACGGTGGGTGTGTGTTGGGGGAGGAATACGGTGGGTGTGTGTTGGGGGAGGAATACGGTGGGTGTGTGTTGGGGGAGGAATACGGTGGGTGTGTGTTGGGGGAGGAATACGGTGGGTGTTTGTTGGGGGAGGAATACGGTGGGTGTCCTGGAAGTATTGTTGTATGGTTAAGAGGTTCACTAATAACATATCACCAGGTGAGCCCCCCACTGATTTCTCTCTCTCACACCCACTTCATCTGCCCCCTTGCGCTATATTAATTACCTGAAGTGTTCTGGTCTCGCAATGGCTCTTCATTCTCCCTCTCCCCCTTTCTCTCACCCTCTCTCCCAGGTCACGTTCATAATAGTAATGATGAACGTGACCATAATGAGAACAGTAATTGACAGATAGATGGGTGGGGATACAGTACAGCTGGCAGAGGCTTTTCTCTCCCCTGAAGCTTATTTAAATGGCTTTAAGAAGTGTGGTCCTCTGTAGTTCAGTGTGGTCCTCTGCAGTTCAGTGTGGTCCTCTGCAGTTCAGTGTGGTCCTCTGCAGTTCAGTGTGGTCCTCTGCAGTTCAGTGTGGTCCTCTGTAGCTCAGTGTGGTCCTCTGTAGATCAGTGTGGTCCTCTGTAGATCAGTGTGGTCCTCTGTAGCTCAGTGTGGTCCTCTGCAGTTCAGTGTGGTCCTCTGCAGTTCAGTGTGGTCCTCTGCAGTTCAGTGTGGTCCTCTGCAGTTCAGTGTGGTCCTCCGCAGTTCAGTGTGGTCCTCCGCAGTTCAGTGTGGTCCTCTGCAGTTCAGTGTGGTCCTCTGCCGTTCTAACCACCTGCTTTACATTGCACTCCACGAGGAACCTGCCTGTTACGCGAATGCAGTAAGAAGGCAAGGTAAGTTGCTAGCTAGCATTAAACTTATCTCATAAAAACAATCAATCAGTCATAATCACTAGTTAACTACACATGGTTGATGATATTACTAGTTTATCTAGCCTGTCCTGCATTGCATATAATCGATGCGGTGCGCATTTGCGAAAAAGGACTGTCGTTGCTCCAACGTGTACCTAACCATAAACATCAATCTCTTTCTTAAAATCAATACACAAATATATATTTTTAAACCTGCATATTTAGTTAATATTGCCTGCTAACATGAATTTATTTTAATTAGGGAAAGTGTGTCACTTCTCTTGCAAACAGAGTCAGGGTATATGCAGCAGTTTGGGCCACCTGGCTCGTTGCGAACTGTGAAGACTATTTCTTCCTAACAAAGACAGCCAACTTCACCAAATGGGGGATGATTTAACAAAAGCGCATTTGCGAAAAAAGCACAATCGTTGCACGACTGTACCTAACCATAAACATCAATGCCTTTCTTAAAATCAATACACAGAAGTATTTATTTTTAAACCTGCATATTTAGCTAAAAGAAATCCAGGTTAGCAGGCAATATTAACCAGGTGAAATTGTGTCACTTCTCTTGCGTTCATTGCACGCAGAGACAGGGTATATGCAACAGTTTGGGCCACCTGGCTCGTTGCGAACTAATTTGCCAGAAATGTACGTAATTATGACATAACATTGAAGCTTGTACAATGTAACAGCAATATTTAGACTTAGGGATGCCACCCGTTAGATAAAATACGGAACGGTTCCGTATTTCACTGAAAGAATAAACATTTTGTTTTCGAGATGATAGTTTCCGGATTCAACCATGTTAATGACCAAAGGCTTGTATTTCTGTGTGTTTATTATATTCTAATTAAGTCTATGATTTGATAGAGCAGTCTGACTGAGCGGTGGTAGGCAGCAGCAGGCTCGTAAGCATTCATTCAAACAGCACTTTCATGCGTTTTGCCAGCAGCTCTTCACTGTGCTTCAAGCATTGCGCTGTTTATGACTTCAAGCCTATCAGCTGGTGTAACGGATGTGAAATGGCTAGCTAGTTAGCCGGGTGTGCGCTAATAGCGTTTCAAACGTCACTCGCTCTGAGACTTGGAGTAGTTGTTCCCCTTGCTCTACATGGGTAACGCTGCTTTGAGGGTGGCTGTTGTCGATGTGTTCCTGGTTTGAGCCCAGGTAGGAGCGAGGAGAGGGACGGAAGCTATACCTTTACACTGGCAATACTAAAGTGCCTATAAGAACATCCAATAGTTAAAGGTATATGAAATACAAATCGTATAGAGAGAAATAGTCCTATAATTCCTATAATAACTACAACCTAAAACTTCTTACCTGGGAATATTGAAGACTCATGTTAAAAGGAACCACCAGCTTTCATATGTTCTCATGTTCTGAGCAAGGAACTTAAACCTTAGCTTTTTTACATGGCACATATTGCACTTTTACTTCTTCTCCAACACTTTGTTTTTGCATTATTTAAACCAAATTGAACATGTTTCATTATTTATTTGAGGCTAAATGGATTTTATTGATGTATTATATTAAGTTAAAATAACTGTTCATTCAGTATTGTTGTAATTGTCATTATTACAAATAAATAAAAGAATCGTCTGTTTAATCGGTATCGGCTTTTTTGGTCCTCCAATAATCGGTATCGGCGTTGAAAATCATAATCGGTCAACCTCTACTCTGTAGTTCATTGTGGTCCTCTGTAGTTCATTGTGGTCCTCTGTAGTTCAGTGTGGTCCTCTGTAGTTCAGTGTGGTCCTCTGTAGTTCAGTGTGGTCCTCTGTAGTTCAGTGTGGTCCTCTGCAGTTCAGTGTGGTCCTCTGCAGTTCAGTGTGGTCCTCTGCAGTTCAGTGTGGTCCTCTGTAGTTCAGTGTGGTCCTCTGCAGTTCAGTGTGGTCCTCTGCAGTTCAGTGTGGTCCTCTGCAGTTCAGTGTGGTCCTCTGTAGTTCAGTGTGGTCCTCTGCAGTTCAGTGTGGTCCTCTGTAGTTCAGTGTGGTCCTCTGCAGTTCAGTGTGGTCCTCTGCAGTTCAGTGTGGTCCTCTGCAGTTCAGTGTGGTCCTCTGTAGTTCAGTGTGGTCCTCTGCAGTTCAGTGTGGTCCTCTGCAGTTCAGTGTGGTCCTCTGCAGTTCAGTGTGGTCCTCTGCAGTTCAGTGTGGTCCTCTGCATTTCAGTGTGGTCCTCTGCAGTTCAGTGTGGTAGAGCATGGTGTTTGCAACGTCGGGATATTGGGTTCGATTCCCGGGAGTCGGATTAAAAGTGTCTGCTGAATAGCATGTATACATTTAAGAAAACTGGCTGTTCAGTTGTCATCCAGTGGGCTATGGAATGGTTTTACTACTCAATATTAAGGTATGTGTGTGTGTGTGTCACCTCCTAACCCAGCAGAGATAGAGACAGGGCGGTCTGAGCTTTAACAGACAGACATGCTGTGTACCGCTGTGTACCAGATGGCACCCCACCTCCTGTATAGTGCCCTACCTTTCCCCAGAACCCAATGGGCCCTGGTCCGAAGAGGTGGGAATAGGGAGCTATTTGGGCTGCAGACAGATCTGCTGCTCCACCAACTCATAGTCTGTCACTGTCTGGTAATGTTTATTGATTTGAAGGAAAAACACAATTTGATTGAGTGGAGGAGAGAGAGGTGGAATAAGGGGTGAGGAGGACTGTGGAGGAGAGGAGTAGGGGAGAGAGAGGTGGAAGAAGGGGTGAGGAGGACTGTGGAGGAGAGGAGTGGGGGAGAGAGAGGTGGAAGAAGGGGTGAGGAGGACTGTGGAAGAGAGGAGTGGAGGAGAGAGGGATGGAAGAAGGGGTGAGGAGGAGGGGAGTGGGGGAGAGAGGGATGGAAGAAGGGGTGAGGAGGAATGTGGAGGAGAGGAGTAGGGGAGAGAGAGGTGGAAGAAGGGGTGAGGAGGACTGTGGAGGAGAGGAGTGGGGGAGAGAGAGGTGGAAGAAGGGGTGAGGAGGACTGTGGAAGAGAGGAGTGGAGGAGAGAGGGATGGAAGAAGGGGTGAGGAGGAGGGGAGTGGGGGAGAGAGGGATGGAAGAAGGGGTGAGGAGGAATGTGGAGGAGAAGAGTGGGGGAGAGAGGGATGTGGAGGAGAGGAGTGGGGGAGAGAGGGATGGAAGAAGGGGTGAGGAGGAGGGGAGTGGGGGAGAGAGGGATGGAAGAAGGGGTGAGGAGGAATGTGGAGGAGAGGAGTGGGGGAGAGAGGGATGGAAGAAGGGGTGAGGAGGAATGTGGAAGAGAGGAGTGGGGGAGAGAGGGATGGAAGAAGGGGTGAGGAGGACTGTGGAGGAGAGGAGTGGGGGAGAGAGGTGGAAGAAGGGGTGAGGAGGACTGTGGAGGAGAGGAGTGGGAGAGAGAGGGATTGCAGAAGGGGTGAGGAGGACTGTGGAGGAGAGGAGTGGGGGAGAGAGAGGGATTGCAGAAGGGGTGAGGAGGACTGTGGAGGAGAGGAGTGGGGGAGAGAGGGATTGCAGAAGGGGTGAGGAGGACTGTATTGGTATGATTGTTACGTACATTTTCTTCTTTCATAGGTAGTACTGGTGCTCCTAACTTATATCATAGGTAGTACTGGTGCTCCTAACTTCTATCATAGGTAGTACTGGTGCTCCTAACTTCTATCATAGGTAGTACTGGTGCTCCTAACTTCTATCATAGGTAGTACTGGTGCTCCTAACTTCTATCATAGGTAGTACTGGTGCTCCTAACTTCTTTCATAGGTAGTACTGGTGCTCCTAACTTCTTTCATAGGTAGTACTGGTGCTCCTAATTTCTATCATAGGCAGTACTGGTGCTCCTAACTGCTTTCATAGGTAGTACTGGTGCTCCTAACTTATATCATAGGTAGTACTGGTGCTCCTAACTTCTATCATAGGTAGTACCGGTGCTCCTAACTTCTATCATAGGTAGTACTGGTGCTCCTAACTTCTTTCATAGGTAGTACTGGTGCTCCTAACTTCTTTCATAGGTAGTACTGGTGCTCCTAACTTCTATCATAGGCAGTACTGGTGCTCCTAACTTCTATCATAGGTAGTACTGGTGCTCCTAACTTCTATCATAGGTAGTACCGGTGCTCCTAACTTCTATCATAGGTAGTACTGGTGCTCCTAACTTCTTTCATAGGTAGTACTGGTGCTCCTAACTTCTATCATAGGCAGTACTGGTGCTCCTAACTGCTTTCATAGGTAGTACTGGTGCTCCTAACTTATATCATAGGTAGTACTGGTGCTCCTAACTTCTATCATAGGTAGTACCGGTGCTCCTAACTTCTATCATAGGTAGTACTGGTGCTCCTAACTTCTTTCATAGGTAGTACTGGTGCTCCTAACTTCTTTCATAGGTAGTACTGGTGCTCCTAACTTCTATCATAGGCAGTACTGGTGCTCCTAACTTCTTTCATAGGTAGTACTGGTGCTCCTAACTTCTATCATAGGCAGTACTGGTGCTCCTAACTTCTTTCATAGGTAGTACTGGTGCTCCTAACTTATATCATAGGTAGTACTGGTGCTCCTAACTTCTATCATAGGTAGTACCGGTGCTCCTAACTTCTTTCATAGGTAGTACTGGTGCTCCTAACTTCTATCATAGGCAGTACTGGTGCTCCTAACTGCTTTCATAGGTAGTACTGGTGCTCCTAACTTATATCATAGGTAGTACTGGTGCTCCTAACTTCTATCATAGGTAGTACCGGTGCTCCTAACTTCTATCATAGGTAGTACTGGTGCTCCTAACTTCTTTCATAGGTAGTACTGGTGCTCCTAACTTCTTTCATAGGTAGTACTGGTGCTCCTAACTTCTATCATAGGCAGTACTGGTGCTCCTAACTTCTTTCATAGGTAGTACTGGTGCTCCTTACTTCTATCATAGGCAGTACTGGTGCTCCTAACTTCTTTCATAGGTAGTACTGGTGCTCCTAACTTCTATCATAGGTAGTACCGGTGCTCCTAACTTCTATCATAGGTAGTACCGGTGCTCCTAACTTCTTTCATAGGTAGTACTGGTGCTCCTAACTTCTATCATAGGCAGTACTGGTGCTCCTAACTTATATCATAGGTAGTACTGGTGCTCCTAACTTCAAACATGAAGGAGCACCAGACTATTATTTATTGGAGCACCAGACTATTGTGATGTCATTATGGGGTATGGGGTATTGTGATGTCATTATGGGGTAGTTCGTAGACCTAGTGGTGTTGCTGCAGCCCCTGTAGTTAGTACTACTGGTAGTTAGTAGACCTAGTGGTGTTGCTGCAGCCCCTGTAGTTAGTACTGCTGGTAGTTAGTACTGCTGGTAGTATTGCTGCAGCCCCTGTAGTTAGTACTACTGGTAGTTAGTAGACCTAGTGGTGTTGCAGCAGCCCCTGTAGTTAGTACTGCTGGTAGTTAGTACTGCTGGTAGTTAGTAGACCTAGTGGTATTGCTGCAGCCCCTGTAGTTAGTACTACTGGTAGTTAGTAGACCTAGTGGTGTTGCTGCAGCCCCTGTAGTTAGTACTACTGGTAGTTAGTAGACCTAGTGGTGTTGCTGCAGCCCCTGTAGTTAGTACTGCTGGTAGTTAGTACTGCTGGTAGTATTGCTGCAGCCCCTGTAGTTAGTACTACTGTTAGTTAGTAGACCTAGTGGTGTTGCAGCAGCCCCTGTAGTTAGTACTACTGGTAGTTAGTAGACCTAGTGGTGTTGCTGCAGCCCCTGTAGTTAGTACTACTGGTAGTTAGTAGACCTAGTGGTGTTGCTGCAGCCCCTGTAGTTAGTACTACTGGTAGTTAGTAGACCTAGTGGTGTTGCTGCAGCCCCTGTAGTTAGTACTACTGGTAATTCGTACTGCTGGTAGTTAGTAGACCTAGTGGTGTTGGTGCAGCCCCTGTAGTTAGTACTACTGGTAGTTAGTAGACCTAGTGGTGTTGCTGCAGCCCCTGTAGCTAGTACTGCTGGTAGTTAGTAGACCTAGTGGTGTTGCTGCAACCCCTGTAGTTAGTACTACTGGTAGTTAGTACTACTGGTAGTTAGTAGACCTAGTGGTGTTGCTGCAGCCCCTGTAGTTAGTACTACTGGTAGTTAGTAGACCTAGTGGTGTTGCTGCAGCCCCTGTAGTTAGTACTGCTGGTAGTTAGTAGACCTAGTGGTGTTGCTGCAGCCCCTGTAGTTAGTACTACTGGTAGTTAGTAGACCTAGTGGTGTTGCTGCAGCCCGTGTAGTTAGTACTACTGGTAGTTAGTAGACCTAGTGGTGTTGCAGCAGCCCCTGTAGTTAGTACTACTGGTAGTTAGTAGACCTAGTGGTGTTGCTGCAACCCCTGTAGTTAGTACTACTGGTAGTTAGTACTACTGGTAGTTAGTAGACCTAGTGGTGTTGCTGCAGCCCCTGTAGTTAGTACTACTGGTAGTTAGTAGACCTAGTGGTGTTGCTGCAGCCCCTGTAGTTAGTACTGCTGGTAGTTAGTACTGCTGGTAGTATTGCTGCAGCCCCTGTAGTTAGTACTACTGGTAGTTAGTAGACCTAGTGGTGTTGCTGCAGCCCCTGTAGTTAGTACTACTGGTAGTTAGTAGACCTAGTGGTGTTGCTGCAGCCCGTGTAGTTAGTACTACTGGTAGTTAGTAGACCTAGTGGTGTTGCAGCAGCCCCTGTAGTTAGTACTACTGGTAGTTAGTAGACCTAGTGGTGTTGCTGCAGCCCCTGTAGTTAGTACTGCTGGTAGTTAGTACTGCTGGTAGTATTGCTGCAGCCCCTGTAGTTAGTACTACTGGTAGTTAGTAGACCTAGTGGTGTTGCAGCAGCCCCTGTAGTTAGTACTGCTGGTAGTTAGTACTGCTGGTAGTTAGTAGACCTAGTGGTATTGCTGCAGCCCCTGTAGTTAGTACTACTGGTAGTTAGTAGACCTAGTGGTGTTGCTGCAGCCCCTGTAGTTAGTACTACTGGTAGTTAGTAGACCTAGTGGTGTTGCTGCAGCCCCTGTAGTTAGTACTGCTGGTAGTTAGTACTGCTGGTAGTATTGCTGCAGCCCCTGTAGTTAGTACTACTGTTAGTTAGTAGACCTAGTGGTGTTGCAGCAGCCCCTGTAGTTAGTACTACTGGTAGTTAGTAGACCTAGTGGTGTTGCTGCAGCCCCTGTAGTTAGTACTACTGGTAGTTAGTAGACCTAGTGGTGTTGCTGCAGCCCCTGTAGTTAGTACTACTGGTAGTTAGTAGACCTAGTGGTGTTGCTGCAGCCCCTGTAGTTAGTACTACTGGTAATTCGTACTGCTGGTAGTTAGTAGACCTAGTGGTGTTGGTGCAGCCCCTGTAGTTAGTACTACTGGTAGTTAGTAGACCTAGTGGTGTTGCTGCAGCCCCTGTAGCTAGTACTGCTGGTAGTTAGTAGACCTAGTGGTGTTGCTGCAACCCCTGTAGTTAGTACTACTGGTAGTTAGTACTACTGGTAGTTAGTAGACCTAGTGGTGTTGCTGCAGCCCCTGTAGTTAGTACTACTGGTAGTTAGTAGACCTAGTGGTGTTGCTGCAGCCCCTGTAGTTAGTACTGCTGGTAGTTAGTAGACCTAGTGGTGTTGCTGCAGCCCCTGTAGTTAGTACTACTGGTAGTTAGTAGACCTAGTGGTGTTGCTGCAGCCCGTGTAGTTAGTACTACTGGTAGTTAGTAGACCTAGTGGTGTTGCAGCAGCCCCTGTAGTTAGTACTACTGGTAGTTAGTAGACCTAGTGGTGTTGCTGCAACCCCTGTAGTTAGTACTACTGGTAGTTAGTACTACTGGTAGTTAGTAGACCTAGTGGTGTTGCTGCAGCCCCTGTAGTTAGTACTACTGGTAGTTAGTAGACCTAGTGGTGTTGCTGCAGCCCCTGTAGTTAGTACTGCTGGTAGTTAGTACTGCTGGTAGTATTGCTGCAGCCCCTGTAGTTAGTACTACTGGTAGTTAGTAGACCTAGTGGTGTTGCTGCAGCCCCTGTAGTTAGTACTACTGGTAGTTAGTAGACCTAGTGGTGTTGCTGCAGCCCGTGTAGTTAGTACTACTGGTAGTTAGTAGACCTAGTGGTGTTGCAGCAGCCCCTGTAGTTAGTACTACTGGTAGTTAGTAGACCTAGTGGTGTTGCTGCAGCCCCTGTAGTTAGTACTGCTGGTAGTTAGTACTGCTGGTAGTTAGTAGACCTAGTGGTATTGCTGCAGCCCCTGTAGTTAGTACTACTGGTAGTTAGTAGACCTAGTGGTGTTGCTGCAGCCCCTGTAGTTAGTACTACTGGTAGTTAGTAGACCTAGTGGTGTTGCTGCAGCCCCTGTAGTTAGTACTGCTGGTAGTTAGTGCTGCTGGTAGTATTGCTGCAGCCCCTGTAGTTAGTACTACTGGTAGTTAGTAGACCTAGTGGTGTTGCTGCAGCCCCTGTAGTTAGTACTACTGGTAGTTAGTAGACCTAGTGGTGTTGCAGCAGCCCCTGTCGTTAGTACTACTGGTAGTTAGTAGACCTAGTGGTGTTGCTGCAGCCCCTGTAGTTAGTACTACTGGTAGTTAGTAGACCTAGTGGTGTTGCTGCAGCCCCTGTAGTTAGTACTACTGGTAGTTAGTAGACCTAGTGGTGTTGCTGCAGCCCCTGTAGTTAGTACTACTGGTAATTCGTACTGCTGGTAGTTAGTAGACCTAGTGGTGTTGGTGCAGCCCCTGTAGTTAGTACTACTGGTAGTTAGTAGACCTAGTGGTGTTGCTGCAGCCCCTGTAGCTAGTACTGCTGGTAGTTAGTAGACCTAGTGGTGTTTCTGCAACCCCTGTAGTTAGTACTACTGGTAGTTAGTACTACTGGTAGTTAGTAGACCTAGTGGTGT